>NC_137735.1:101249483-101607012 GCF_963264785.1 Psittacula echo
AGCTAGTATTCAACTGCAGAAGAATTTAGCAGGCAAATCTGTAAGAAGACAGAAGAATATGAATACCAGCTAAGAAAATAGTTTGCATCCCAGTTTTATTTAGACAGCTGTACTATAAGACACACAATAGTTTAAAAGTTAACTGTACTGCAGTGTGTATGTGTGGGTGGGTATAAATGGCAATAAAACACAGGAGTGTGCCTTTCATACCTGTGTCTCTCTGATCTGATGCAGGTGTATGACTGATATTTTCATTCTGCAAATGTCTATGTGTAGGAAGAAAATGTAGCTGGTTAAGAGGCCATAAGCAGTTTTAAAATGCTTTCTTGCAGATCTGCATGAACTTTGTGTTTTTGAATGCTGAGTAAGAATTTATTCTCTCTACAAGCTTAAAGTTCAGCGTTTAAATACCGGATTTCTGTGTAACGTTTTCTGAAAAATGGACTCTCTCCTGCAGTGTTGGTTTGAAATACAATAAATATAATGACCCATGCATATGCATGTTGGATAAGTGACTGGGGTTTGTAGGTTTATAGGCTATGTATATGAGACCCTTCCTGTCAAATATTGCTAAAGGTGCTGTAATTTCAATTTACTTGTTGAAGGACAAAAAACAGTAGTTGTTTTACAGTGTCTTGAAGAGACGAGTCTGTGTCTTTTGCTGATGTTTTGTGTATATCATGGATACAAATGGTTGGCACAGAGTTCCAGGCTGGGGTAAGTGTAAAGAGAGCTATCCAAGTCATTTCTGTTTCCAGTGCTGGGTAGCAGAAGTAGCTTTTGTCTTTGATGCAGATTCTCATGTGAGCTTGATCCCGTGAGATGGCTGGGTTATTAATCACCCCCCATACTTCAGTCTAGAAGCAGCAGCTCTTGCACTTTGTTGATCTCCATGAGAGCTAGGACATGTGGCTCACACAGGCAACTGAGAAGCTGTGCTGGCACAGAGCACAGCATTGGGAGTAGGGTGTGGGGTGGGGTTGTAAGTGTGTGACAAGATGGGGTCCCATTTTGGGGTGGAAGCTTTGATCTGTGCATCATGAGCTGAACATGAAGAGAAGAAGGGCAGGATCAAAGGTGACGTGAGGTGATTAAGGTGAGGATGGGGGACATCACAGTTGCAGGTCTGCTACAGGCTGCCTGACAAGGAAGACCAAGTAGATGAGGCCTTCTATAGACAGGTAGGAGGGGCCACACATTCACAAGCCCTGGTCCTCATGGAGGACTTCAGCCACACTGATATATGTTGTAGGGACAACATAGCAGGGCAAAAGCAATCCAGGAGGTTTCTCAAATGTGTTGATGATAACTTCCTTCTCCAAACAATAGAGGAACCTACAACGAGGGGGACTATGCTGGACTTTGTCCTCACCAACAGGGTGGGGTTGATGGCCAGGGATCAGGTTAGGAAAGCTAAAGCCCTAACAGAACTCAATCTGGCCAAGGATATTCACGGCAACAAGAAAAACTTCTATAGGTGCATTGAGGTAAAAGGAAGGCTAGGGAAAATATGGGCCCTCAGGAAGAAAATGGAAGACCTGGTCACCTGAGACATGGAGGAGGCTCAGTACTCAATGACTGTTTTTCCTCAGTCTTCACTGGTGAGAGCTTCAGACACATTGCCTAAGTCACAGAAGGCAAAGGCAGGGACTGGAAGAATGAGGAACCACCTGCTGTAGAAGATCAGGTTCAAGAATATCTAAAGAACCTGAAGGCGCACAAGTCCATGGGACCTGATGAGATACATCTGCGGGTCTTGAGGGAACTGATGGATGTAGTTCCCAAGACATTATTGATCATATTTTAAAAGCCATGGCAGTATGGTAAAGTTCCTGCTGACTGGGAAAGGGGAAACGTAACCCTCATTTTTGAAAAGAGAAGCAAGGAAGATCTGGGGAACAGGCTGGTCAGTCTCACCTCAGTGCCCAGCAAGATCATGGAGCAGAATTTCCTGGAAACTGTGCTAAGGCACAAGATAATGACTGATGACAGTCAGGGTAAATTGTGCCTGACAAATCTGGTAGTGACTGACATCACCTAACTGGACTTATGTAAAGCATTTGACACTGTCCTGCATGACAATATTGTCTCTTAGCTGGAGAGGCATGGATTTGACAGGTGGACCACTCAGTGAACATGGAATTGACTGGATGGCTACACTCAAAGAGTTGTGATCAATGGCTCAATATCCAAGTGGAGACCAGTGATGAGTGGTGTTTCTCAAGGGTCAGTGTTGGGACCGATCCCGTTCAACATCTTTGTTGGTGACATGGACACTGGGATTGAATGTGCCCTCAGAAAGTTTGCTGATGACACTAAGCGGTGTGGTGCAGTCAACATGCTGGAGGGAAGGGATGACATCCAGAGGGACCTTGACATGTTTGAGAGGTGGACCAATGCCAGCCTCATGAAGTTCAACAAGGCCAAGTGCAAGGTCCTGTACATGGGCCAGGGCAATTCTAAGCACAAATATAGGCTGGTTGGAGAATGGATTGAGAACAGCTCTGGGGAGAAGGGGTGCTGGTTGACAAGAAGCTAAACATGACCCAACAGTGTGCACATGGAGCCCAGAAAGTCAACCATGTCCTGGGCTGCATCAGAAGAAGCATGACCAGCAGGCTGAGGAAGGTGATTCTCTCCCTCTGCTCTCAAGAGACCTCACCTGCAGTATTGTGCTCAGCTGTTGGGCCTCCAACACTAGAGAGATGTGGACCTGCTTGAACAAGTCCACAGGAGAGATTTTTAGAAGGTACTGTAAGAGTGACTGCAAGACCTTTTGAAAAGTGTAACATTTTATGGAACAAGTCTTTTCAGTAAGCAGTCATGCAACACTTGCGCTCTCAAGCAGCTGATTAAGGCCATGGCTGCAAGTTTAAGTTCTTTGGTGAAAGCTAATGCCTGCTAGTGTGCTGATAAGATATGCAGCTTAAAAAAAATCTAATTGAAGATGAGATGCCATTATGTCAATTATTGTGGCCCAAGACTTGATGTTTTCAGACTGCAGCCTGGAAATTAGTAACTTAAACAGTGGTATGGGAGTCATCTATGACAAATGCTGGTTGTAAATAGCTGTGAGGTAGATTGTATACTTATAGGATCAAAACCTCCTGAAACTAGTAACACTGGCTTTTGTGGCAATCGAGGCTACTGCTTTAAGACAGAAGACATCAATTTTAAGGATATAATTTTCTAAATTAGGTCTTAGTTCACACCCTGATAAGAAATTGCCTTCTCCTATTTCAGTTACTGTCTGGGGAAATGAAAGAGAAATGCACTTTTTTGGTTTTGTAATCAAAATATTTTCCTAAATACATGGTTCAACCATGTCCAAAGTATTTCTATGTATGTTCTGAACAACACTTAAAAGATGGTAATTGCATTGTACCCCTTTAACTAAGGTAGTCTGCCTGCTACCTTATTGTAGATCTCCTCTACAATCAGTGCGATAATGTAACTCCCTGCCATAGAGCATTCACTTTCCAGACACCTTAGCCAAGGAGACTAAGTCATGGTCATTTAGGTAGGGGAGCAGCTCAGGACTCCAACCTCCTTTTCTAAGCAGGGTCAACACTGAATTCAGACCGCTGGTTGTGCTGCCTTTGCCCAGCTGGGTGAGGTTGAAAATTCAAAGCAATAGGGCTTGTGGAAGACAGGAAGCCCTTAGTACTGGTAATTAAGGACAAAAATATTTTACATTTTAGTGACTTGGCATGTTTAAGCTTAGCACAGGCTCATGCTTTTATCTCTCGATGCTGTGCTAAAACCATCTCGGCAAAGCAGGTGGCTAAGAAGGGTGTCAGCAAAGAAGCAGCTGCAGTCTTATCATTTAGTCTCAGAAGTGCCTTCAACTTCCTTATTAAAGGGGCATATAGGGCAGTGATATTACTGTAGAAGGACTCACTGCCTTGTTTACTAGGGCCACAGCTTGCCTTTGGAGCTAGTTCTGAAACCACCCCCTCCACAGTGGTCATACACACCAGCTTTTCTCTTTCTATGTCACAGTGTTTCATGTACTGCCCCATTAAAACAGTTTCCTTTGTTAGAGAGTTCTCATTCCTCTTTAATTATGTCCTCCAGAGTGGCATTCAAGGATAGGTTATTTTCCTTCTTTGTAGAGGATGTGGAATAATTTTCCCAAGGCAGTTTAAACTTCCTCTTTCCTTTAGTAATCCTAGTGTTTTAAATTACTCTTTTAATCACCGTCTCAAAGTAATCACCATGCAATAACCTGTCCTGTGATTCTGATTGAGGAATCAGAAAGTTCCCCTTTTCTGTGGCTGAGGAGGTGACAGAGAAATGACTATTTTGTGGTTTATTTTTAAAACATTTTATTAATTTTTCTTTTTTTTTTCCTTTCACCTACTTTTAAGAGGATCTGAGTTGGAGGAGGGATAATGTTTCCTGGATGCTTCAAATTTCCCTTCTTGTTTTAGGATTTTTGATTAACTCCTCAGTTTTAATGATTATCATCCTCTGCAGAATTCACTTCCATTAAAAACCATCTTTTCCAGATCTGATTAAACTCTCTTTCTTTAGCTCTTGTTGAGCCCTTTGTGGTATGTGGAATCCAGCAGGGCTACAATTAACCAGCTCCACTCCTTAGAGAGTTGCTTGAAGCCACCTTTTAAAAAACCTATAGAAAAGAATTAAATGTGTGGTCTTCATTTCTGTGAAATGGCAATGCTTACGATAATAGACTACCACACTTGTCTAAGAATACATGGGGCAGCCTTTTTTTTCCTGCAGACTCAGTTCAGCATAGTTTTTCCTGTGTGGGCTTCACTTTCATTCTTTTTTACTAACTTTGCTTTCATGGATCCCAAACAAAGAGAAATAGTTGATAGCAATGTTCAACATTTGTTCCTGGAGTATAGTTTTTGTGCTGCCAACTTACAAGCTTAGGCACGCAGGAATCCTAGTACAATTTGTTCAGAAAATTTTAAATACCTTGAGATTTCTACCCCCTTTTTCTGCAGTTTGCATTCACAGTTCTTTATTTTAATTTAATCAATTTTTAGCTTTATCCATAGGATAGCAGCTTTGCCTGGAATGTAGGTGATGCTGAAATGGATGGTGAACATCTGTGTAAATGAGACAGAGAGACAGAAAGTACAACCTGCTTTTGCAGATGACAAGAAATTGTTTCCATTATATTTTCAATCTGTCTTGAGGAAGCTGCCTTTTTCTTTACCTGTTTTTAAAGGGGTGATTTTTCACAACTGGCTAGTACGTTATGTACTCAATTTCTCTCTCTCTTTCTTTTTAAAGCCTTTGGAATGTGTGACCACTGGGGGCAAGATGCCTTCCTTATCTGAGTGGACTTTTGGGAAATCCCTCTTCTTGTTGAAAATCCAGACTTCTCTCATCTGGTTTTGGAGATGTCAGGGAATTTACCAGTGAACCTTTTTAACCACAGAACTGTTTTCAAAGCGCAGATGGACCTGATTTTGTTGTTTCTTATCTGCGTCATATTCTTCAAAGCAAGAAGGCTAGGTGTTTTCAAAGTATGTAGTGAAGGAAATGGTGTGACCAATCTAAGTGTGATCAGATGTACACAGGCCTTGCTTCTAAGGCAAGGGCCTTAGAAGTTCCTGACTAAGTGGAAGACATCTTGCATTTTGGACACTGACTGGCATAATAGGATTTTTGAAGTACAAAATTACAGGAAATTCTATAGAGAGCATTTGAGGATAAAGACGTGTGAAAGTTAATGGTGCCTTCTATGGAAGAATGTTCTCTTTCAAGGAACTCACCTTGCCTGCTGATTGAAACAACACATTACACAGAATATATCCATTTAGAATTACCATGCAACTGCAGAATGTGTGGCAGAATAGTCAGCACTAACATGTGGCTAATGCTTCTGTCCCTTCCATTCTTTTGGTTTCACCCTCAAAATAAAAAGATATTCTGAATCATGATGGAAGCTAACGAGGGACTTGCCCTCTCTTTCTTCTGGAAGGACTAGTTCTAGGTTAAAAATTGAATAGTAATTTATATATTGGTGATTAGCACTGGTAAAGTGAGCTCTGACAGTGAGAAGCTATTTTCAACCATCTGTTCTTGTTCTCCTAGTTTACTCAGGCAAAACTGACTAAATCACATTGTAAGAAATGCCAGTAGTCTAAACCTTTCAATTTTGGTGGTAGAGATCATGTTTGAGAATGTTGCTTGCTAAGGATCTGACTCCATGTGCATACACAGAGAAACCAGCTGTACTGGAGACCAAGGGACAGTCATCCATGCCCAAGTTTTAGAAAAAGAAAATGAACTCATACCATAGTAACCAAACCCCACCATTAAAATAAACGGGCAAGGAAAAAAATGAGCAAAGGAAGATATAAGTCTATATTGTTCACTGAAGTCCTTTCTATGCATAAAAAATTTCTGTGCAATAATTTCTTTTATGTCATACTATGTGTTTCAGTCTTCCATATACTCAAAGGTGGGATCCTACTCAGTTTGTCTTACACATGTAACAAAAAAGCTGAGAGAATTTGTCTATTCCAGAAGTGAAATTTGGTAGTAATAGCTTCAAGCTTTGAAATTAGTAACTTTTAGAAGATGCAGATGGCTAATAATGAAGAAAAACAAACGATACGTGGTCACACAGTGACATTTATTTTTTTAGAAAAGAGTTTATTTCGCTGCCATAATATCTGTTTTCTATGAAACACAATTTTGTGGCCATGTTAACTTTGAGCCAACATGGACTGACACTGCCACAACCCTCTGTTTTTCCTCCCATATTTTCATCTCTGTCCAGTCATTTCTGCATCTACATTTCTGTAGCTTCAGTGGTGAACTGGATCTCAAAAATGGAGATGAGTTAAAATAACAGAGGAAAATATTAATGGAAAAGGGGCATTTCTAATGAGCTTTCAAACAAAGGTTCATCCCCCCTTCTTGGTCCAGTTCACCTTGAACGGCTGTGACAAACACAGTATGGGGTCAGAGAGTGGGTGAGGCAGGTGGGACATAGAACAACTTCTGGAGGTACTGTGCGAAGAAGACTCTGAAGCCATGACCTAATTAACATGCTCAGAGCTCTGAGCCAAGTTCAGTTTCTTGGCAGCGTATGAGAGGTTTTTGTTTGCCTGTCCCATTGTGGGTTTGAGTTTGGATTTTTTTGTTTCATTTTTGCTGTTGGGTTTTGGGGTTTTTTTCCCCGTTATTTTTTGGTAAATAACTGCCTCGAGAATTTTGGATTAAGATACATCATTGGTTTGGTCTTATATGGGGCACTTCAAATGTAAAGTCCATTCACCTCTCAGCCCGAAATTTGGTAGCTCTGAAGTAACCCCCATCTTATCGATGCATGTCAAAAGCAAATAACTAAGCGAAAATGAAGTAACAGGGGTCAAGGTATATGAGGAGTTCAGCAGACGTATTATAACAGTGACTCAGGAGGACAGCATATTAGTAAATTAGGCTTTTGCCAGATGTAAGAACTGATCCTTTTTCAATTGGGTATCATCTGAAAGGTCAAGAAGTAATGAAGCATGGGCGTACAGATCCCCTATTGCCATGTGTTGCTACAAACTCTTATCTCATAAGCACTGGCAGTTACAAGATACCAAACATAATAAACCAACATCCTGTGAGTGTCCGAGGTGTGGATCAATGGCCTGAGTATTCTGCAAGAAATGACAATGGATGGAACAGTAAAGAAAGGATATTTTATACTGAATTCCCTAATTTTACTCTTTCAGTGTATTTTCAATTTTCTGATATTTCACATTCCAGTGCTCTCCTGTGATGCAACTGAGTGCTGTTTACTCTTGAATAATTATCAAAAGATCAGAAGCCAAATCCTTTTCTGATTTACACCAGCACATATTAAGCTACCTCTGTTGATTTTTAGCTAATTTGGAGTCACTCCAAGTGCATAGTGGTGTAACTGACAGTAGAATTTGGCCCTGTATCTCTACAAGAAATAATTTCCTAGATGGATACGAGTCCTGGTACTAAGGTAAATGTGACAGAAAATCTGTGATTAGGTTGGATTGACTTCCACACTAGGAACCTTTTTTGTAAATACTATATATAAATACCAGAAAAATGCTGTTTGTTTTATATATCTGTGGATAAACACAATTTTATTAGAGCTACCAATATGTAATAAGGAAAGTAGCTATTTTAAGTAACAGATGTCCTATAGCAGCCCCCACAAAACAGAGGAAGGAATAAATCTTAAAAATATTGGAGTACCACATTGCCACTAAAAGTAGACCTTGTTTTCTTTTGCTGAGCACTTTCAAATTCTAGACCTTGGTTGTTAAATTTGTATCCCCTCTAATATTAAGAAAAAATCGATAAGGATCACACTTGTCACTTGGGTATAATACACTTATTTAAATGGGCACACCGCTTCTTGAATGGGAGGACAGGCACTGAATGACCTTTCCAAAACTTTTTCAATGCTTAATTTTTATGACTTGTATGTAGATGTTTATGTTGTACAGTCCATTGTTGTAGCTTAGTTTTGAGGCAAAATTCATAAATTCTCCTTAATCCTCTTAATCCATCAGTGAATCACTAAACCACTGCAACTACTCTATTTTTTATTGAATTTCAGCTGTAGTTTTTACTGAATTTTTGCCATATTTTTTACTATATCTATTTTTACTCTATTTTTTATAGAATCTCCAACAAAGGAGAGGATGGAAAAAAGCATAATCAGTTAGACTTGGCCACTTTAATACAATTCAAAGTAATGTTTTCTCTTCCTTATCACTACATATTACATATTAATGAGGGTCTTTCAAGTATCTTTATATGGTAAGATAATATTTAATATCCACCATGACCAACTGCTCTGTTCTCATGAGGTTTTTTGTATAGTAATGTCTCTTCTTCAAAAGTCCTTGGTCAGTAGTTATTTCTGCTTCATCTGATTATATGCATACTATCTCTTCTAATCTCTTGAGATGAGTTCCCTGTTTCTTGAGATCATTGCAAAATCCGAAACCTTTGGGTAGCTGATTTACTTTTCCACAGATGCTGACATGCACACCACTCCCTCTGTATGTTTGGTCTCTTCTTGCTCACAGTACTGGAGACTGTGTTCCAAGTTCCAATTTGCTACTGCAAGCAGTCATGTTTTGGAGATTTTCCCTCAGGACCAATATTCTTCCTCGTTTTAACTGTAGTGAAACATAAAATAAATCCCAGCTAAACCCTTAGTGTGGACTGTTTGCTGCAACAAGATGTAGGAAATTTAATCTGTATGGTCTGGATATTTGTGCAATTCAGACATTATCGGTGAAGTACATCACTGCTGAAGGTCAGAGTGTCAATTTAAAGATCTTTCTACAGCATTCGCAGTCTGCCTGTTACACCTTTACTAACAGCAGTTATTCACACAGAGCCCCACTGAAGTCACCAGTGGAAGTTAGGAGCTCCATATGTAGCTCACTGCAATAGAGTATTAGTCAAGAGTTCCTATCTTACTGCTGTTGGCTTTTTACTTTGTACTATGGTTTTGAGCTGTATTTATTCCACATGAGTTTTACCCCAGTCAGCTGTTTTATCCCCAACATATTCTCACTCCCCAGCAACACAATCTTAAACCCCACAAATAATAGTATGAATCAAATGTTGTATGTTGGAAGATATGAATCATAACATTTGAGATGGCATCCCTGCCTGCATCTGTAATTCATTCTGATTTATTGGGAAAAAAACATGGCAAAAATTTTCTGTGTTTTGCTTTGGCTCTTTTAGTTTTTGAAATCCATTGTTAATAACTGAGCTGCAGTCTGTTTATGATCAGAACTATATGATGGTTTACCTGTATTGCCAAGTACCATCGAAAACAACTCTTCTGCGCAACACAGACACTTACTAATCCATACAGTTGCCTTGAAATCTAGGGGCTGTTTCAGAATCAACCTTGCCAGGGTCTCTTAAACTGTGTTCAGTTTCTGTGCATACATTTTAATTCAGACATTCTAGTGTAAAAATGAACTATATGTCTGGATAACTTGGAACTCACTGATGCACTTTGACGTTATACAAGATCTTGTTAACTTTATCTATGTTTCATTGCCTTTTCTGCAGAAAGGGAGAAAGGGAAATTAGATCAAGGTCTTAGTTTACTACTATTAGTCAACAGTGAGAAAAAAAATCAAAGTCACATTAATAAACTAAATATTACCTCCCACTGATTGCTGGCTACCAGGCAGATAGAGTTCATTCTGATGGACTCCTAAGAGGGTCTTCAATAAAGCAAAATATTGAGCTTGACGTTTCTCTTGCTTGCTGCCAGGAAGGTCTAAATTGAGTCCCAGTTGTTTTTCAGATTAATCCATTTGAGAGTATAGAATCTGGCAAGAGTATTTTACAACTTTTTGAAAATGTGTTTAAGCTTAATATAGTTTGGGGTCTTTCATGTATCTGTGCTTAATTATAAAACACTCATATCAAGTACAAGGTATTAGCATGAATGCCTAAGGAGACTTGGTAGAAATAAGCAAAGTATAGCGGCAGAAAGCAGAGCTCATCTTGGATGAGGGACTGAGCCAAAGCATCTGCAATGTTTTTCTGAAATATTGCCATGTTTTAAGAGTGATGACTACTCCTGCAGTACTTCTGTTGCTGGGGGCCTGGTTCTTCCTCTTGTTTACACCATTTTTAGCTCACTTGACTTGAGAATTAATTATACTTCCGTAAATCAAGAGAAGGAGGAGAATTTGGCTTAGACTTTCCTGTCAACTGGAAGAATGTAATAACGCTCTGCTGCGAACTTTAAAAGAAATCTGAATGTAGAATGAAGGGTCTGAGATTTTAGAGGCCATTTTCAGCTCCAAGCCCCTTGTGTCGAAGTCTAGTGAAGGAAATGGCAGTTGCATATGTAAAGAAGTGTTCAGCTTTATGAGCAATTAGCTTTCAAGCCCTACATGACTGAGCTGGAACTTACAATGGTATAATCTAGAATTGGTTGTTAATTTTTCAACCCAATAATTCTCCCTTAGAAAAAAAAAAAAAAAAACAACAAAACAACAACACCCAAACAGCACTGTTCACTGAAGCTGAAATTACTTTTTACTTAAAGGCATTGGTTTTGACTGAACTTTTGAAGGGAAGATTTTTTTCATCTACTCCATGGAATTCTGCGAGGAAGCAAAACCCATCCCAGAAGGGAAAATGTCCTCCTAGTTAGATGAACCAAAGGTGGGGAGGACCAAGGTGAGAGGAGAGTCTTGGGCACTCTCACATGCCAAGTGAAACTATAAACGCCACACAACTGATTGTTCTGATCTTCATCCTCCTGTCCCTCCATGTGGTCATCTTGAATGAGGGTTGGCGAGTTTTAATTTCCTGGGAGTCTTAGATATGTTGAAGCTTGCTGAAGACTCTCCTCTTAATGTAACGTCTGCCTTTGTGATAGAAGCCTCTGGATCACTAAAAATTCTCCTGCTTGAGTTCTGACCCTCTGAGTATTTTGGGCCCTACCTCAGAGACCTACCATTTTTCCTTGTATGTTGCTTTTTGAACTTTTATTAGAAAATTGTTCTATCTTATCTTCAACTCTTTTTACTTTTTTCCGAAGACTTTCACAATTTTGATCTGTGTATATAGTCTAATATATACAACTGAAAATAAGACAACATGCCTTATATATATGTGACATGCAAAAATCATCTGCTAGCTCACATTCTGTCTGTGGATAGACATCAGAGTTTCTAACAAAATGTATCACAGCTCATTGCTTGTTCTGACAATGGTAGCATGTAATCCTGCTAAAGGCAATCAGAGGAAATCTGTGAGAGTTACCAATTTCCTTCTACTGGAAGCATAGCTCTCTCTGACATTGCTGTGTTGCCAGTGACATCTGACTACAGATTATGACAAATAACGGTGATCACAAAAAGGCCGCCAAAAAAAAAAAAAGACCCAAAACCCAAACCAAACCAACCAAACAAACAAAAAAAGCAAAAGGAAGGAGAGATGTGTTTTATGTAAGTTAATTTAGTTTTTAGAATTAATTCATTGTCAATTGACATTGCTGGCAAGCATAACAACCAGAGATTTTTTTCCTTCTCTAGCTCTCAGCTGAGTTTAATGTAGCACTGTTGTTAGCCCTATAAAAATTACTCCACTATGGGAACACACTTACTGCATGATAGATCATATCACATGGATGAAAACAGAACAAGGTTGAATTGGCATGTAGCACATCTGTGTAGAAATAACCAAAATCAAAAACGGCTTGAAATCCCTAGATGAATAACTGCACGCAAGAGGCTAAATATTCATGCAAAGCAATGAGAAGCAGGGTACCTTCTTTTGCTTCCTAAGTTTGAATGAAATTTCTCAAAATTATGACATTGAATGAACAAACTTGTCCTTGGAGATAACGGGCTGTTTATCAAATTTTTAGTTTGGATCAAGATTGATATGGAAGTGTGGTAAGACAACCAAAACTGTTAAAAAGACAAAAAACTATTTTGGAAATATTATGCTTATTAAACAATGGAATTTCAGTCAGTGCCTAAGAGAGTGGTTACTGTAGAATTAGCTACTGCTTATATTTTGAAAATAGAGTTGAGCTTGCCTTATATAAACAGAATGAATTGTATAATTTTTGCTTTTTCTCGCTCCTCAATGCATTGAAGATTTTATTTTAATCTGACAGATCTTAATGGCTTTTAGAAAGATGTTTTATGAAGAAAATTTCAAGTTATTGTCCCAGAAAACCAGTCCAATATTATTCTACCATCTGTGGGCAACTTGGATGCACACAAACGTTAATCTATCTACTGGTCATGTCTGGGATTTACTGAAGAAAAAGCTCTTTTATTAAAAACGCCACTTTCTGATCCGTAGTGCTCAGGAGGGTTTAAGCCATAATGTGACATCTGTTGGCTGAACCAGTTATGTATAAGGCATTTTTGATGCAATTTTTTTGTTAGAACATGCCAAAATCATTGAAATTTTAATTGGAAAAAAATTCACAGGTCCAGATTTTAATTTTCAGAGAGAGAAGGAAGACGAAGGAGAAGAGAACCAGGTTTGTTCATTTCAGACATTTATCTGCTAGGAGAAGACAGACTCGTATGCCTGCTCTGCCATATTTATCTTCACTGGCCCATGTGGGTCCTTTGATCGGAGGTTTTAGAACAGCCTGCCTAGTGTGCAAAACTGATGCTGGAGTAAAAAGATGCGTCTTTATTTTGCATTAGACAGTAAATAAATTGGGCATCCCTGGCAAAATAAAAGTCTTTGACCTCCTTCTAAGCAGTCTGGCTAAATCCAGGAATAGGTTGACAATGAGCTGTTACGGACATAATAGTGCAAGAGGAAAGAAAATATATGTTTAATGTGAAACCAGAGAATTGACCCATAGCCTAACAGTTCTAGTATTGCACTATGAATACCACTATAAATACAAGTCAGGGAAAACCTGACTTGGATAGAAGATGTCTGAACACACTTTAGGCCAGCAAAGGAAAGTAGAAGTTAGTTGCATTTGAAGGGTACAAATTGATTAGGGAAGGACTACTTCAAAGAAGAAACTGTGAAGATGAACTTGTTTTGTAAAAGACTTTGACAAACACATAGAGAATCTACGTATCTCTAGCCTTAAATAGCTGAATTTTCATGTGTGTGCCAAAATATCTATACAAAAAATATCCTTCCTAAAAAAAAAAAGAATCTTTTTAATAACTGAGGTATTTACACTTTTAAAACACTGTTTTCCTAAATAACAGGTTATGCAAATATACCTTCTACAGCCCTTAATCTTTGATTTCCTAGCTTCAGATTGTTCTGATTTTTGAACGACTGATCAACTGCGTACCCCATCAAAGCTAATCCAATGTGAGATGCTCAATTCCTACGATAATCATGGTATTTCTAAAAAAGATTCTGAAGGTTGTAGCCCAGCTGGCTAGAAAACTAAAGCCCTAGATGCAACATCTGTATATATTATTAGCGAAAGGGAATAAGTGAAACACCATCAATAAAAAATTTTTGTATCTTATGTAACATAGGTTAAATGTTGCAAGAACAAGATTTTCATGAAGTATTTGTAGCAATATGTATGAACCTGGGGAGACGGGGGAAGGTGTATTTAAGTGATATTCATTAATTGCAAATTCTTACATCTAAGTTTTCTTAGGTCCTACATTTTAGACAGCCTACTTTGAAACATTATTGTTATGAGATAGCTGAATGTCCTTTTTTTGTTATGGTGAATAAACTTGTAGCATCTGTGACGTTCATGTGATTCTTATTCCCATTGGAGGATGAAGTTTCTTTTGGTGAAATGAGATTCTGGCAAAAAAGGCTATTAATAAATGTAATTTCTTATGCGTAGCAAAGTATTTTGTGTACTTGCAGCATGGGGAATTCTTCAAATGGTTTTCTTTTATGAATAATTGTAAATTTAATGTTGGCATCAACAGCTTCTTTAAATGGCTCATTCTATATCTGAGTTACACACTTCTTAGCAGCAGAGCTCAGCTTTGATGAATCTTGTGCATAATTTCAATTTATACCGTATGAATACAAAAGCAAGGAAGATGCTAGAATTGTTCAAAATACCTGCCTCTTAAATGGTTTGGGGAAAAAAAGAATGCATTACAGTTTGGTCAATGAGACTGCAAAAGACAAGGGAATCAACATTGCTTGTTTTATTATTCAATTGCAAAAGAGATTCAGAGAAATAAAAGGGCAGAACACCTACTGAAGAATAAAAATTTTGTTCAGATCTATACAAGAAGGATTTAGCTGAAAACAACTTTCTTCTAGAGTCTGTGGGTTTTCTGTGGACAACTCCAACTGTAACCAAATAGTTACTTGAGGCTGCAAAATTATTTGCTCATGAGGCATCTCTTGTTAATTTGAGTTCTTTCCACATACGATACAGAACAGGGTATAAAGGAAGGTACAGCTACAGCTTGAACTGTATCAAAGTCAGTGTTTATACTGACTCAGAAAGGACGGATTTGTACATGGTATCGTTCCAACAGTTCAATGTCTGTGAAGAAGTTTTACTGTTAGGCCTTTAAATATCCCTCACACCCCATCATGGTAAACAGCATACAACTCAATGTCTCAAGCAGGCTTTGGCTGAAGTCATTGTCTTGGTTCCCACCAATCAGTTCAGGAGCAGGGTCAACTTCTATTCAAATTGAATAATAATATGAAAGATAAAGATTCAAATGTGAGATGTTTTGGAAGATGTGGGGCTCAGTAATCAATGCAAACCAAAAACCAATTCCTTTTCTCCACCAAAGAACTGAGAATAAGAGAGAAATGAAGATAAAAAGCAAGCATTCCTGGCTTTTACTGAAAGGAAACTGGCCCTCTGCAACCTGCTTTATCACTTCATTTTATCTGTGTACAATGTGATTTCCAACTACATAGATTTTACATATAATAATCAGAATATCACAGAATAGTTGAGTTTGGAGAGAACCTTTAGAATTTGTCCAAAGGTCCATTTGTCATGGTCCTTCCTGTTTAAAAGAGGGTCAGCTACAAAAGGTTGCCCAGGTCCATGTCCAGTCAGGTTTTAAATGTCTCTAAGACAGTCCACAGGCACTCTGGACAACCTGTTCCAAGGTTCAACTTCTCTCACAGGAAAAGAAAGTTTTTTCTTAATTTTGACTGTATACTCAGTTTGTGCTCAGTCTGTGTATCTCCTTTTGTCACTGGGCACTACTGAGAAGAGACTGGCTCTGTCTTCTTTACACCTTCTCATGAGGTATTTATGCACATCGATCAGAACACCCATAAGCTTTCACTTCTCTACGCTGAACAGTCCCACATCTTAGCCTGTCCTCATATGACAGATGCTTCAGTCCCTTAATCATCTTTGCATTCTCACACCAGAACCCACTTGTTGCTGTCTTACTGGTGAGCCCATAACTGAACCCAACACTCCAGATGTCCCCTTACCATTGCTGAACTGAAGGGAAACATCACCTCCTTTGACATGGTGGCAATGATCTTCAAATTAACCCAAGATGCTGTTAGCTTTCTTTGCCTCCCTGGCATACTATTGGCTCATGTTGAACTTGCAGTCCACCAGAACGCCCAGGTCCTTTTCTGCAAATCTGTTTTCCAGCTGATAGGTCCCCAGTGTGTACTGGAGCACAGAGTTATACCTCACTGGGTGTATTCCTCACAGGACATAGTATTTCCCTTTGTTGAACTTCATGAATCACTGTTGGCACACTTCTTTAACTTGTCATGATTCCTCTGGATGGCAGCACATCCAACTGCTTCTCACAGTTTAAGATCATCTGTAAATATGTTGACATGTGCATTCTGCCCCATCATCCAGATCAGTAATTAAAATGTTAAACAGTGTTTGCACCAATATTGACACTTGTCCTAGTGAATGGCTTCCAGATGGATTTTAAGCTGCTGATCCTAACCCTTTAAACTTGACAATTTTTTCCAGTTTTCAGTTTACCTCACTGTCCATTTATCTAGCTCATTATTCATCAGCTTTTCTATGAGGAAGTTTTGCGAGAGAGTATTGAAAACCTTGCAAAGGTCAAGATAAACAATTTCTACTGGTCTACCTTTACCCACTGAGTTAACTGTTGCCATAGAAGCCTATCATTTTGATTAAGCATGATTTCCCCTTCATGAATCCTTACTGACTACTTGTAGTCAATTTTTTGTCCCATGTCTGGAAATAGCTTCAAGGATTAGTTGCTTCATTGTATTCCCAGGTATCAGGATTAACCTAATAGGCCTGTAGTTCCTCAAATCCTCCTTCCATCCCTTCATGAAGACAAGGGTTTTGCTTTCATCCAGTCCTCAGAAACCTCCCCCAGTCACTATGATCTTTCAGAGAATCAAGTGTGACCTTGCCATGACATTTGCCAGCTCACACAGCTCTTATAGATGCATACCATCAGCACCATAGAGTTGTGTATGCCTGGATTTTTCACATACAACTTAACTAGGTCCCTCTTCTCTGAGGGTAAATCATGATTCCTTTAGACTTTCTCAAGCATCTCAGAGGCCTGGGATTCCTGAAGCTAGGTCTTATTGCTAAAGACTGAGGCACTGAGGACCTCAACCTTTTCCATAAACCTCATCACCAGTCTCCTCACTTGTTCAGCACTGGACTCACATTTTCACCAGTTTTCCTTTTACTTTTAATATACCTGTAGAAGCACTTCCTGTTGCCTTTACCGGATTCAGCTTCAAGTAGACTTTGGCTTTCTTAATTCCATCACAGCATACTTGAACAGTCTCTGTATTCCTGACCTTGCTTCTACCTCCCCTAAGCTTCCTCCTTATGTTTGAGGACAAAACTTCCTTCTAAGCTTCCTCCTCTTTTTTAACCCACGCAGACTCCTGACACCTTGGCTTGATTTTCTGAACTTTGGAATGGACTTTCTTCAGCTTGGTAGAAGTGATCTTTTAAAATCTGCTAGCTTCCTAGTAGATTCCTAGCTTTCTCTTCTCTCATGGACCACACCCCATTGGATTCCACCAAGCAGGTCTCTGCAAAAAGCAAAGTCTGCTCTTTTGAAGTCCAGGGCTGTGATCCTACTTTTTGTCTCCTTCCCTCCTGAGCTCTACCATCTCATAGTAAAGTGAAGTGAAGACCCTGACCTATAAGCACCTATAAGCACCTGACCTACAGTGAATGCAGACCCTGACCACCTCATTCCCTACCAGTTCTTCCTTGTTTGCTAGTATGAGATCCAGCAGAGCACTTGCCTCATTGGCTTCTTAATTACTTGTGCCAGGTGATTCTTCAAAACAGAAAATATTTAAAGATCATATGGGTACTTGAATTAAGCCAACCAGCATCCTAGATAATTCAGACAATACATCATGCAACTGCATACATATAAACAGAGGGTCAATACTACAGAAAAGCTTTTTAAACCACTATGGAAGGCTAAAATAGCAGGTGTTTTATAACTAACAACCTGGCAGGACTATGGTTTTGGGGCCTGTACAGCATTCATTCGTTGGGATTCTTCCTCTCAATAATTTATATTATATTTGCTGTTTGATTCTTGGCAATGCTGGATATTGTGTATGGATAGGCTAAGCCAGTATAATTCATACAGTGTAAGAGGTTGTTTCTGTTTCTGTCAGACTTGGCCTTGCTCTGATCCTCACCCTTTTGCCTTCTTAGTTCTCTAACAGGGAATGAGCTCCACATTCCTGAACATGAAAATGAACTACATTTTCTATGAACTGCATGTTTAAAATTTTGTGAGTTTATGAAATGCAGTGCCACTTTTTTAGGTGGTACTTATGCAGCACATTAAGGAAGACAGGCACTGTGCTTTCTTATGAAAGGTTACTTCTTCCTTGATATGTCCCTTAACAAACATAAGAAGGATTTTGTGGATGTGCATGAAACAAGGCAAAACAGCAACAACTGTGACTTTAGCCAGCTTCACTGCCAAAGTCCTCGCAAAATTATTCATTTTCAGATAAATCTTTAATTGGTTCCCCTCTTAATACTATTTCTGGACCCCAGAGTCCTTTCTAAAAAGCCTCAGTGGAATATTTTTCTTCATTTTTAATTAATTATCTGCAATGTAAATTAATGCACAATAGCTTTTTTTTTTTTTTTTAAGCCAAGAGGAAAGCATTTTCACTGCAAATTAATAAATTAAGATTCCTCCATCAACAATTTTCCCGTGGCTAAGCTACATCTTTTCTGTTGTACAGCTCCAGACTCTCCTTCATGATGTTACTCTGCAGCAGTAAAGAAAGAAACCACCACTTCACAATGCTAAGCACTCCAGTGGGAAACACAAACAGAGTGCATAAACCAAAGCATTCATTTCATGAGATTTTATTAAAAGGTTTCACCTTTAAATTGAGCTGTCATACGCTGCTGGGAAACTTTTTACCACAGTTTATTTTAACTATGTAAAAAAACATTAAAGGAATGAAAATTCTGCAGTTTTTCATATAAAAGGCGTGACCTCTCACACACTACCAGCAAGCCGTAGTGCATTTAATCATATTGGTTGGAAAGCAAAATCATGCCGAATGTGAGTATTTTTTATTTTTTGCTCCCTCTCAATTCTTAGAAATGACCCCAACGTTGTTAACATGCTACAGATTTCTGTGTATCTCTACAACAGGCTCTTTGGCGTTCACTCAGAGAAAACTACAGCGCATGATTAAAAGATATCCTCTAGATGAGAAGGACGTTCAGTAATTTATAAATCATTCATTTGTGACATCGCTTTATACAGCTTTTCAAGGAATTGCATTAACTGCTTTTGCAGTTTCCTCAAATGTTGCTTTCAGTAGACAGTGTCATAGGTCATTACCAGTTTTTCCCTTATGTAAGCAATTCCAACTTTCTATTAAAAATACTAATTTCCACCCCACTACAGTATCTTTTGAAGTAGCATGTATATTAAAAAAAAAGTCACAAGTTGCTTTGAAATATTAAAGGAATATATTTAAGTGAAGGGCTTTCAGGCAGGTTGTTTTTCTGTATTCCTGATGACAGAAAGATTTTAGCCTACAAAGTCAATAGTAAATTTTATTAAAGTCATTATTTTCCTGTTACAGGCCTTGTGCTTTAAATAAACTATAGCTGACAATGCTGTCTTATACACTGTCATGCTGTAAAACAGCCTTTCTTTATTACCACAGGGACAACTCATTTAGAACTTTGAAAGTGTTTTCACACTGGAGTTGCTCATTTGTGGTGCTGGCCGATGGCTGTTCTTGACGAATACCTTTTATAGCTGGAAATTTCTCCTTTTTTCTTTTGAAGATACAGGGGATGAAAAAAAAAAAAAAAGAACTTGCAATCCCAACATTTTCCTGTTTAAGATAAATATTCTATCCCTGACACTGGAGACATATCTCAATCTCAAGCTTGAAAAGTCTCACCCTAACCCAAATTTTTTTCAATTACTCTGGTGCAAATTGAAGGTAGCTCCAAGCAAATAAAAAGGAGCAATTCCTGTTATTCTAATGTTGTTATTTGATTAATATTAGAGGCATGGGCCCCTGGCTGAGGCTATGATTTCCCAAGACTGTTGTTTTGGTAGGAAAGCCAGCACAAGAAATTTTTGCCCTCTCACTGTACTCACCTCTTCCCTGCTGCAGGCCCCCTTCCTAAATGAGACTGGCAAAACTATTCACAAGATATTGGTTTGTCTTTTTGGTTTTGTTTTGTTTTGTTTTGTTTTGTTTTGCAAAATTTCTATTCTAAGCTCTGATCAGTTCAGTTTGCCTTTTTACCATGTGGTCCTACAAGAAGTGGCACATCTAGGGCTCAAGGTGGGGGTGAACTAAGATGAAGTGGAAATAGGTGGCCAGGGCAGGAAAAGAGGTTTTTTGAGAAGGTTTTGCTGTTGCTGTGTTCAGTTTTCTGACCCTGTAGGTAAAGGCAAGGGGCCTGTCCCACTGGAGATCATGCTGCAGAGCAGTGAGGGATCCATTCCTGTCTGCTGCAGGGAGGCCACGTGAAGCATGAAGATAAGCATGGGTGTTAGTGTCCTGAATCTGATCCCTAACAAGCAAAAGAGATAAAGGTGGGAAGAGATGGCATAGGCATTTTAATGTCTTCTGACTCCCAGTTTCCTACCGTCTCCTTAAGTAAAACAATTTTTGTAAGGCTACCAGAGTATAAGTAAGAATAGGTTTTGGCTCTTTGCATTGGATATATCCACTTGCTCTTCATGCAAAATGTCTATTTTCACCCCATGAGAAGCAATGTTCTTGACTGCCTAACTTAGCTCCAGGCCTTCATCACAGAGCCATCCTTCCTGCTCCCAGAACTTTTGTCAGCTGTTGTTATCATGCAAATAGGACTACAGCCAGGCCAATTTTGTAAATTGTCCAGATGAATAAGTTATATGAGCAAATGTTGCTTGAATTACAGATGGATGGCTCAATCTTTGTATTTTGCTGTTCTGAATATATTTCTATGAATTATGCTGTCTATCTTGATATCTGAAAAACGAACGTTTTCTCTTTAAACCTATGTTAAAACAGTACTGTTAGAGTAATCCAAATGCAGAGTTGGAAAACACCATATGAGATATCTAGCTGATCTCTCTCCACCACAAGGGAGTAACATTGCCTAGAACCTACCCCAAGTGTTTATCTAAGCTTGGTCTAACCTCATAACTAAAAGCCTTTTCCCTCTTCAAAGTCACCTTTGAAGCAGATTAAACCATTTGTTTTTGATGCCCACCACCTCCCACAACTTTTTGTGCTTTGGGGAAAAAGTGAGTGTTACCTTTTTGTAGTGACATTTTATATATTGAAGATGGACTTTTTACTTCTGATTTCCAAACTGCCCAAGCTGCCCAAAACAGGCTTCTCTTACAAGTCACAGCCTCTAACAGTTCAGTGTTGCTAAAAGCTCCATTTCCCTTTTCTCCTCAATACACCATCTCAAAATCTTCCCTCATCATGTATCAGCACACATGCCCATATGATCTCTATTATAGCACACTTAAAAAGCACACACCAGAAAACAAGCCTAGCAAAACCAGCCTGATAGCTTTCCACAGGGTTATTAAGTTAAAGTGGCTGATGACAGACTCTAGTAAAGATCAAAATCAGCGCAACAGAGTGGATGTATCACACAGCCCTGAGTAGGAAAAGACTGAATCAGGGATGATGGAGGGGACAGCAGGCTGTTTGGATGGCTCTGGTGCCCGCAGATCTACAGCCTCAGAGCAGAGATTAACACTAAATTTTATTTGGCACAGCTGAAGGCTGCTGCTGAGAAAGTCAGTGCTTCTCTCCCGTTTTCACACTGCTGTGTTCCCATCTTTTCCTTTATGGCTGGATCGGTGAATCAGGTACCTTCGTGATCTGATAATTTGATGGGCTAGTTTTCCATCAAGCCAGCAATCAACCTCACTCAGAGACTCCTATGCACTGGATCAGATGTGAATGAAACAGGAGGAGCAAGTGAACAGACATGGGACTCTCTTTTGGCAACAGTCACAGTTGATACAGATTAAACAACAAACAAGACAGGACCAAATTCTTCCTCTTATTTGTGCTGATTGACTCCAATCTGTCTATAACTTTCTGTGAGTGTGATACCCCTTACTGCAGCTATTACTTCAGAAGAGGTCTTTTCTACTCCCAGTGAAACTTCCAGGAATGTGATTTCCCTTGGGTAAAGTAAGGGCACAAGAGTCTTGACACAATATAGCAGCTTAGTATTCATTCTGAGGTTTTAATATTTCAGTCATCTAATTCAGAAGCAGTAACTATCCTGCTTTATTCAGTTAGTCAACAAAAATACTTCAACTCAAATAGTAGCAATCAGACAAATATTTCATAGATTAGAGTATGCCGAATCACAAATACTGAAAGACACCATTAGAAATGGGAAGCTCCTCATGGAAATCTCTCAAATGGAGAGAGAGACTAAATGGGTCTTGAGTCCATTGCTATGAATATTCTCTATGGTGTGACCACTCCAGTCACCTTTTCCCCCGAGAGATTATCTTACCTGTTGATTGTACACTTTTAGGAAATGCTCCAAACACAAAGGTTATAAATCTACCACTTGTCAGCTTAGGCTTTATGTAGAACATGCATCTGGTGCTCTGTTACTGTCCCAGAGCTTGTGATTCTTGACAGAGGGCATGTATTTGTAGGTGCTGAGCCACAAGGTCACATTTAGAGTCTGAGTCCATGTACTGTACTCATGATTTATAATAAATATTCTCTCTTTGGGTCACCTGTGGTTTAATTTGCTGCCTGTTGAATGGACTTGTTTTGTATGATAGAGTTTAAACACACATCAATAATTTTTTAGCTGTCTAAGAACGGCAGCAGTATTCCAGAAATTATGTTTTGAACACCCATGTTATGGTGATTTTTAAGAAGTTCTTACTCGTGTTATTGTGTTGCAATTCTTCTCCTGGACATCAACAGGTATTTTTCCCCATCAAGTTGTGGATTTCAGTAGACTAAAATGCTCAGGAGTGTTAGCTATCTGCTGCAGAACAATCTGTCCCACCTGCAAAACTGCCCAATGATTGTTACCCAGACAAAAGACACACAAAGACTGTTTCAAATTCTGATTTGATTGTTTCAATATATAGCAGTAGATAGCCAGCTCGTTTACTTGACATATTACATGATATTACATTTCACAACTAATTTTTGCTAGGTCTTCTTGTCAGAAGCTGAGCTTTTTTTCCATCTTCCCCCCACAGTAGTGTCCCTCATGCTTCATGTAGCTAATGTAGATTCTATCAAATAGCATGATTTGTGATGTTTGTGTGTTACTGGTTACTTAAAAGTGCTAAAACCACCTTTTCTTATCAACAGGAAACTTTCAAGATATTTAAAAGCATGCCTTTAAACCTTCTGGCAGCAATAAAGCAAAAATGGCAGGTGGCTGTGTGAAAGAAGAGGGATATGTTTATAACTAACTACGGATGGGGGAGCAGAATTATACCATATACAGTGGGCTGGAATTTAATCTCATTTACAAAGGTGCAAATCCAGAGTAATACGTTGTTAATACCAATGCTTTAAAAAAAAAAGTCAGACTTTATCTCAACGTGTGTATACACTATCAGACGGTATTTGCTCTGAAAAGAAATGTATTAAATTTGTTTGGGTGAGGAAGGACAAATAGCTGGTTCTCCCATTTTCCTGCTGAAACAGGCTTAAGCGTACCACCAAAAAGCACATAAGTGATTTGAGCACTTGCAATTCTCAGTTTATGAAGCTGAAACTTCTCAAGTCTATAACACTGCTTAGATGCTTTATTGTTTGGGTACACCAGTGTATATTGTGTTTAAGTGGAATAAGGACTGTAAGGGAAATTAGGCTTGTCTGGTCTCTGATTTGGCAGTCTTTGAACCACAAAGGATTAAAATGCCTCAGAACTGGTAACGTTTGATAATTGTTTCCTTTGTTCCTGTAGCTGGCTGTTGGAAAGGAAGAGGTATCACACCTGTTTTGATGCTAAAAGCCCCTTCTGTTACAAAATGATTGTCCTTGGTTAAAAAATAAAATAAAAGTGCCCCTAAAGACTTGAAAGGCAGTAGTTTAACAAGCTACATTACTTCAACTGTTTTTCTCCCTCTGCCTTTTCCATCTAATAGACTCCTTGGTGTTAGTGACCAGAGAGACACTGGAGGCAGCAGGCAATGACACATTACAGGCATTCCTCTACCTGACTTTTATCCAGTGACTTTGAGTGCAGGTGCAAGCTGAATTGTGCAAGGTAGCTCAAACTCCCTCTCTCTGATTACAGTCTTTCCAGGGGGTCAGCTGCTTATGAAGAATATCCATTATTTATACCTTTCAAGAGAATTACATCAGCAGGAACATATGTATTCATGTAATAAAGCTAGAAAGTACCATGCAAAGACACGCTGCTTTAAATATGTATGTGAAACACAGTAAGCCAAGTTCTGTATTGACTTATACCTCTCACACCACTGACTTTGGCAGAAGCACACTGCCTGTAAGCCAGTAAATTTGGCTCAGCGAACCTCATGTGTGCCTGATTCAGCTATCACGGTTAGACATACAACTGTGTACCCATGTGTGATGTGTAGACACACGGCTTCAGTCCCTCCTTTATCTGCTGGTATCAAGAATGATGGTGACATGCTTTCTTCCTGGACCTGGCTTGAGTGGCACTAATCATGTATTACATGCAAACATAGGGCAATCTGCATCCTTCCAGGAGATGAGGTGAGTCTCTGTCAAGGACTACATTCACATATCACAGAGATTTAGTCTCTGCCAGCTGATCAACAAACACCTTGGCCTTCATTAAAGAAATCGAATTTACATCTCCAGAAGCAGTGGGAACTTAAACATTGTTCCATCCTGACCTCTGGCTCTGAGCTGTGGCACTGCTTATCCTGAACAACTACATTCCTCTTGGCAAAATTAATTAATTGTGCTTTCAGGGCAGGTCCCTTTCTTTCTTCAAGGAAGAAACTGCATCACATTAGCTACCAATAAGCTCCAAACATTTCATTTTGGAGTATGCTCAAAAAGAGTCTAGCCAGAGAGAAAACTGGAATCAATACACTAGGCCAACACAATCTAGATTTCAGGCCAGCATGTAGAGAGAGAAATAGCATTTGTGAGACTGATGGCCAGTGCATTGCTGTTTCTGGGCAGAGAGCAGACTTCTCCTCAGTCTCCTGGTTATGTCTGCAGCAATCGACCCAGGGACATTATGAGAGTAGTTTGCATGAGGGTAAGTCACTTTAACTGTTGCAAGTCTAGTAGAGAGGCACTTCCAAACCTCCATCTTCAGATGTGTCTGATAGTGAATTCATCCAAGCGTCAATTCTATTTGTACCCTTTCCACTATCTAATGCAGTCTGGAAGAGAAAGAGTTAAAAAGTGATGGACAAATGCTAACAGATTGATGCATATCAAGCAAGTGGGAAAAACATTTGCATGCTCCAGAAACTGAAGGAGTGCTAAAAGACAGCGATAGCATAAGTGAGAGTGAAGAAATACACATGCTCCCAAAACTGTCATTCCTATGGGCTGGATAAAAAGTAAGGTTTCTGGTGAGTGACAGCTTTCTTTCAATTTCAGTTCAAGCTGGAAATCCATAGCCACTTTTGAGCTGTGATCTTGATACCACAAAAACACCTACTGGCATATAAGTATGGCTCTTGCTTTATATTGGGCAAACATTTTTTTTTTCCACTGGAAAGCCTGCAACTGTCTCCAGTCCACAGCTGGAATTATTCTCGTTTCCAGGAGGCATGATAATGATAAATTTCAGTAAGATTGAAATTGGTCCAATTTCAATGTTCAAACATTTCATATTGGATACTAAAATATAAAAATTTCAAATAAATTCTGAAGAGGTTGGCTTCATATGTGCAGTACACAAATAGAAAATCCCTATCAACAACATTTACCGAACTGGAAATCTTTCAGGATAAATGCTCAGAAAGTTAAAACAGACATCAGGCTACACATCTAGATGAAAGACTTCCACAGCTTTATGCATACAATTCGCTCAGAAGCCAAATTTTCAAAGCTTCAGTAAAAGGATCTGAGGTAAGACTATATTGATAGCCCTATACATTAAAAATACAATATTTACTCTCCCTTATGGTATTAGATTGGAGTTTTTATCATACACTTAGAAAAGAAGTGGTAAGTCAAAGCCCTTTCATCAATGGCATTTTAATGAGAATTTCCAGATACCTCCTAAAACCAGACGAAAACCTTTCAGCAGATCTTCACATAAGAGACGTTACCACATTTACAGTACTGATCCAGTGTCATCTGGTATTTGGCTTTCATCCTGACGTGGTCTTTTGGAAGCTTTATCATTTCAAAATTCGTGTAGCTGAAATTAGTTGTTTTCCTGCTTCCTTCCAAAGTGTGATCATAGTATACAATCATGTCTAATTGAGCCACCATTTTCTGACTCTGCCTCTCACCTTTTCACTCAGTCTTTCTGATAGCAACCCTGTCTTGCCACCCATCTATCTCCTTGTAGTACCAAGAGCCCTGACTCATGCATAGTTTCACTAAAGAGATTCCACATTCACAGCCCTCTTCTGCTGCCTTTACTCAACATTTATAGTAATCTTCTCTGACCTTCCTGAAGCCAGCCAGCTTTCCATTCCCATAACATGCTCAAAATACCTCTGGTTAATGTAGCTCTTCTGATCCCGAATTCTGACTGTGGTACAGTATATGTAGATCCTCGTGTAGCTTCACCTATTTTATGCTGATTTAAACTTATTCTCAAAATCTTTGCTCCTAACTACCTCCAATTTCACCCTTGTTTGGTCATAATTTTATCGCCATGTGTGATGTCAGTCTCAGTAATCAAGGACCATAGATCTTTTCATATCTACTATATTTCATGTTGCCTGTTCACAGTGCATATAGATGACTGTGTCATTATAGTTCACATTATGTTAATTAATGTTGATGTAAATTTTTCATCTCAAAATTCTCTTCTATTGTGACAGCGTAGGAATTATTATCAGAATTGACAGTTGCCCATGGGCAGCCAATCTTACCATTAATATTTCCTAATTTTACACATTAAAATAACTTATACAAACCCAGCAATGTGACTTCACGTTTCTGCTACACAAATCTGCTTTTCCTTCCAGACTTCCATGATTATAATGCAAAACAGAAAGAGAAAAAACATTCCATATATTCTCATACTGTGTGTAAAATCATTTACTATATTTTGTCCCAGGGGAGATTGTAAATTCATTGAGAAAGAGATGTCAATACATAATTCACAGCACTTAGCACAGTGAGGTATCGGTCTTATTTCCTGATTTTCCTACATAAATTGCTTTAACTAGTCTAGAGAACCAAGGTTCAGATGCTACAAAGCTGCCTAATTATGTGGTCTAATTTTCTTAACAATTGAATGCGCAGCATCTCTTCTTTTATTGTTGTCATATATATGTGCTTTCATATATGCTTTGTGATGCTAAGCAAGCAGTTTTGTCTTGTCAATATCTGAAAAATGGGTATATTTTAATAGATATATTAGAGAATCTTAAGGCATTACTAATTCATATACATAACCTTCTAAATGACCTAGGATCAAGAAGCCCCTCTAACCAAAGCAGTGATTTGTACTGAGAGTTGCATACTCTTGGTATCGAAAATGGCATATATCTGTTGTTTATTTTAGACTAGTTACTTTTAAAGAAGCTATATTCCTTTAGTGAACTGTTGGAGGTGGCGAGGAAAACAAGTCTAAGGAGGTATTATTGGATTATTCCCTCTTCTAGGACAGAACCTGTTTGTATAATCAGAGATATGCCTTAAGTGGTCTTTAAAGAAAGTCAGATTTTGTTTAAAAAAGGGGAAGGAGGAGGCTTCATTAACTAGACTGACAGGCTCCATAGATTTCTCAAGTGTTTAAATTAAGGATTGTGAGTTCTTGAAACTTGACAAGGAAAGCAGGATTGTCACTGCTGGCTGTCTGAACCAGAGGTAAGTGCAGATTAAGCTTTTCCTATCTCTATTATAAACATATTTCTCCTGTTCTCAAAAGTTCAGTGAAATAGAAAAGAGACTATTGTTTTTTATTATTAAAAATAAAATACACCTTTAAAGTGTCAGCTAAAATTCTAAAGTACTAACAGTACTCAGATGACATTATTATTCTAGTTGTAACTATTTGGCAGTTGACACAAATTCCTTAAAGAAATAAAATTGAAATTAATCATATCTGGACACCTAGAACCAAATTATAAGAGCACTCATGATGAGCATGGCATGCTTTAAAATATGTTCAACCATTTATGTGATTTCTCTAGAATTTTTTAATATATCTTGGTTTAACAATGGTGTTGAATTCATGCATTGCGTAGCATGTTTCCTGGAAGACCAATTCTTGCATAGTGCAAATCTCTCTTCTTTTTTTTTATGGACGTAAATATGACAGAACAGCATGAATTTAGGATGTATTACAAAAAAAGAAAAAAAAAAAGACCAAACCAAAAAACAAACAAAACCCCCACATTTCTTTAAGATGCACTTGGGAAAAGTAGGTTTTGGTGGACTGGCCAAGAGTAGACATCTCCTGAAGCAAAGCTTGGTCAAACCATGGTTTGTGCAGGCTTTGCATTGAGGGCTGGAGAAGTTTCCTTTGACTGCCTGGTCCTACTCAGAGCTCATGAAAACAGTCATTTTGTGTCCAGTACAATTGTTGATACAGAATTTTAAACTAACCAGGCGGTTGTTACAGGCTTAGATTTCGGCTAGCAACATGGATGCCAGAGAAGATCCAGGTGGCTCAAAGCAACTAATGGATCCCTCTTGAATTGACACTGAAATGGTCTCATGCCTTCATCACATGTCTCAAGCAGCATTGCTGAAGACACTAGGAAGCAGTTACATTTGTTTATGCCCCCTATTTCCTGGCAAAAAGTTTTAAAAGCTGTAAGAATTCTTTTGATTTTTTTCCCCAAGAAATAATTATGCCCATGCACCACAGTTTTTATAACAGTATATTTAAACAGTATGTTTAAATTCATCTACTTCCCTCTTTCCCTTGGGATTAAAACCTGCTCATTTGGGTTTGTTTTTACTTTTTAAGAAAAAAAATAAGTGTATGTTGTAGATGTTAATGGATTTGATAACTTCTTGCAGTGAATATCTTATTCGCATGCTTTTCTTAGACAGTGGCCAAAAGCAAATTAAACGCGATGCTTAAGGAGGTTCATACCATGCACATACATTTGATTTTATAATCACCCCCCAAATGCTTCCGTTTCTTTCAGTAGGGGAAAACATGCTTTGACTGCTCTGTCACCTGGCTAAAGAATAAAAAATAAATAAAAAAAAAGTTACTATGTGCAGTTAATATCGAACAGCAGCCATCTCCAGATGATCCCTGCTGCATCCAATTTCTGCCAAAATGCTTTCTGTTAAACCTCCATCAAACAGACACACGGCGCACAAAAGAAAACCTCATCACCAAGGGAAACTAATCCACCGGTGCGCAATGTAAGCCTGTCAACTTTTTATTATAAGAAGTCATCACTCATTTCAGTGAAGATTAAAAGTATGACTAAATTGAGAAAATCCTCTTAGCCATTTGGAATTTTAATAGAGGAGAAAAGGGGGTGAGTAAAATTTAAACTGTATGTACGTGTATGCCTATATATCTATCTATGTATGTGTGTATGAATCAAATATATAAAATTACATATATATCTCCACACACAAGTTGTATTTTTTATATATATATATATATACAGTAGGAGAATGAATGTTGGAAATAAGATGCTTAGAGCTGTCCCCTCATCGCCCCACAAAAATAGACTACCAAAAATTCATGCATAAACATGTAGCCTTGTAGTACGTTTTCTCAGTTACCACAGACAAACAGTTTCTGATTCAGACGAGCTTAAGAGATAAGAATGGAAAATGAGTCCTCACAGCTTTAATTACATCACCACTGGCAACAAGGTGTTACAGTGGCAGAATGACAATTGCTTTTACTCAGAGTATGGATTCAGGGTCAATATGCTATTTCATCCTAGTACACCACAGCAGATGAGCACCATGTTGTTTCTATATTGGCCTTGCACTACTTTATCCCTACAGGTAGAGTCGGTCTGATGTGCAATTAGAATTACAGATGTGTATTTAACTAGTGCTCGCTTTTCCAGATTATGGTGAAGACTGTAAGTTTCACTTCAGCTGTCATTGAAGATGTGGGTAATCTTTTGCATTTAGAGACCATAATCATCTTCCCATTCCAAAGATTTAGCTGGCGTTAAAGAAGAATTACTGCTGTAGTCACTTTAAAGTTTGAAAGTGATCAGATGTTATCTTCAAATCCCTTAGCTGCTTATTCAAAATAGTCAAAAAAACTTTAAAGTTACATAACTCCTGGCAGCCCTCCCCCTGCTCCCCCAATCACTGCCTCCTAAGTTTGCATATAGATACCAACATTTACAGAAATAACTTGAAAAGCTTAATAGCAGGATTTATAAGGCAGCATCAGGATAAATGGCCACGTTTCACAAAAAACAAACACATATGCACCTGAAGTTAAGTAGTCTGCTACCAAGAAGATAAACTGCAACTGAATCTTACCTTATTGCACTTATACAGGCACCAACTGGCAGTGAACTGAGTTGAAATTCTTTCTGCAAATCACTGAGGGCTGTACAACCAGGCAACCTGCCTCTTAGAGCATAGCCGAACAGTGATGCTGACACCTTTGGGAGAGGCAGGGAAACCTGTCAGCAATTTCAGCGTCTCCTGGTCCTTTGATTAAGCTTTCTTTTTTTTTTTTTTTTTTGGCTTGCTAAACCTTTTTGCTATTCAAGTAGACTGATTTGCAAGGGGTAGACAGCCAGTGAACTGCTTCTGCTTTCAAAGCCTACTTTACTTTCCATAACCTTCCCTTCCATCCAATGAAAAGCAACTGTGGCCTTTTACTAAGTAAATGAGCAAATATTTTCCCAGTGTTCACCAGGTTAGATCCCCATTTAATTAAACTGGCTCATTATGTCCCTATCTGATTAGCAGAGTAGAATCAATTATTCAATGCACAAACATGGCTGCAGGAGCTAGAGGTGTATACAGAGCTGTTCATTTAATTCCAAGGACACTAATTAGGTACAAAGCAAGCAATAACTTTAACAATTGCAGGCACAAGCATACATGCAGTACAGGACAAGGGGAAAAAAACAGGCCTTCATTTTCTTAATAAGCTGGATTCTCTTTCCCCCCTAACAGGGTCAAGAAAAAACAGAAAGCCAGAGAGGATGAAATGTAGATCAAGAAAGCTAAGCATCCAGGAAATAACCCTTGGGATTTGCATATGTAATAGTGTGCTGCTACTTTTGTACTTTATAATCAAACAGTAGGCAATTATCCAAATTATTGACAGCAGATTTCTCATTTCAACTGCAAATTAAGGCCATTAATAAAGCTTTCTAATGCAAAAGTGACTAATTAACTAATGGAATGGAACTCTGAAGCCGTGATATCAAAACCAGTCCACCACATATTGTGGAAACACAGGGGAACTAATTAGTTTAATTATCAAAACAGCTAATTAAAATTACACAGTTGCCTAATTAGTTCTTTGCGTTTTTTCTCTGGTTTAATTGACAGGATGGAGTTAAATAGGTAACTGGTCTCAAAGAGGGAAAGGGAAAAAAGAAGGGGAAAATATGTGAGGACTAGCTTCTGCTGAATATTTTAGCTGATGATATCTCATTCGTGTGGCAGACCGGTAACAGGAAAATAAATGACTCTCATCCTTTTGGTAAGCAACCCCAAATTTTCTGGACATAAATCTGCCCTCAGAGTAAGCTATCTAAACAGATTTTCATGAAGTTAAAAGGCTTGGATGTCTTAATGCATCCAAAGGGTCAGGGCTGGCACATAATTTTGGGAGGACAGTCAGGAGTTTTTCTTTCAGGAAGTTAATTTTTCTCTTTGTTTTATTTATACCTTTCTGTATGTGTGGTGTTATAGTCATTGTCAAAGGACAGGCTGGTGAGCAGTAGAACACAACATACTTCAGCATCTCATCAGAGGAGCCTCAAACAAAGGGATATAAAATATAAAGTTTTCCTACCAGAGCCTCAGAAGGTTCAAAGTTCAAGTCTGGCTCTTATCTACGCTGCCCAGCTCTCTTGTCTGCAAGGTAGAACTGGAAACCTTGAGAGAAAAAACATGGGAGCCAAATCAATGCTTGTAAAACTTGCAAAATATCTCTGCTTCATTCATAGCTCAGCCACTGATTTGATACATCTCTATTCCAGCAAAAAGATTATTTCTTTTTCGTCTGTGTTTTTTATTTTCCTCCATTTATGCCAGAAAGTTTCAGCCTAACCAAAACTAAAGTAAAGCTAATCCCAGGTGAAGCACTTGTTCATGCTTCTGCTTCTACCAAGTTTATTAATGATTCTAATAGAAAACTGGGCTGCACTGATGTTAAAAAATTAAATAAAATCATAATGCACTTATTAAATTAAACACTATCATAGTTAAGACCAGGATTCCTCGTTGTGAATCAGGATGATAATACTGCACAACATTATTTAGTTACTTTCTTAAACTTGGAAAAGCGCAATGGAAAGAACTAAAGCTAAAAACAGGCAAGCAGCAAGGGGTCCAATTCATAAAGAAGCAATGTTTGGCTTGATTTGTTGTGGCTCAGCTACTCCATCAAGCCATTTTGCATAAATACCTAGATAGATGTTTCCTATGCTTACTTGCAGTTCACCAGAAGAAATAATTACTCTAAGTACTTCTTGCATTTAAATCATGCTTGCCCTACTTCTAAAACTATAAGGGGAATAAAACTTGTTTTTATGAAACAAGTCCTTTATCGATGTTGCCAAAAAATGACAGCTCACAGCAATTAGGCATCAAGATTATAAAAATTACAGAAGGGCAAACAAGAATCTCAGCGTCAGAACACAAACAATTTAGATAAGGACATGGAGGAAATCAACATGAACATCCTGAAGTACATACTGAAATCTTCCTTGTGAGGGAAGATTTCAGTATGGGTCATTGAGCACCGGGCACTGAGACAAGGGTGAAATGAGCTGTGGGGTGAGGAATGTTCTCGGCTGGTGGAGGTGGAGAATGGAAGGGTTTAGCTTTGAGGTGAAATAGCAGATCTCAGTTACGATCAGTGTTGATGCCTATATTGATAAGGAGCTGAGATCCTGAGTGAGGGGAGAAAGAGACGTTTGGGTCCAGTTCCCATGCAGGATCATGTGGGCAAATGAAATCCAAGTTACTGTTATCATACCCTTTCTGTCTTTTTTTCAGCAGAAGACAGCAAAGGCTGGAGATGTCAAAAAGCACCTAGCCTGAGGCCCTCGGATGAGAAAGAGTGGGTGAGTACCTGGAACTGCTCATTAATTCATTTAAACTTGGTTCTAACTCCAGTCTGTGTGATTTTGGGGTTATTTTTCTTACTGTGAGCTCACTTGGAAGTGAGGAGGAAAGGAAGAGCAAGTGTTATAGTGGTGAAGTTAGGTGAATGGTATATTGTATGAGATGTATTTTGTCACAGCATGGGAGGAGCAAGCAGTTTGCTTGCAGAGGAAGTATGCGAAGTGTGCAGGAGCAGTGCCATCCAAGTGAGGAGAATTCACTGTGGCAAAGGTGAGGGCATTTTAGGACAGTCAAAGGAGATGTGTCTTTTGTTTTGTGGTGTTGTGCAGGGCTGGTTTGTGCACTGGAGAGCTGAGATGAGCCAGGGACAGAACAGCCAAGTGTGAGGATGTGTCAAAGGCACTCTGAGAGGTGTCCAGAGAAAGCCTGTATCCACCACAGGTAGGTATGAAGATGAGGGCTGTAGTATCCAAAAAAACCCTGTGCAAACTCAATTAGGCTGTCTGAAAAAGTCTCTTATTTTAGAAAATATAGGCCTTGCTAAATGCTAATGTCCAATACCCCAGTGCCAGACAGCCAACCCCATCTCTAAGGACACCTATAAGAGTAATATCAGTCTTGGAAAGATACAGTCCACTTGCATTAACACACATCTCTCTTTTCTTGACCTGCTGGCACAACCTGCCATGCTAACATGGTGCTGCAGCTTCTCCCAGTCTTCCCAAATGTGGAGCGTGAAGTGTGTGATCAGGAGTGCAGAGAGGTGGTGCAGCCTGGCTCTTGCAGGGAGAGGAATCTCAGCTTGCCAGCAAACAGAACACAGTGGGTCCTGCATTTGCATAGATTTACACAAATTTGCATACCGGTGTGCAAAGAGAGCAGCTGGGAAAGAGGAACAGAAAGACTCCAGAGTTTTGCTGTTTTAAAAGACTGCTCCCCTCAAGCACTTAATTATTTAACCCACCCCTTCTTCCTCCAATCTGCTGTTCGCGCCATTTGCTGAGGAATTAGGGATGGATAGCCGGCCCTGCTTGGTGCAACACCCATTGGCTAAACCAAAATACAGATGTCTGGATCACGGTCTTAGGGCATGTTTCCTGTTGGCTGTGATCCTTGCTCCTGTAATTAAGTTCAAAATGTTTTGTGTAATTTTTTTTTTCCCCCCAAAGTCTTTATGACTTTGTGGAATAAGAACTTCCTTTATTTTAAGACAACCCTCTGCATACTTATGAATGCCAGCTTTGGAACAGGGAAATGTATGGATGCTTCAAAGAAATCACTGGATTTCTATTTTTTTCTTTTAAACTTTAAATATGATGTTAAAGACTAGTTTTCCTTGATGCTCTCAGGAGCAGATTAACTTAATTACTGAACCCCTCCTCCTTTAACCAGCTTGAGGCATTGTTTTTGGCAAAGTTATAAATGATTGAAAATCAGAGGTTATAATCGGGAATGTTAAGCAGCCATAACTTTATTTTTCATTATCAGCTCCATCTACAATACTTCACACTACTTTTTTGACATAAAATGTAGACTGAGGCCATGAAAAGAGTAAAGCAAAGGAGGCTTGTATTTATCACTTTGATATCATTCTTATTTAAGCATTACTTAACTAGCAGAACATCATGCAGAGTTTGTGAATGACTACAGCTTGCAATTCAGATCCACTGCCTCCCCAAACAAATGATGACCTGGTAAGTGTGCCCACACCCTTATATAACAACAGTATTTATAATAAAACGGTAAAATTGTATGGCCCCAAATACGCTTGGAAGATAGAGAGCTTTGTGAATCACCTAGTGAGACTCTTCTTCTAATAGAGGGTGGTAAGGATCATGTGAATAAAGGGCAATGAAAAAATGGTAGTCACGTATGTTTCTCTTCAAGAGCCAGATGCTGGAGGCAAGTGATTTCACTCTAATTTTCTTTCTCTTGCTCGATTCCCGCCCCCCCCCCCTTTTTAATGTATATTTGTGGTCTTCATTGCTGTGGAGGAAAGCCAGAAAACGTGACCCCTAAGTACTCTAGAGGCTCAAAATCTATTGCTTTTCTTAAAGAGAATTTCTTGATTTAGCAGACTGTTGTTTCTGACTTGTGATTTTTAAAAAAACTCCCTCAAAATGTTGTGTTAGGAAGGGACACGAGTCTTGGCAGTGTGAGAACAGAAGCACTGTTGTAGGGAAGTTAACATGTACAGCTGTAGCTAAGACAGAGCTGGATGCTCAGAGTTGCACTCCAATGTCTTCAATACAATGAAAGATTAGATATCAAGAGCATCTAAATCATTTTGACACTTATGCTGAGTTGCTGCTTAGCCCAAAATCACACATACTCTGTTATTCCTAATTTTGTCTGTTGGGGTGAATCTTTTCTGCCTGCACTGGTTTGATGTGGTTACTGTTAATCTGTTCCTTTCTGTTCAGTCCTTTTGGAGGTATTATGTATGTCTAATCCTCAGCATCCGTTCTAAGTATCTTACATGGATGCCTGAAAAGAATTCAGGAGAAAGGCCAAATCCTTCCATCACCACTGCAAAGCACTATCTGGGCTGTTTGGCAGAAGTTAAGTCAATGGAGTGCTGCATTACCATCAACAGCTCCAGCAAGCCGGCACCTTGCTGGAGGGAGTGATGTGGAAAGTGTGCCCAGCTGTGCATGCTGGGCGCACAAGAAGGTGGTTAATTTTAATGGTGTATTTCTGAAAGAGAGAAAAGTTGGTACATTGGATATACACAGGTATATCCAAAAGTGTCTAACTCTTGCCATTGCCTACAAAGGGAGATCAATGACACTGTTCGATAGTTGTGGTTAGGTGAGACAAAGCTGGGCCCAAGCATCTAGTTGCAGTTTTCTATGAGATAAACTTTTTGTGTAGTTGATCAAGAGGGTGTGGTTTCTCCTGAGAATAATTGAGACCATTTCAGGCAGGTTCACATTTCTAAATTATTCACTGAAGAATCAATCCAGAACTTTACCTATCTGCATTCCTAGCTGGGTGCCTAAGCTAAAACCTGAATACTCACTGAGAGTGCAAATTATAACAGGGTGCATATTCCTATAGGTCCTGAAGACATGCCTACAAAAGGCAAGGTTTGTTGCAACACCAGTTTCTAACCTTTTGTTGACAGAAATTTTCATATCAGTCTCCAGCAAATAACGGTATATATTATGGCTTGACCATATTTGTGCTCCTAAAGAAAATGCTTAGTGATGATTGTGCATAATTTTACAGTAATAATTATCAACCAATAAACAATCTGGGCTTTTTCACAGTTCCTGCAGAAACTGAAATAGTGTATTTTATGTTTTCAACTGGTACCTAATTTCATGAGTGCATGGAACTAAATAATCCAGGAATAAAATTAGGGCAATATCCTTACTTCCTATCAGCTCCTCTCAGGCTGCTGCAGGGCAAAGGGCCTTTTCTGTATTAATTATGTCCAGTGTGCTGAAAGGTTTGGCTAGAGCCTTAGCCAATACAGCTTGGCTAGAGTCTGACAAGGCCAGCCAAGCCTTTTTCCCTACTGACATGACTACCAGGGCTGACAGCTGCCAGGTCCTGTTGTCCTCAAACGGAATTTTTCAAAGGTTCCCCCTCAAACTGTTGCCACCGACTCTCATGGCTTTCTAGGTCAGCGGTTTTGTGTATATCGCATGTATTTGCCAGCCCTTGTAAATTCTGTGCCCAAAGAGACTGCTTTGAATGAAGTCACTCAATAATTCATGTGTGAATGTGAGCAACATTTAGCACCCTCCTTTTGTCCCAGTTGAGTTGATTCTTCAGACCTGGACTGAAGTAAGCAGCTGATATGTGCATCCATAAGATTGGCAGGAAGCTTGTGTGACAGAGCTCGAACAGCATATGGCCTGATGGTTTGAGAAGGTGTAAAGTTGTTAACCCTGTCACTGCCTTCCAGAAGTGCTGAATTTAGAGAATAATGAAACATCACTGCTCCAACACTGCTTCAAGCAGTTTTTATTTAGGCAGAGAAAGAATCATGTCCCTTTTCTGAGATCATAGAATCATAAAATAGTTAGGGTTGACAGAATATGTTGCGTATATCAGTGACCACCACCTGTATGTCTGGGGTAGTATCTTTATTGGATAATATAAACTCCTGCGTCACATACTGTGAAGACACGAACTGCACTGGTAATCCTGAACCCTGGCATAAGTAGGGTGCTTGCTGTGCTCATACCTTTCTCCTCTCCAGACTGCCAACCTCAGACTTTCCTTCTCTCATCTCATTCTGAATTCTGGCTTTCACTATTAATTACAGGTCAACTTTGTACTGCCAACACCTGTTTAAATTATCAGGCCAAATTTGAAACTTCAGTAATGAACTTGTCCTGAGTTATGCCATGAGGATGAAAGTCAAAATCAAGCCTTCACCTAGGCAGAAATTGTAATAAGGCAAAGAAAATGTTGTGCACAAACATCTGGATTCTGCACTTGAAGTTTAAGTTGAAAGATTATGAAAGTACAGAACGGATGTAATGATATTTAGTAGAAAAGGTGAGACGGCTGAAGATTAGATCAAACTAAAAAGAGGATGAAAATCATCATTAGCTGTATGATGAGTGTTGCTGTCCTGTATAAATGGTAAATTAAATGTAATGGCATGGTTATTAATAGGAGGATTCACACTTATTTAAATATTTATCTGATTACATGAAAAGATGGTTGCAAGAGATGTTTCTTGGGAACAGAAGACTTGGTTGGGTCCTTGAATAGGAAGGGTTTTAGCTATAGTTCTGCATAGTAACCTATTTTAAAAAATACTATTATTCTAAATAATGGTGTATCATTTTCTTATTAAACTTGTTCTATTAGCTGTTAAACCAAAATAGCAATATTTGGTCTGGTAAGAAAAGAATGTTACCTGCTTTTTTATGTCTTTCAGTCTGATGCAGGCCCTAGAGTCTTCTGCTTTCTTGGTAAAAAGGGTAAAATGCTGCCCCAAGGCTGTTTGCATAGCAATCTGTTCTTACCATGAGATGAACAAAGCCACTGAAGGGGAAAGAGCTCATTGCTTTAGACTGTGAGTGAACAGAAATGAACTGACCTACAGAGAGGGTTCAATTTGCATAACCTAGGTATTGTGTTGGGAATCTCTGTAACTCACCTCCAAACATTTGGAAAAGAGAGAAGGAAAAGTCTACTATAACTGCTTGGAAACTCTGCATCACTGGTAGTGAAAGCTGTATTTGGAGGTTTGTATAATGATACTTTTCTCTCCAGCAAAAATTGTGCATGACTTCAAAAAGTCTTATGGAAGAAGATGCAGAGAGGTTTGTGCTAGAAATTCACAGAGCAGGGCTGAAGCCTCTCCAGCCTTTGCCGCTGCTGACATAGAGTCATCGTAACTTTGCCACATGTTGGCAAATAAGGCCTGGAAACAGATCTGAGTAAATTCCTCCTCTTCAGTGGTACGAGTATGTGGTGCTGTCTTCATTGATTGCCATAGTGGCTGGAGAAAGAAAAGCAACATTGTAAAGGTTGCTTTCATGAGGGACCCAGTTACTGCTAACAGTTTTCTGTGTATAGGTGCAAATATGGATATTTAGCACATGCTGTATGTGATGATAGTGTGGCTTTTTCACGCTTATGAAAGGTTTTCAAGTTTTATCCACAATAGATGGTTGCAAGTATAAAGGATACTGATGATATTCAAGAAACATTTTGATGATCCTAGGGATTTCTTGGGGGATCCTCAGAGGTGTTGTTTCTGCAGATGGTACTTTGTTTTAGAGAGAATTCTTGGGTTTTAATCTGATTAGTGTAGCTTTTGACTTTTCTTGATCATGAATAATGCTTCAGATGCAAAGCACTGTCATTTAGATAAGATGTTTGAAACTACTATAGAACTGATGGCTTTGTGTTTAAAGTGGTTGCTGTTTCAAAATTGCACTAGCAAATATGCTCAACAGTAAACTTGTGAGAGAATTATTCCTAATGGAATCAATTTTAGGGAAGGGAATCGCAAGATATCCTGAAGTGACTTAGTGTGTAATAGGGAAAATATCAGTAGGATGGTGAAAGGCTGGTTTCATTTCAGAAAATTGTGGCTAATAGCAAAAGTAGTATGAAGGGGAGGGGTTGGAGGATAAAGAAAAAGCAACAAAACAATAGAAAGAAAAGAAAGGAAGTGAGATAGTTTATCTTCACAGAAAGAGTCTTATGTCAGACTTTCACAAGCAATGCTGCCTTTTGTTGAGAACAGTCAGTAACAGACGGCGGAAAAGAGTTCCTTCAGCTGAGAAAAATGTTGTAGTTTCTTTCTATTAGGGAAAAAAAAAAAGGCATTTCTAGGGGTTTCCTCTCCGGCCTAGCCCCCATTCTAATAATGTCCTGGTTTGTGTACTGTCCACATCTAACTATTGGTAAACACAGATTTCTGTTTCTTTTAGTTACAGTCAAGAAGAGCAGCATCACTGCAGCATGTTTATGAGTGTGTATTGTCTTGCCTCATTGAGAGGGACACTTCTCCCTGGGGATAGGAGTTTGTTTATCTTCATGTTAGCTCCAGAGGGAAATTGTCTCAAGCAGAGAACAGTTAATTCTAGTAAGCTGTGTATGTATGTGCCATGTTTTGATGTAGTTCACTGACAGCTAGTAACCAGGCCTAATCTGTCAAACTCATTTCACCTAAGACCAAAAGTATAACTCCAATTCTGATCTTTAAGGTAAAAGCATCACACAGCTGCTTGACTCCTAACCTTCTGGTTTTCAGTAAACACCTTTTCTTTTATTTTACTTTTTTTCTATTTCCTCTTCAGAAACATTGCTTCTTTCAGTCACTGATATTTTGGTGTTCTCTGCTTGTTTTTAAAAAGCAGCCAGTAGTACTATACACACTGTTTGTTAAGTATAACTTTTTCTCATGCAGTCACTGCATTAACATATCTTATGTAGCTGAACCCCTATCCTTACCTGTCACATAGCTGTTCCTAATTGGGTATTTCTTACTATTCTTACCAGCTTGCTACCTTAAGTTATGCTTTTCATGTTAATTAGAAAATTGGAGTTGCTTACAGGTGTTAAAGATTCCTTGATAATTTTACAAGAACAAGAGTCTTGATTGTAGGAATTTTTTGTATCTAGGTAATAGCTATTAGCAAACCGGACTCCCAGCTATAAGCTTTCGGCCACTTCTGTTTGGCTGCTGGGAAAAAGCAGAGAGAGAAATTACTCTGCATCTCAAATTCTACCTCTGAGTTTAAGAAAGTTCTGTCTCACCCTCTTGAAACAGATCTTATTTATATAGTCTCTGTTTTCAATTTTTTCAACTGTTGCAGGGTTGACAATGTCTTCTTTCTTCTTTCATTTTGAAAGCTGCTATAAAAATATTCTTGTGGAAGCTGAAAATGCAACACAACATTCTCTTGATGCTGATATGCTTCATGACCAAAAGCTTGTCTTCTTCCTGTATTATTTTTATTATGTTTCTGGTGGCACTATAACACATACAGAGATCTGCACTAGAAAAGAGGGGCAACAGCTGACAAGGATAATTCCTTATAGACTGGACCTAAAAAAGATGAATAGAAGATGCTGTTTCTTATCTCTTCATCTGTCATTTGCTTATAAAGGGAAAATAAGGCTATTATATACCTCTATGAATATTAATAAATGTGAGTGACTGGTGGGACAATAAGCTGGTGGCCAAGGGGCAGTGCTGTGCTTCTGGAAAATCCTCTTACTAGTGCCAAAATTGCCTAGATGTGACAGTTTTTCAGGGCACATTGCACTTAATTCATTTGGCTGAACCAGATTTACAGTTTGAGATCTTAGCTCATGTATGAGGTTTAGGTATTATTTTGCTTCACTTTGGCCAAGGATTGTGTGATATATTGGTTTGGTTCTGAATTTTTGTTAATGATTAAGAAATATACGGATGAATAGTTTAAATCTGAAAGTAAGTAAAGAGTAAAGTATATGGTGTCACTCTGAGCATCAGGCCAGGTAGAAGCTTCCTAAAAGTTTCTATTTTACTTCTCCATGATGTGTTGTTCTTCTCACCCCTTAATAAACAAACATAGACAATGCATGTCAAATTATAATTTTCTTACATTAAATGATTAGAGAGTATCGAACGAGGTTTACATTACTGCACAAATACTGTCCCATAAGAAACCTTATCATAAAGCCCTAACAACTCATTTCTATTTACAAAAGTTTCTTTATTATTTTCTGCTGGACTATCTTTCAAAATTCAGATTTTGTGGAAGAAGTTGGCAGTTCTATACATGCCAGCTTCTATACATGGCAGTTCTATACACAAAGATTGCTATTAGCATTATATTTTAACTGTGGCTAAGCATTATCAGTATAAAAGCAAGGCTATAAGAGATGACTCTTCAATTCCTTTGCCCAGGACATGGCTGAAGGAATCATGCTAGAGTGAAGTATATTACACATAGATTGATGATATGAAATACAGTTGCTACATACCTGTCATGGTTTAAACCCAGGCCGTAAATTAGAACCACGCAGTTTACTTCCCCCTCCACCTTTCTTCCTTCCTCTCCTGGAGAGACAGGGAGGAGAATCGAAAGAATGCAACTCCCATGGGTTGAGATAAGAACAGTTTAATAACTAAGGTATAACACAAATCACTACTGCCACCACCAATAATAATAATGATAAAGGAAATAACAAGCGAAGAGAATACAACACCTCACTGAACGATATCTTGCCCCCACCCCTCAGCGTTCTAGCCCCTTCCGGGAACTCTCCGTTCCATCCTCGGGCATGACGTGCTGTGGTATGGAATACCTCTTTGGCTAGTTTGGGTCAGGTGTCCTGTCCCGGCTTCCTGTCCTGGCTTCCCCTCCTCCCTGGCAGAGCATGAGACTCACAAAGTCCTTGGTCAGGGTAAACATTCTGACCAGCAACTGAAAACGTCGGTTGTTTTATTATTGCCAGGCCGAAAGTCAAAACCACAGCGCTGCACCAGCTACTAAGAAGGAGAAAAAATGACTGCTACTGCTAAACCAGGACAATACCATCGAGAGATGTAGGGAAAAACAGAGGTGGTGTTTCACTGAATACGGATGAGCGCATGAGTCTTGACAATGCTTTCAATCCATAGAAAGCGTAAGCATGGTGGCTTTCTGTACCATGAGAAATGCTAGCACTCCCCTGAGCTCAGGAAGCACTTGTTTCAGCCTTGATATTAATCTCATGTAGGGAACTTAAAGAGAAAAGTGCTCTGGGTAATTCCTTGGAGAAGGTAAACCACAGATTTTTCTCTGAAGTTGCATAGCTATGGGGTATTTTATGACAATCTTGTATGACGTAAGACTTTCCTTCTGAAAGTCAGCTTTTTTATTACAAAATTGTACTAAGTTGCTATATTTGCAGTAATTACACTGATTAATTGAACTAATATATACAATGGAAGTGCTAGATTTGAAGATGCCAGTGGAACCTTAATTTGGTTCTCTTTTGCATATACAGTATAATATAATCTTTAATTATGTGAATATGTGCTATTTTATTCACACAGCTGTATCTCCTCATGTATCCAGAATATTCTAACTATAATACTTACCTGTAGGTCAGTTACTGGTCTGCAATATTGATATCACTTCTGAGTCTGAATTCTGGCACACAAACTTTACTTGTGTTCTAGGAACTTACATATCCAGCAAGCATGCTATTTATTTCATAATTTATATTTATACTGTGCTCTCTTTATTCAGCTTCCAGATGAAGTCGTGCTTATGTTCTGAATCTGTTCTTTTCTTGAGACGTGAAGGCTCCGTGTAGGCTCAAATCTAGTACTATAGAAAGCCAGTGGGCAGCCCAAGTTGATGGTCAGGGAGGGTCATCCCCACAATGCTGTGCACTGTTGGGTTCAAACACATGCTATAAGGTAAAAAGAAGGAAATAGGACTTCTGGTCGTGCATCATCCATACTCTACTCAGAAATGAATCAGAAGGAATTTTGTTTTAGGACATCACCCCCAAATTCTTCTAAGGTTTGTTGGTACTGTGGTTGTGACAGTGACAATATCAACCGTTGTATGAAGCAGTGCCTGAGAGCCATGAGTTCTTTGATAAAAGACCTGGCTGAGACATTGGTGTGGTGAAAACGTCCTTGAAAGCACAGCTTATCACCAGGGAAGGCTGTAGGAAATCATTACATTAACCTTAAAATTTGTCTGCATAGATTGACTAACACCTGATAGATATTTTCTCCTAAAAAAGGTGAATGTAAACCTCAGAATCTCATCCTAGATTCCGAACTCTTATTTATTTTTTCTCTAAATATTTACCTCTCTCAACATGTTAAAATAATGAGATGTTGTTTGGGAAGGTGCAAGTACTAAGCTGACAATACCAGCAAATCTCTTCTTCCCAGTATTCTCTTGTTCCCTTCAATTGAGCACCGTCTGCTTCTATTGATATTGAGGATCTTGAAGCAGTTGCTTGTTACTTAATCTATTCAAATGTATGCCCCCTGCAACGTGATGTTGGAGCACATGCTAACTATACTAGATTATAAATGAACACTTATTACTTCTGTGTTGCTTGAGAATCACAGTGTGACTATACAATCTCAAAGTTATTGCATACATACTGCATTTTAATCAAACCAACAATTAGCTTGGATTGTCTGTGCAAGTTTGTTATCAGTAAGACTTTTTTTAATCAGTATAAATCCCTGAATAATGATTTTTATCACTGCAACTGTATTCTTTAAAAAGAAATTTAAATAATAGGTAGAAAACACATTGTACAAAGTTTTAATACCATTAACTTCCAATATGCTTCAAATCCATTGAAAACCTGTATTAACAGTACAGGCTAATTTTTAACATTTCTGCACGAGATCTGAAATTTTAGATATAAATCTAAAATACAGACATAATTATAACTTTGCAAATTAACAAATTCTTCTCTGATGCTCCCAAAACTGTGGCTATCCCCTTCCAACTGCTCATGAAAGTTTCACAGCCTGGCAAATCTCCTTAGCCTTTTGGCCTGACTAGCCACGGAAAGGAAAAGTCTGTGGCTAGAAATGATGGTTGACTGCTGGTTATTTTTTTATTCTTTATTTTTTTGAAACAGTCTGAGCTGAGCTATCTTTTGCATGTTACTTCAAGCTTTTACTGTTTGCACAACACATCTACTTAAAAAAGATAGACTTTTGCTTAATTCTGGAATTATTTTAATTTCTATTCTTAAGTCACTGTTGCAAATCATCCTGCAGGTCATCCCACAGGAATTTTAGGTATATAGGTGGGCATCATATAGGCTGCATTGGCAGAGGGTTTTTAGCTGCCTTTTGCTGATGATGAGTTTATACTCACTGCCTTGGTAGATTATGAGTAGAAACCAGTGTGCAGTTGTAGCGCAAGCAAGATCAACTGTGTGTAGATAGTGGTCATGCAGTACAGTTACAGAAGGATTTTTTTCCTCTAATGTAGTCCATGATCTTCTGCAAATAAACTTGGGGGAAATTCAAACTGTCACTGTCCTCTCAAGGAATGGCAAGACTTGCAAGACATGTGCAAGACAATGAGCTCTAAAACAGCAGTTTGCATCTCTTCTCTGTCAGCCCAGCTGGTGAGATATGCAGCTAGTAAACAGTGCTAGTAATTGGCTGGCCATGGCTGTGCTTTTCTTACATCTCATATAGTTCTTGTGCTGATGCCCTGTTGCTACAGCTCAGGACTAAGCTACAGACTATATTTGACATCAAAGGAAATATTTACACCAGACTGAAGTTCTGCAGCTGTCCCTGGGCATAGTATCTCTGCAGTACCATTCTTCAGTGCCAGCTGGTGCTTGTTTTACGAGCCCAGAAATGGCTTTGTCGGGAAACGTTGTTCCAGAAAATTTGTTCTTGAAGCCACTATTCACTCCATGTCTTTCACAAAGGGATATGGAAACGCAGGCAGAGGCAAGCAGTGGTAGTCACCATGGCTGCTCTTGTAAACCATTCAACCAGGAATGCTTGGTGGTGTCATAAGAGCTGGCCTGAAAGCTGTTGCTGTTTGGTGATAGCATACCAGATAAAACTGGCTTGTTAGAAACTACCAACACTGCCAGTGTGTGGTATTCGTGTTGATCTGCTGAGAGTCTGAAAATCGTATCATCTACTTTGAGGAATGGCAAGGAAGTTGATGAGGATCTGGGGATGTTGATCCCTAGATGTAAAAAGCAGTCAGTTCTCCCTAACTTCTGTTGTTATGCCTTTATGTCACCAATCCCAGAAATGCTTTAGGCTGGCAGTAATGCAGATGAGAGTAGGTTACCTGTTCACATAGCTGTGCTCATATAGAATCATAGAATCATAAAATAGTTAGGGTTGGAAAGGACCTTAAGATCATCTAGTTCCAACCACCCTGCCACGGGCAGGGACACCTCACACTAAACCATGTCACCCAAGGCCTCATCCAACCTGGCCTTGAACACCACCAGGGATGGAGCATTCACAACCTCCCTGGGCAACCCATTCCAGTTCCTCACCACCCTCACAGTAAAGAACTTCTTCCTTATATCCAATCTAAACTTCCCCTGTTTAAGTTTCAACCCATTACCCCTTGTCCTGTCACTACAGTCCCTAATGAAGAGTCCCTCCCTATCATCCATATAGGCCCCCTTCAGATAGTGGAAGGCTGCTATGAGGTCTCCAGGCAGCCTTCTTTTCTCCACGCTGAACAGCCCCAGCTTTCTCAGCCTCTCTTCATACAGGAGGAGCTCCAGTCCCCTGATCACCCTCGTGGCCCTCCTCTGGATTTGTTCCAACAGTTCCATGTCCTTTTTATGTTGAGGACACCAGAATTGTACACAATGCTCCAAGTGAGGTCTCACGAGAGCAGAGTAGAGGGGCAGGATCACCTCCTTCGACCTGCTGGTCACGCTCCTTTTGATGCAGCACAGGGTACGGTTGGCTTTCTGGTCTCCAGCTGGACATTGAGCCATTGACCACGACTCTTTGTGTGTGGCCATCCAGCCAGTTCTTCATCCACCAAGTGAGTGGTCCATCTATCGAATTGATGTCTCTTCAATTTAGAGACAAGGATGTCATGTGGGACAGTGTCAAACGCTTTGCACAAGTCCAGGTAGATTACATCAACTGCTCTACCCCTGTCCATCAGTTCCATAGTCCCATCATAGAAGGCCACCAAATTGGTCAGGCAGGATTTCCCCTTAGTGAAGCCATACTGGCTGTCACCAAGCACGTTGTTGTTTTTCATGTGCCTTAGCATGCCTTCCAGGAGAATCTGCTCCAAGATTTTTCCAGGCACAGAGGTGAGACTGCCTGGTCTGTAATTCCCTGGGTCATCCATTTTCCCCTTCTTGAAAATGGGGGTTATATTTCCCTTTTTCCATTCATCATGAACTTTATCCGACTGCCATGATTTTTCAAATATAATGGACAGTGGCTTAGCAACTTGTGAGAGAACATCCTTCCTCTCCCTCCCCTTTCTTTGTGTCTTCACATTATGACTCTAGTAAACACAGTTGTTAGTTTGGATGGGCCAGTTATTACAAAGCAGTTACAGCAAAGCCTCACAGTAAATCTCCTTATATAGACAAGCCTTTGGATAAATAAATCAACCTCTTGTGACTTTTCCAACCTGTGGTTTTCACAATTCATTGCAATGACATTTGAGGTGTCCTTCATGGACATGAAGGATCTCATTCACTAGACTTAGCCCTCTGAAGTGATCATTTACATGCACTGGCTTGTTTCAGTGTATTTTGAGCTCTGCTCTGACACTGATTCTTGCCATTTCCTTAGGCAATAGCATAGATAGATTTCTCTGTAATTTACCTAGGACCTGGAAAACTGATGCTGGCTGTATGATAGCAAATAAGATGTTCACTGTAACTGAATTTCTCCTGTATACTGGAAATTTGAAGTTCCTGAAACACTGAAAAATATTTAAGCTCTTGTCCCTCTCAACCCCCCTGTGATGGGGTCAACACTCCCCAGAGCTGTGTGGCTAAGAGCAGAGCGGCTATCAAGCACAGGCTATGCAGGCAATTTAGGGCGGCAAAATAATCATGGTTCTCCTGTGAATTTTGGCATATTCTAGGTTAACAGAAAGGTGGGTTGATGAGTCTGCTAAATCACTGAAGTGCCTGGAAGATGGCAACTTTGACTGGAAGGGTTAGTAGTAAAAATCTTTCCCTTTTCTGCAACATATCAGAGTCTCTGGACTTGTTCTACAAGCTTCCATCATTACATCTCTTCTCCTTGACCTAAAAGAGTTGATTTGACCCACTTACTTTGTTTATGCTGCTAAGGACCCACTAGTAAACTCTGTTAGGAAGCATAAACATAATTACTGTACAAGCCTTACCTCCTTTCCTCCTCCCCTTTCCCTCCTTTCCTCCTCCCCTTTCCCTCCTTTCCTCCTCTCCTTTCCCTCCTTTCTTCTCACCCTTCTCCTTGTGCTTCAGCTAGTTTTGCTGTCAGCTAGATGCAAGTGCTGACTGCCTTTTGGTTCCTGCTCCTTGTTCTCTACTTCATTCACAATACAACATCAAGGCAGAATCTTTTTTAGTGCTTTAAGTTCATACTGTTTCTTGGATGGGTAAAGTGATCCTGAGTGTGATCATTCCCTGCTCTTGAACACCAAATGGTACTGATGAGTGGAGGGACTTAGGGAATTATAATTGGGAACCTGGTTGTCAAGTTCAGAATAAAATTGTGGGTGGAAAATTCCACTCAGACAGATGCTACCTGGTATCTATAATAGCTTCTTTTCATGTGGACTTTTCAATAACACAGTACATAATGATTCCTTGTTGTTAAAAAAGTGTATTTCTATAGGACAAAATCATACTTAACACTGTTGTAGAAAGATTTATCATACCATTTACTCAATACATGTTTCTGTATGACAGCAAATAATATTTTAAGTGTGTAATAATAACTAAAATTTTTGCAGTTTTTTAATCAAATGAGGACAATGGCATCCTATGGTTCTCTATAATAACTAGTTCCAAAGGTAGATGTCCTTTAAAATAAAGCTTCATTTTCTTTTTGGGTGATATGATTTTAACATGAACTGCCAGCCATAATAACAATAGTATGACTTCTACTGCCAGTTTTAATAGAGACTCAATGTATAATTTAAAGCCAAATAAAAAAGTTTATTTAATAGTTAAGTTCCAAATTAATTTGTCACTCATCCCATAACTTAACCTGAATACCAATATTGTTTTATTTTGTACTAAACTTTTTTAAGTTTTCAGTTAATAAAGAACGTATTTTCTTTAAAAGATGCAGGCAACCCCATTTTCCCCATCTCCCCATACACAAAAATAGCGTATCTGTACTAAAACCAATAAAGAATGCGCTGTAGATAAATTCATACTGTACCAATGGAGCGGAAGGATTCCATTAATGCTTTAGTGATATCATCAAAGAAGAAAAAGGCAAAATGGATCTACGGCTTTTACTCTGCTGGGTCTGTAATGAAGCGGTGTTGTAGCAGCTGCTGTCTTTTTTTTTTTTCTCTTTTCCTGTAGGCATCACTTGGTGTATTGTGAAAGTTTAAAAAAAACCCCAAACAAACCAACCAGATTCCTGACATTTCTTTCTTTCTTTTTCCGTCTCTATTTTTTATTTTAAAGAGCAGTCAGCTTGCTTTTGTTACTGCTGTGATGTACTTTTCCCTACTAACTCCAAGACGGGGCCTGAAATGCAATATGGAAATTACTAATATGACAGAGAAATATGAGCTTTATACTGTAGAAAAAGTGGCTGTAGCAATATATCAGAGAAATTATTGAATGTTATCGGTCATAGCACAATTTATTATTTTACCAGTGTGCTGTGAAAAGTTGCTCAGCCAACTCAAAGCTTTCCTGCTATATTAGCTCTGTCTGGGAGTTTAACTGGTAGCACTTCACTAGATACAAGCACAGTAATTATTTGTACATTAACCCCTTGGATTCCTCTCTCCCTACCCCAACCCATCATCTTAACATATTGTACACAAAGTAATTTGATTTACCTTTCTTATTTTGGACTTTGTAGGGTAAGGATAAGGCTTTCACAGAGGAAAGATGTCTAAAATATGTGAGACGGCTGAGAATTTGGAAACTGTTTGCTCTGCACTTTGTGTGTGCTTCCTGCCAAACTCACGTGTAGCTCTCATTAATGCTAATGGGATTTAATACATGCTGCAAGAGGAATATATCCTTATTTTGCACTGAATCGAGTGTTAGCAAAAGTGCTGTATTGACAACTCTGGAGTCCTCTATTTATCCACAGAACAGCCAATGTCAGAATAAGTTTCCTCTTGCAACTTGGTGTCTTAGTCCTCTCTGAACAGACCTTTGAGACACAGGACAGCCACTGGCATCTCTGCCACCCTTGCCTGTGCAGATAACAGTTTTGCTATATGGACACCTGTACAGCAGCAGCCCAGCAAAGGTCTCCCACAGTTCACTCACTATATATAACAGTGTGGAGATGCTAAGCTTAAGCTGGGTTTAAATGACTGCTAGAAAGATAAAGAGTCTGTGGGTGAGAATTAAGGGGCAGGCTGGCAGGGGTGATACTGTTGTGGGTGTCTGTTACAGGCCACCAGATCAGGGTGAGGAAGTTGATGAGGCCTTCTACAAGCAGCTGAGAGCGGCCTCACAGTCACAGGACGTGGTCGTCGTGGGGGATTTTAATTTCCCTGATGTTTGCTGGAAGGACTACTCAGCAACCCAGCCACAGTCCAGGAGGTTCCTCCAGTGTATGGATGATAACTTCCTCATGCAAATGGTGGATCAGCCAACCAGGAGAGGAGCGCTGCTGGATCTCATCCTCACTAACAAGGAGGGTCTGGTCGAAGCAGTAAAGGTTGAGGGCTGCCTTGGTTGCAGCGACCACGAGATGGTGGAATTCAGGATCTTGTGTGGTAGGACCAGTACAATAGCAAGTAGAATTGCAACCCTGGACTTCAGCAGGGCAAACTTTGGCCTTTTCAAGCAATTGCTAGGGGAAGTCCCATGGGCAAGGCTGCTTGAAGGTAAAGGGGCCCAAGATAGTTGGTTGGCATTCAAGAATTGCTTATTCCAAGCTCAAGAGCTGAGCATCCCGACACGTAGGAAGTCAAGGAAGAGGGCCAGGAGACCTGCGTGGCTGAATAAGGAACTGCTGGGTATGCTCAAGTGGAAGAGCAGAGTTTATAGGTCATGGAAGGAGGGGCTGGCCACTCGGGAGGAATATAAGGCTGCTGCTAGAGGATGTAGGAAGGCAGCTAGGATGGCTAAGGCCTCCTTAGAATTAAATCTGGCCAGAGGGGTCAAGGACAACAGAAAGAGCTTTTTCAAATACATAGCTGATAAAACTAACACCAGAGGCAAGGTTGGCCCACTGGTGAATGGGATGGGTGTCCTGGTGACAGAAGATACAGAGATGGCAGAGTTATTGAATGCCTTCTTTGTGTCAGTCTACTCTGCCGGAGGCAGTCCTGAAGAACCCTGTACTCCTGAGACCTCAGATGAAGCCAGGTCACTGGAGCGGTTTGCCTTAGTCAATGAGGAATGGGTTAGGGACCAGTTGAGCAATCTGGACATCCATAAATCCATGGGTCCAGATGGGATGCACCCGCGGGTGCTGAGGGAACTGGCGGAAGTCATTGCTAGACCACTCTCCATCATCTTTACCAAGTCTTGGGAAACGGGAGAGGTGCCTGAGGACTAGAGGAAAGCAAATGTCACTCCAGTCTTCAAAAAAGGCAAGAAGGAGGACCCGGGTAACTATAGACCGGTCAGCCTCACCTCCATCCCTGAGAAAGTGATGGAACACCTTATCCTTGATGCCATCTTAAGGCATGTCAAGGATAAGAGGGTTATGAGGGGCAGTCAACATGGCTTTACCAAGGGGAAGTCATGCTTGACCAACCTCCTAGCCTTTTATGAGGAAATAACATTGTGGATGGATGATGGCAGAGCGGTGGATGTGGTCTACCTTGACTTCAGCAAAGCATTTGACACAGTCTCCCACAGCATCCTCATAGCTAAATTGAGGAAGTGTGGCCTGGATGATCAGGTAGTGAGATGGACTGCGAACTGGCTGAAGGACAGAAGCCAGAGAGTTGTAGTCTATGGGGCGGAGTCTAGTTGGAGGCCTGTATCTAGTGGAGTGCCTCAAGGGTCAGTATTGGGACCAGTATTATTTAATATATTCATCAATGATTTAGATGAGGGAATTGAGTGTACTGTCAGCAAGTTTGCTGATGACACTAAGCTGGGAGGAGTGGCTGACACACCAGAAGGCTGTGCTGCCATCCAGCGAGACCTGGACAGGCTGGAGAGTTGGGCAGGGAGAAACTTGATGAAATATAACAAGGGAAAGTGTAGAGTCCTGCATCTGGGCAGGAACAACCCCAGGTTCCAGTATAGGTTGGGGAACGACCTGTTAGAGAGTAGTGTAGGGGAGAGGGACCTGGGGGTCCTAGTGGATGGCAGGATGACAATGAGCCAACACTGTGCCCTTGTGGCCAAGAAGGCCAATGGCATCCTGGGGTGTATTAGAAGGGGGGTGGTCAGTAGGTCGAGAGAGGTCCTCCTTCCCCTCTACTCTGCCCTGGTGAGACCGCATCTGGAATATTGTGTCCAGTTCTGGGCCCCTCAGTTCAAGAAGGACAGGGACCTGCTGGAGAGAGTCCAGCGCAGGGCGACAAAGATGATTAAGGGAGTGGAGCATCTCCCTTATGAGGAAAGACTGAGGGAGCTGGGTCTCTATAGTTTGGAGAAGAGGAGACTGCGGGGGGACCTTATTAATGTATATAAATATATAAAGGGGGAGTGTCATGAGGATGGAGCCAGGCTCTTCTCAATGGCAAACTATGATAAGACAAGGGGTAATGGGTATAAACTGGAACACAAGAGGTTCCACTTAAACTTGAGAAGAAACTTCTTCTCAGTGAGGGTGACGGAACACTGGAACAGGCTGCCCAGGGAGGTTGTGGAGTCTCCTTCTCTGGAGACATTCAAAACCCGCCTGGACACATTCCTGTGTAATCTTATCTAGGTGTTCCTGCTCTGGCAGGGGGATTGGACTAGATGATCTTTTGAGGTCCCTTCCAATCTCTAACATACTGTGATACTGTGATACTGTGAGTACAAATGAGATTTTTCAAATCACAGAAATGGCCTATCCTCATAATCCTGCCTGTAAATTCTTCAGACCAACATGCCTGTGAGAGTGAAACTTTTCCTGGGATTTACTGGCTTGGGCATAAAATGTTAATATGGGATTTCTTAAATACTTTTTTTAAAATTGTTTGCTTCCAAGCCATGCCACCAAGAAGCAGGTGGTGTACTAGTAACAAGTTATACATGGACTTCATTCTTCAGTATTACTAAATAATAATTTTAACTTTGTGAGATGTCTTCTGATATATGTACATGTGTTTAGACTGGTCAGAAAAAGCCATTCTGTTGAAACTCAAACTTCTTGCAGGAATATGTTTAGATAAAAACATATTTTGGGTAAATAAGTAAAAGGAAGTTCTTTATTAGGATCAAGAAAATATTTTCTTTTGATTGTGAGATACGAAATTTTTGGATTCTATCAGAAGGAAAAATTTGAATTGACTTGCCTCCTTATGGAAAAATGGTTTGTTTTATCTCTTTATTTTTATTGTTATCCCGACTCAGCTAATCTTATTGATGAAGTTGTTTCCCTTAAATAGACAAGGATGCTCACTTAAGTTTCCAAAAAAAGCTGCCTCATAACCAGCAACTAGCCAGGGTTACACTACACCATTTTGTTCTTTTACCCCTGCTCCCTATCAACAGGGTTGTGGATGAAGTCTCTTTCTACCTGGCTGGCCTTATACATCTTCCTACTGCATCTTGGTACTCTTTATATAAAACACGCATTGCCACATGTACCTGAACTGGCTGTCTTCCAAACGGTAACAATGTTAATTGTTTTACAGAAACTTACTCTGCAATGGTTATATTTTACAGAAACTTACTCTGCAATGGTTATGACAGAGTTGCAAAATTAAATATTGCTGCTTTTTCTCCTTTGGGCTAGAAAAGAAGGTCTTTAGCAGAGCACATCTTGCTGTGGAAGGAGGAGTCAGGTCTTGCTGTCTGTCAGTACCATCAAGCTTGCTGAAAGTCAAGCTCTTCCTGCTGAAGGAGCATACTTCATCTTGACTAAGGTTTTAAAACATTCTTTTTTTAAACATTCATAGGAACTTCAAATCCTAACTTGAGTTATACTACCAAGGAATTCCTTGTTGAATGTATATATAGGCTGAATATGTATGAATTTATAAGGTGGAGAGTATGAACTCTGTCTGGGGACAGGTGATCAGTTGACAGAGAGTTTGTGGGTCAAGGTTAAAGGGAGAACAGCGATGGGAGACATTACTGTGGGGATGTGTTACTGACCGCCTGATCAGCAGGACTCTGTGGATGAAGCACTCTATAGACAGATAGGAACAGCCTCACACTCACAGGCCCTTGTCGTCTTGGGGGACTTCAACCACCCTGACATCTGTTGGAGGGATGGTACGGTCTGGCACAAGCAATCCAGGAAGTTCCTCGACTGTGTGGAAGGCAACTTCCTTCTGCAAGTAATAGAGGAGCCGACAAGGAGAGGTGCCATGATTGACCTTGTGCTCACCAACAGGGAAGGGCTGGTTGGAAATGTGACACTCCAGGGCAGCCTTGGCTGTATTGATGATGAGATGGTCGAATTCGAGATCCTCAGGACAGTGAGAAGAGCGTGCAGCAAGCTCGCGGCCCTGGACTTCAGGAGAGCAGACTTTGGCCTCTTCAGGAACCTGCTTAGTAAGGTTCCAAGGGATACAGCCCTAGAGGGCAGGGGGGCACAAGACTGTTGGTTGTTATTCAAGGATCACCTGCTCCAAGCTCAGGAGTGTTGCATCCCAACTAGAAGGAAGCGCAGCAGGAGGGCCAGGAGACCTCCTTGGATGGATAAGGAGCTGCTGAGAAAAATTAGAGGGAAAAAAAGAGGCTTATAAAAGGTGGAAGCAAGGACAGGCGGCCTGGGAAGAATGCAGGGATGTTGTCCTGGAAGCTATGGACCAGGTTAGGAAAGCTAAGGCCCAGTTAGAATTAAACTTGGCTAGGGATGTGGATGGGATGGAAGGGATTCTATAATTACATTGCAAATAAAAGACAGACTAGGGACAGCATGAGCCCTCTCTGGAAGCTATCGGGAGAACTGGCTACCCTGGATTTGGAGAAGCCTGAGGTTCTTAATGACTTCTTTGCCTCAGTCTTCACTAGCAAAGGCTCTGACTGCACCACCCAAGTCTTGGAATGCAGACCCAGGAACTGTGAGAATGAAGACCTTGGGCCCACTGTAGGAGAGGATTTGGTTCGAGACCATCTTAAGAACCTGAACGTGCACAAGTCCATGGGACCTGATGAAATCCATCCACGGGTCCTGAAGGAGCTGGCAAATGAAGTTGCTAAACCACTGTCCATTATATTTGAAAAATCATGGCAGTCGGATAAAGTTCATGATGAATGGAAAAAGGAAATATAATTCCCATTTTCAAGAAGGGGAAAATGGATGACCCAAGGAATTACAGACCAGTCAGTCTCACCTCTGTGCCTGGCAAACTCTTGGAGCAGATTCTCCTGGAAGGCATGCTAAGGCACATGAAAAATAACAACGTGCTTGGTGACAGCCAGCATGGCTTCACTAAGGGGAAATCCTGCCTGACCAATTTGGTGGCCTTCTATGATGGGACTATGGAACTGATGGACAGGGGTAGAGCAGTTGGTGTCATCTATCTGGACTTGTGCAAAGCATTTGACACTGTCCCACATGATATCCTTGTCTCTAAATTGGAGAGATATCAATTTGATGGGTGGACCACTCACTTGGTGGATGAAGAACTGGCTGGATGGCCACACACAAAGAGTCGTGGTCAATAGCTCAATGTCCAGCTGGAGACCAGTAACGAGTGTTATTCCTCAGGGATAGATGTTGGGACCGGTCTTGTTCGACATCTTTGTTGGTGACATGGACAGTGGGATTGAGTGCGCCCTCAGCAAGTGTGCCACACCTGGTCCTACACCTGGGTCAGAGCAATCTCAGGCACAGCTACAGGTTGGGCAGAGAAGAGATTCAGAGCAGCCCTGCGAAAAACGACTTGGGGGTGTTGGTCGATGAGAAAATGAACATGAGCCAGCTTCAGTGTGCGCTCGCAGCCCAGAAAGCCAACTGTATCCTGTGCTGCATCAAAAGGAGCGTGACCAGCAGGTCAAAGGAGGTGATCCTGCCCCTCTACTCTGCTCTCGTGAGACCTCACTTGGAGTATTGTGTGCAGTTCTGGTGTCCTCAACATAAAAAGGACATGGAACTGTTGGAACAAGTCCAGAGGAGGGCCACGAGGGTGATCAGGGGACTGGAGCTCCTCCTGTATGAAGAGAGGCTGAGAAAGCTGGGGCTGTTCAGCGTGGAGAAAAGAAGGCTGCATGGAGACCTCATAGCAGCCTTCCACTATCTGAAGGGGGCCTATATGGATGATGGGGAAGGACTCTTCATTAGGGACTGTAGTGATAGGACAAGGGGTAACAGGTTAAAAATTAAACAGGGGAAGTTTAGATTGGATCTAAGGAAGAAATTCTTTACTGTGAGGGTGATGAGGAACTGGAATGGGTTGCCCAGGGAGGTTGTGAATGCTCCATCCCTGGTGGTGTTCAAGGCCAGGTTGGATGAGGCCTTGAGTGACATGGTTTAGTGTGAGGTGCCCCTGCCCATAGCAGGGGAGTTGGAACTAGATGATCTTGAGGTCCTTTCCAATCCTAACTATTCTATGATTCTATGTGTCTTCTAGGGTACATACCTTGTCCCACTGCTTTGCCTTCTGTGAACATCTTTAGTTCGTCAGGCTTCCACAACCCTGGATGGCAGTTACTCTCCCAAGAGCAGGGTAAGATTTGAAGAAATTTCTCTTTCTTCTTCCCAAGCTTCCTCCTATTTTTCCTTCTCCATCCCACTGGACAACAGCAGACACCAGTGCCTTTCTGAAGAGAGGTGCAGAGAACTAAGATTGCTTCTATTCCTTGATGTACCGCACTGTTTGCAAACCTTGCTGCTGCTTCCTTCTGAGCCCCTTGGAAATTCCCTCACTGATTCAATTCAACAGAAAAACATTTGTTTACTGCCTTGTCTTTCTTCTTTGCCGTTCTTAAACCTGCATCATCCCCTTCTAATTCAGTCAAAATGCAGTGACTGAATATAACTTCACAGCCATCTAACCAGCATGGTCATTGGATCATGACTTACTTTCAAGTGACTGCAGAAGCTGCTTCTCTCATGTTATAATTCACACATTATACTGCTTAGCCTCTAAGGTTTTGACTATCATGTTCTTCTTTTATCTCCTTTGTTCTTTCACTAATGCCATCTTGTCACATTTAAATCCACCTACCATTGGAGTGTGTGAGATTTTTATTTATTTATTTATTAAACCTTATGGTGGTGCCTATCTATGGAAAAATCTCTTGAGTACTATAATCTCATTCTAACAGATGTATGCTCTTTTCACCTTCAAGTGCTTAATGTAAAATTGGCCTTATGGTACAGAAAGCTAGAGTTTTTATATTGGTGAAGCTGTCATCTCAAAAGTGGACTGAAGTAAACAAAAAAATAAAGATGGAACCAGCTGGAAATTAACACCATCCCTGGGGGCTCTGGAGGCATCTTTTAAAACCAAACCCAGATACTGAGTAAATAATGGTTTAATCAGTCTGTCTTTTTATTTGTGTGATACCAAAGAAATGTCTGATGCTTAGGTAGTAAGCAAAAGTTATTGGAAAAGGAAAACAATAGCATACAGCTGTGTTTTGGAAGTTGAATACCAGTCTTTCCCTTATGTTTTCTTCTGTAATGTTACTTGTTATTTGGGTCATTAAATTAACCTGCAGATGCAAATGCTAGGAGGGAGACTTCATTCTGAAGCTTATGTTTGATTTTTTTGAGGGTCATCTCACTTTCTAGTTGCATTAGATCTACAGATGATAACCTGATGAGCTCCATTTCTAGTATATAATTCCACAACAACAACAACAACAACAGAACTTGTGCTTTCATTTGGGAAAGTGTGTGGCTGGTTTTTACAGATTTAGGCTGGTGACCATTGCCAGACCTGCTGGCTACATGCCTTCCCATAAAAAATAAACCAGTCTGCCTCTTGATGAACAGAATTCAGACTTCTGGAGTGTGAGGCTTGTTTGCCAGGCTTTTTAACTTGGCTAAACAGTTCACTTCTATTCTACAGTTTATTTAATTAATGTTCATCTCATTACTAGGGATCTATTTTAGCCATCTACCATTACACAGTAAATTGCTTTAATGAATTCTGTGATTCTCTCAAAATTCCCAGTCAGATGAGAGGCCCTGCTAATGTAATAAGTCAAGAAAGTACAGCTTTGGAGATTTATTAAATTTTATTTCTTATGAATTGTCTCTGGAAAAACTGAAAGAAACACAATGCTGAAAAGTGGCCATTAGTACACCTGCTTGTTACAGATGACCAGAAAATAAGCAGTTTAGTTTGGCTTTGAGCTTCATTATCACACTGTTGGTATTTGGTTTTGTTGTTTGGGTTTTTTTTTTGTTGGGATTTTTTTTTCTTGTGTGTGTGTATACGTGTGTTTTTTTCTTTTTTTTTATTTTTAATTTAATATTTTTGTAGGAATAAGAATCTACTGCGAAGTGTTATGGTCAAAATTCCCATTTAAAAAGGCTGCCAATGTCTGAATTTCTTGTTTGGTTTAAGTTGAGTAACAGAAGAGCAAAGTGCGTACTAAGAAAAGTCCACATCAAATATCTACTAAATTCAGTTGATTTTACCTTTACTATGTACTGGAAAGAATTGGACAATGTGACAAAAAGAGAATTCAGGTTTGATAATTTCCCACTTAATTATTTTTCTATACTTTTCCTGTCTTCCCCTTCTAACTACCACTCCTTCAGCTGAGTTATTATTCAGCCTGATGAGAAAAACATGTAGAAAGGAATTAGAGCACTTATTTTAATAGAACACAGTATTTAAATTGGAAGGGATCTACAATGATCACCTAGTCCAACTGCCCAACCACTTCGGGGCTGACCAAAAGTTAAAGCAAATTATTAAGGGTGTTGTCCAAACGTCTGTTAAACACTTGCAGGTTGGGGGCATTGACCACCTCTCTAGGAAGCCTGTTCCAGTTTCAAATTAATTCCTAATGTCAAGTCTAAACCTCCCCCAGTACAGCTTTGAACCAGTCCTATCACTGGATAGCAGAGAGAAAAGATCAGCTTCTCCTTCTCCACTTCCTCTTCTCAGGAGGAGGGAAGGTGTTTTGAGAATAAAACTAGAATAACAAGAATTATTAAAATAATCTCTTTTTTGTTCATTCTGTATTATGGGAAATTAAAGAAATGCTTGAATTAAAGTTATCTGTTCTACTTTTTCACTTATTTTCCTTCATATTCTTTGTATCATATTCTTTATAGAGAAGGCAGGCTCATGCCCCTAACCTGTATCGAAGTGATAGTTAGGGCCAATGATAAGCTATCTGATTGTCAGCCATCACTTTAGGCACAGCCTCCACCTGGTTGAGACCTCTAAATAGTAGAGGTGTCTTCGACTACATGGAGTGAGCCATTACCAGTCTGCTCAATTTTCTGTGCCTAGAAACATTTGGAGATTTTTATATCATGTAGTTTATGTACAGTTGATGCTGTCCCCCAAACTCTTAAGTATATAGATACTGCTTACGTCGTCTTGTCTAGATACTTTTTTATATGGAAATATCCTGCAGCCATTTTCAACTAGTAGAGGTCTCTAAGTCTTTATATTGATAGTTGAAATATACTGAAGCAAATACTGTATGCTTTACATTCATATTCACAAAATGACATGGTGCCCCTTCCCTGAGGGAAAAGTTCCCAATACAGAAAAGCTTCTACAGTGATCAGTATGTCATGTCATTTGGAACTGTAGAAATTTAGCTATCTAACATAGTATGTTTTCATGCTGTCAGGGCAGTTCCACTTTTCTTCCTCTTTGTCCTGGTGTCCTCAAAGCCTTGAAATCCACACTTTTTCTGAAAGGTGACTGTGTAAAAGTAAAATCAACCAGCTCAAAATATTTGCTCTGTGTATGTGTACAGAGACATGCAGCTGCTATACAGTGCAAAAAGAAAGTCTTCAGCGCTTTTCTGCTCTTGGAAGCACCACAGAACTAATCTGGAGGCAGAGTGAAATAGGAGTGTGCTCTTGTGGTGCATCAATGAAAATGTTTATTTGGCCACATTATAGTTACTCTTGTACAGCCCTGGGAACCACAAGCGTTGCCCAGGTGTTGGTGTAGGCAGCCCTTGCAAATAAGGTGTGTGATGGAAAAGAAGCTGCTCTTCAGCTCCTGGCTTCCAGGCTGCCTTTCCGGGGCTCAGAAACATTTAGTCTGCACCTCACTGAGAAGATAAAAATGTGGAGACTTGTCTGCCCCTTTTCCAAAGCCAAACTATAGTTAGTTTACCCAAAAAAAAGAGGAAATGTTTTTCAGCCAAATTCTCCATAAGCACAGCTCTGCTGTCTTGCTGTAGTCAAGAATGTATGAGTCTGCGTGGATTACATGTGATTTTTCAGACACCAGATTTCTTGTGTAGGGAACTACAGGGGTAAGTCAAACAATTAAACTTTTTTTCCTGTCCTCTCCTCTCCCTCATAACTATCCCTTTCTTTCAGCTCTTTGTTAGTCCTCATCCGTGGAGTAGTAGAATGATGTTCCAATAATTTCCCTTCAGCAGGAGGACACACACTGCTGTATATCATGCCCTTTAGCTAAAAGAAAAATTGATTCTGTCGTGTATACATTTATATCTCATCTATTTTTTTTTCCAAGGAAATTTTTAACTCTTCTTACAAGACTGAGATAGGAAATAATAAACCGCTGACATGCATGTCATGATTCTCCCATCTTGGGAAGGCTGTCCATCTTGAGAAACAGGAAATTCAGAAACAATGCTAGACAAAAGTTGGAGCTCTAGGTAGGTTTTCTTTTTTCTAAGCAAGCTCAGTTACATTTGCAGAGCAAGAATTTATCAATAAATAAATAAATAAATGAAAGGAGGACTGAATGCAACATATGTCAAATGTTTGGAGTCTCTTAATTTCTGAATCCTGAAATTTGAAAGAAAACACAGATATCTTCACAAAGAGCCAAATTTTAATCCATGTGATATTAAAAGGTTTATTATCTTGAGATAGCTGTATGTTCTCTCTACAAGCAGGAGAGGTTTTTGGTTAATTCACTGGGCTAATCAGGCCATCTGGCTTCTATTCCTGGACTGTCCTGTGTGCTGCTGGCCATCTCAATTAAAGTCTGTTTCTTCAGCTTTCAATCTGAAAAACTGTGATAATAGTTACTTTGCCTCACCAAAGTGGAAAAAAAATATAAAATTACAATGCTTGGTGCACATACAGCTTGTAGTACTGAGTGTCCCCTAAGTTCTTTAGAAAAACAAAAGCAGCCTCTATTGCACTGTTCTTTTCCCAAAAGGCATCCTAAAGACTTTCTATTAAAGGTTACCCTTACAGAAGTGCCTTTCAAGTCAAAGCAACTATTATTCATGGGATGTTGGGCATTGACCAACTTCCTACATAAAAAAAGGGATAAAGTAAATAAATAAAATATTCAGAGTGAAAAATGTCTTGCTTTATTCGATTACTTTATTAAATATATAAAAATTAAATACTTTGAGCCAAAAAAAACCCCACTGAATATTTTTTGTAAATGAAACTGAATACTTATTTGGTGTGGTAGCTTTTAGCTCAGACTGAGCATGAAATTAATTTAAAAACCAATTTTGAGGAGGTAAAAATATAGTCCTCTGATCAAGCACCATGTTTTAGACTTTTTCAGAACTGTTTTTCTTATGGTGACTTTGTCAGCATAAAAAGCCTGTAGGTCTGTAGTTATGAAGGTTCTCTTCCTGAGAATAGTTGCTATTCAGTCTCTAGTAAGTAGAGATTGTTACTACCAAACCTGTGATTTTCGTATTCCCGTTGTTTTATTGATTTTGTTATATAAAGGCAATGGGGTCATTATATCAGTTCCCTCTGACTTAAACAACTTCATTTCTAAGCATTCTGAAGTCATTATCATCTTAACTGAAAAGGGAGAAAAATATGTATGTTTGAATTCTTGACCATATTTAAATTGCAATTAATGTAAAGAGTGTTTACAGTCCTTTTCTACTCTGTTAGAGAAAGAAAATACTGGAGACTGAGATTAAGAAAATGAATTTGGAAACTATGAAGAAAAATATTAGAATAGGGAAATTATTACTATCTCACTGCTTTTCCGAAAAGCTCTTTGGGTGGAAAACCTAACCAAACTCTGAAAATTTAGAGTTGCCAGCATTGTCAGGGTTCAGTAATAATTTGCAAGTTGGACGTCTCATGTTCAGTTTCCCCTGGTAGTCTAGCTGAATTGCATTTCATGTGATTCCACACAGCTTCTTGTGATGTTGAAGAAAAATCTCAAAACGTGGAAATTTCTGCTCACTGCCCACTGTGGGAAATTGTAGTCTGGATAATATCGAATTCAATCTGCCTGATCAAAGCATACACACTTCTGGCAAAATCAAGATTAACTTAAGAAGGAGAAAAAACACCCACAAAACACTCTACAAACACATTTTTTTATTAACTGGCTTTGAATGGTAAATTTTCACTCTCTACAATGATGATTGAATGGATGAATATGCAGGGAAAGGACTTAGAACATGAATACATGGACAAATACATGTTTTCCTAAACTGAAACTCTTTTTGTTGCAATAACAGAGAACATGGTTTTGCTGGGAGAGAGAAAGCTTACCTGATACATGGGAAGGTCCTTATTCCAGAATAGGTTCTATCCTCAATTTATACAGTCCCATGTGCGTGTTCCTCACTGAGGATTCCCAGTTATATAGTCTTTTTTTTTTTTTCATTTTTTTTTTAGCAATGGCACCTCATGTCTTCTATGAAGCAAAGTGAGACAATTTTTTTTAAGGACATATGTTTGAGGATTTTATTTTATCTTAGTATGATAAACTTTAAAAGGTGTTTTCGAGTTAATTCATTGTGAAACCCTGGGGGTAAGAACCACATGTCACAGGTAACCAAATTAGAAGTCCATGGGTTATGAGATCACAACCGCCTAGAGAAATATTTAGCGGTATGTTTACTTAATATCAAACAGCATGTGAAGTTTATTTATTAATATGCCTGCAGGTTTCTCTCTAATCCCACTTCTCAAAGATGCTCACATGTAGATAGAAAAGCCAGGAGGGGGTGAATTGCCCTGGTACTATTTCCATCTAATAGAATAATGCATCTGTTAAAGAAAAAAGTTAAGGTATGGCACATACCTTAGTGACCTTGGCCAAATCTCAAGTCCTGTATTACATAGAAGCCTGTTGTGTGCTGTATACAGAGAGCAGAAAAGCTCATGCACAGCAACTTCCTTTTAGGGTTATGAATCTTTAAGTAAGAAGAAAATTTATTTTTTAACATAGTCAGAAGAGCAATTTCTTTCAGTTAACCAATGAGAGGGAAATTTACCCCTCCTTCCTTGCACCATGTTGCGGCAGTTGAACTTAGTGGGAGGAATTCTGCAGGAATGAAATCTATCGCCTTCCCTCCCTGTTAACAGCAGTGGAGCTGTGGTCACCATGCATACCCCAGTCAGGGCCAGCAAATGGAGGGCCTGGCTTGGCTCATCTGATGCTGAGGGGCCAGGCACTGCTGCTTGCCCTCCTCTACCTGCTGGACATCTCCCACAGCCCCAAAGGGCTCAAAAGGCTTGTTCTGCACAGGGCTTGGGAGATGCGGAGGTGCATCTGTCTATATTGGACCTGAGTTTGATGCACAGGACTGCTAGTGTATTTTGGAGGCAGTGCTGCCAATGGGCAGAGTGCTGCTCTGCAGTTCAGGGGAAATTAGTTGTAGTCCCAGACCTGCCACTAACCCACTGTTTTTAAACTGACTTTTATGGGTGTCTGTGCAGCACAGGAATATTAGCATTTACCTCCTTAATGAAGCATTTTGAGATTTATTGACAAAAAGTTTTGTGTAAGAGCAAGAGGTACTAGATAGTAGATTACTCTGCTGAAGTACTATGAAGGATCAGTTCTTTATGTTTGCCAGAGTAACTTCAGCCTTCTTGATCATTTAGTGTCCTATTAATGCACTAGATAAAACATTAGATCAAAGTGCCATTAAAAAAAAAAATTGAATCAACGCTATCCTTCCTCTCTTGTTCAATATATGCAGCATATCACTAGCTTTAATGTTAATAAGAAACTGCCTGGATTTCCTTTGAGTTTATAATTATTAAGCTCATAATAAACCTGGAAATTAAAGGCAAAAGAGGCATTTTTATATTCTTGTCAAAATGCCAAAGCTTCAGAAAATTTTAGAAAATGCTGAGCTTTTTCTGTCTTCTGTGGCAGAGGCTATTACCAGAGTAGGTGCCGAGACAATCTGGACACCTGCAATCTCCAGACAGATTCCATCAAGCTCCTATCTGTTAGAAGCTGCAGTGCTTGCATTTGGATTCAATATCTAACAATAATGTGGTATTTTATAAACATTAGTGGGCTTGATTTTGCACTGGTCAGCAGAGGTAAAAAATAAGTACTTTTGGAAAACAAATAAAAAAGGAATTGGAACTGTCTCAATAAATAGTGCAAATTGTAAATTTCTCAATGATACGGTCTTTTGCTAAGGCATAAGAAAATAAAGCTGGCAATTACAATATTGAGCAATTGCACAAGCTGCTTCTGCAGTTAAGGCCTAATATTTACTTGACAATACCTTTCTATTATTATATATAGCATTAAGTTTGTTTAATATGTGGAGTTGCAATTTCTGTTTTCTCTTGCATCAGAAAAAAAATACCTACTATCACTGTACATGGAGCAAACCCAAGAATTTTCTGACTGTATCAGTGATGATCTTAATGTTTCTTTCTGGCAATGCTTTAATGGAATAAGTGGAATATCCATGTTAGGAGAAGTACATAAACTTGATCAAAAGCTGGAAAGTGACCTTCACAAGTCTCTTTCACAAGTGATCTTGATTAAGGAATTTGCTCTTCATTTTCCCCAAACTACAAAATGAAAATTTTTTGACACAAACAATACAGGAAATGTTGAAGTTTTGGAACATAATTTCAAGAAATATAGGAGCTTTTGCCCCTGTAACACCATTTTGATGACAAATCAGGGTTTTTTTCAGATAAAAATAGTTTACACCTATTGCTAAACACCTGTTTAATGTGATTTTTGACAACGAAGCTCAGTGAATATGTTTAACATATTCCAGGTTACCCCACCTATGGGGTAATGTGGAATATGGAACTCGGTTTCAAACAGTATTGGCTTTCATCCAAAAATAAGTGAAAATCATATAGTTTTGAAATGGGTATTAAGAAACAGACAGATGTAGCCATATTTATGTATTTGAAGAGGTGATCTGCTTTTCAGAGGAGTTAGGCACCTCATTTTCCTGAAAGCCTGTGGCAGTTGAGGCATTTTGAATGTCCAAACTCAGTAAGAGCCAATACACATTGATCTGAAATAGGATTTGGTTAAGTGTAATTGTAGAGTATGTAAATGTGGTTGAATTACCAGCTATATCATGGCTATTGCAGTGTAAAAAGTTGCAGACTACATGTATAAGGGAAACAGGTATAATGACTTTCATTCACAATGTGTGACATCTTGTCATACAAATTCAGTTTGGTTTTCATTTGTTACTGTATTTGTAGTCTGCCTACCTACTGTGCGGATTGTATTTATTTTTTTAATGTTAATTTTTGTAATTTGTGGTTCTTTGTCTGAGTTTTGACAAGTTGGCAGGGGTTTGCAAATCTATCTTGCACTGTTTATTGCAATGGAGGTGGACCAAGACTGACTGGTTAGTCCAACTTGGACAACTTTCATTATTAGGTAAAGTCAGGTTTTCAGTAGAAAGCAGCACTTATGAAATAAGTAAAATGCATGCACCATTTGCACAGAGCTGCTTCACAAGTAAATGAAAAGCCTCTCGAGTTCCTCTTTCCTTCACTAAAGCAAAATCCAATTGGTGCTACAGTTGACCAACTGCTTCTGACCTTTGAATGTTCTATAAAAGAACACAAAGTTGTGTATTTACTTTTGCCTAGCTCATACCCACCCCAACAGAAAAGTGAGCTTCTTGCCAGAGACAATTTTTCTGTCTTAGCAGAGATGGTACTATAGGCAGTTTTAGGCTGAGGATATGGGCTAGGGGGATATCAAGTTAGGTGGCTTCTGAGGTTACAGACAGCAAGCGCAGTCCGGAAGACTGATTGACCATCACCAGCTGCTGGTATGGCTATATGTTTAAGCTATTGTTTGCTTTGAATTTGGCCAGAAGATGGAACTAAACGCTACACCTCAGACTCTGAAAGGAACATTACATCAAGTGTCTAAGGAGTTAGCAAGAAAATCTATTATTTACAAAACTTGTATTTCTAGTGAAGGCAAAAGGCAGTCTGAAACAGAAACAATTTAGATTTTTTTATTTTCTTGTGAAGAAGATAGAAAAGCTTCTTTTATCTTTTTTTTATAGATACCTAGACCATGTAGAGCATGTCAAGTGTAATTTATACTTTTGTTCTAGAAAAATCCTTTAAAAATCTCAAAACCTCACTTGAGCTTGTACATGCAATCAACCTTAGGCTGCAAATAAAGTCTGTCTCAAGTAACTTTCAGCACAATTTCCATCTGTCAAGCACAAGAATTAAGGCCCCTTAGATGATCTGGAATTTCCATGGGAAATTTCAACATTTCTACAATAATACAAGAATTTTGCATTTTTTACTTCTTCAGGGTGGAAATTCTAAAATAGATACTGATCTGGGAATGCTATCTGTTTTTTTTTGGATTTTGATTAAAGCACTGAAGTTATCCTCAATATTAGAAGACTTTTTTTTTTTTAAATCCCTTTGCTTTTATAAAGTTCTACGTTCCATGGTACTTTTCTGTTATAGTACACACTCACAAAGAGATTTGGAGTTCAGCAGTCTAATCCCCCTTTTTAGTCTGGATGAATTCATTCTCCCAAAATAAATCTGAATCATGTAATTCCTATGACAAACCAATCAGCTTTTAACATTAGGCAATCTGTGGTGCACAAAGACATACATGAAGATGGAAAGCATCAGGAAGGTCAGTACCCCATATTAGTTCAATATTGATCCACACAGAGATCTCTTCTCTCTGACATGTTTCAATGGTATAAGTTTTTTCAGACATTTTGATGATTTAGTTAGCAACAAATGGTCATCAGTTCTCTTCCCTTAAATGAGTGTATGGTTTACCTTGAGTGAATTGTTCTCCAGATAAAAGGATACAGTAAAGCAACATACAAATGGTACAGTCACTAAAAGTCAGGGTTTTTTTTTCTTGTTCGTAATGGCTTGAAGCAACTATTATAGACTATATACTATTCCACTACTTCAGTAAAGAAATATCTTTAATAGTCCAGAACCATCACATTGACTTCACAATGACTCTGTGCAGGGAGTAGGCATTGCTTACTGAAAAAGGTTGTCTGGGTGAGACATTATAATGAATTAATATTTCTAAACAGCAGCAATACATAACATGATAAAAGAGAGAGACATTGCACTCTAAATGGCAGAGATGGAGAGTACCATCATTAGCCTAGACTGCACAAATTTTCCTGGCATCCCATAACTAGTAGTGTATGGAACCTTTATTCTTCAAGTCTTTGCAAGAATCTGATTTTTATTTTTTTTTTAAACTCCACAAGCTTTGCAACTATGGTGATATCTTTTCTTTAACTGAGTGATAAAGTTGGAGGAAATTATATTGAACCAGAAAGAATACCAACACATCTGTTGATACATTGATCAATTCCTCCTAAAAAGCTTGTCACAGATATGACAGCACTACTTCCATTTTAAACTATACCTGTCTAAAACCTGCTGTGCCAAATGTGCTGCCAGATTCCAAATATTTGATATTTGGTTAAAAAGAAGTCTGTTATAAGTCAAGTTATTTCCAAATGAGGGAGCTTTAAGAATGGTTTGTGTTACATTTTGCATACTTTCAAGTCTTTCTGTTACAAAACCCCCCACATTGTTCTATAAAGACTATTAAGAAGTGCATGGCAAATTGCTGGGTTTTTTGAATTAGGTGGTGAATAAACAAAATTTCATATTAATAAGCAAAAATATCAAATTAAGATATTTTGCTTTATACCAAATGCTTTGCAAGTTTATTTGCCAAGTGTAGTTAAGCTGTAATTATTTATGATAAAGTATTTTGCAAGACTTAACTGAACATTCTTCAGTGTAGTTTGCTCAATTCAGAAGCGAGATAGTGGAATTACCTCCTATTGTTCTCTGTTGTAGTTGCACACGTTTGTTCTGTCTTTAGTTTTTAAGGTCTTAGCTACTACAGCACTCTGCTATTAAAACTGTGATACTGAAATGGAAACTAAGTCTGTTATATTTGAAAGAAGGCAAGGTTTACAAATGTTATTGTACAGAAAGTAATAATTCTGTATGATAATAATTTTTAATAGGTGTGACAAATGAAATAAATATTAGCACATTATGCATAATTCTGAATAGTTTAGCTGAAGTCAGTATTCACAACTTCAGGGGTAAATCTTGTTCTGATTTGCAGCATTAATAAGAATTGTTAGGAAGCTTTCATGTCTACCCATTTTCCAAACATTTCTGCTTGGGTTTCAGGTGCTTAATACAAATGTCTAATGCTAATTTAGGTGCTACAAGCCATGAAGGACACTTGCATGTGTATGGCATATGCCTTAGCACAAAATGGAGACCTGTGTCATTCCAGACTGGCATCTGGGGAGGGTTTTGGGTAACTTAGGGTTACTACAGGGACGATAAAACCAGGTCTAGGCAGTTGAGTCCTACCCCAAATTTGCAGTTGTGTTTATCAGAGTAGGCTCCTGAGCCCCAGCTCTTTCCAGTGAATATCTGCATGCCTGCATACCAAGTGTTTGGTTTAGAAATAGGTGCTTGATTTTATACGTTCAATATAAATTCTTCCAATACCTGCTATCATACTGATTTACAATTTCATTTGAAGGAAGCTGATTTATGGGTTTTTTTATATTTTCTCTTTTTACCTTTAACTACCACCAAAGTGTTCATACCCCTGGGTTGGACACAAACACTTTGTTTCAAGCAGCTGTCCTTGAAGGATGTACAGGATCCATTCTTGTCTTGATTATCCTTGTGCTATCCCAGTAGAACAGGAAATTTACTTGTCCCTTGTCTTTGAAATGTAGTTAAGGCAAGATAAGTAATATGGCTTTCCAAAGTCTGTATGTGTAATGGATTGTAACCAAGGTCCCCTGACACTGAGTTTGTGGCTTAACCACAAGACCGTAGTCTTCCATTAAAGGAATGTTAACTTCAGAGAAGTGAAGGAGTCTATAAGCTTTATTATCTTTCAAAGTCTAGCTTAATGAGCTGTGGTGTCTGATTTTTAGTAAAGAGGAAAGCACCATGGAGGAGCCTGCAAAGCAGCAAGAGACACGAGTTGAACACTGCTTTCATTTCATATTAGCGGGTAGAAATAGTTAGATGAGGTGCTAATTTGAGAGAGAATATTTCCTCATCATTTTTCACATCTCTTCATCCTATATGCATCTTGCTTACACTGGGCAATCAATATTCTTATAACAAGCACCAGAAGTCTAGAATGTTAAAATAAAAACCTGTAAGTGTAAGGAAAATATCCTTATGATTGAAGCTGATCATTATCCACCACTAATATTAGTGCCTCCCTTATAGGCACTGAGGGCAACTACTTATGGTCTAGGGTTTGATGACTGCTCTCTTCAGCCCTCTTAGTTTCACCAGCTTGAGCAGAGCTGTTCTACCTCAGAAGCCAGAGGAGTCCATGAGGAGACTCAAGTGACTGAGAGTTGGCACAGTTTATTCACTAGTAAGGAAACATATTTTAAGATTCTTCATCAAATACAGCATTACCTAAAATGGGCTTGCCCTCTAGTGTCAGAAAACCTGAAAGATGATCTTATTTTTATCATTTTTGTCTCTCCAAAAAGGATTCTTTCGCATTTCAAGTGGTGGAGCTGCTGCTTTGCAATCTGTGACTTGTCAGGTCAAAGCTAAGCAGAGCCGACACCTCAGAGAGGTGAGTCTTCATATAGAAGCTAGCAAGTACCATCTCTCTGCCAGTGAAATTTCAAGGACATACCATTCTACCAGACTGGTGTTTACTGTTATTTCAAAAATTTCTTTAAAAAAGTCTTTATGTGAGGAAAAACACGAGAACATGAGTCTGTTTCATGTTTGTGTGTTTAGATGCCAGTTAGTATCAGGTTTAAATCTCCTGTGTAGAAAAGACACCATGCTAAGACTGGCAATAAATAAAATTGAGTACTCAATGGGGACATCAATGCATTGTGGGCGTGATATGAAAGCATAGGACTGTAATGATATTACAGCGTTTGACTCATCAAGCTGTAAACAGACTCCCTATCTTCATCACATCACCACCTCTTCTCCTCTGGAAAAAGCCCAAATCCAAAACTGTCAGAATTGATGAGAGAAGGAATCAAACCAGAAAGAACAGATCTACTGTAACTGGAGAAACACAAGATGCTTTCTGGCTGATTTTGTGGCACAGAATGAACGAGAGCCCCAATAGATTATTCCATTTTGAAGTACCACAGAGTAGGTGGGAATAGGATAAGCAGGTTCTTTGCTTCAGGGGCTTGGGGTAGGAATGATGGTCTGAAGGCCATGGCCAGAAGTGCCCTACATGACCCTGAAACCCAGCAAGAGACCACAGAAAACATGGTGGCTGAAGACCTAACGTTGTGTAGAAAAGATTTTTGTACTGTTCCTGACTTCTGTGAATTTCACTTTTGTAAATTGCATTGTTACTTGCCATGAGTGCACTGGCTGGGCTGAGCATTAGCCCTGTGCAAAGACTTCTGAGCAGAGGAAAGGGTGTTACAGCAAGTGATAGAAGAAGAAAGTAACCAAACAAACGAGTGTCCTAAGGTGACACAATTATTGAGCTGCTGGTTTTTGCAGGTTTCCAACAAAAGGAATGAGAGGAGATGTAGGATGATTCCAGTGAAGGATGATCTGCATTTTCTGTACTATCATTGTTACTTTTGCCTCCATTGGGCCTCTGTATTTCCAGCCACTGTTCCTGCCCTGGCATTAGGGTACTTTCTGCCTGTCAGGTAATGCATGTGAGGGTCTACGGAAAGGCTGCTAGCAGTGATGATAAATTCCCAACACCTGGGTCCCCATGAACTCACAGGGTGATTGGACTGTTGGACAGTATATGTGTGATTAATAATGTACTTGCCAAAATGGCTGGGAACATCATTATAGGGGAGGAAATGAATGCTGCAAATCTATTTAAAAATTTGAATAGAATCTGACAAACTGAGATGTGAAATTTGGGAGAAGGACTAGGAATATTTGAAAACATTGTCATTCCTGTGGTGTAAAGTGTCATTTCAGAAAGGATAGACTTTTTAATTTAAAAAAAGAAGCTTCTCATTTAAAATTCGCTCTTTAAAAGTTATCTTCAAGTGAAAGACAGTAGATTTCGCAAACCAACCAACCAATGAAGAAATTATTAAAACCTTATAATAGGTTACAACCAAATGTTTAAGGTTGAACGAAGTGATGCAGAAGACCAGTGCTTCACAGAAGTTGCAGAAATAAGGGACTTCACATTTTTGGTGTGCTTCATTCTGCATTGATATAATGAATCATTAGAACAATGATGTTTGGTGGAGCCAGCAGAGCTTATGCTAAGGAAGGTCATAATAAAATGATGTTTTATAGTCTATAAGGTAGACAAAGATCTGACCCAATCTCCTGGATGCCAGATCTTTCCTTTTAATCCTTACTTGTCTTTTTCCTCTTCCTTATCTGTCTTCATCCTTTCTGCAAATCCCCCTATATTTCAAAGCTTCAACATATTTTTTTCCCCAGTTTATTTTAACTACCTGTTTTAAAATTTGACAGTTGAGAATAAGGAAAAAGCATATGTTATATTTATAAACATGGCTGGTCAAAAAAAGCATTTATGTTTGATGAGAAATGAATACATTTTGGATTTTTAACAAAAAAAAAAAAAAAGTCATGTTTTCTTATGAAACAAGTTCTTAAAAATGTGAAGTAATAGCCTGTAATTTAATTTGGATAATTTCTGGTCAGTTCATTTTGCTCATGGAAAAACATTGCCATACAATGTACCACATATAAATACATTTATCTCATAGAATCCTTCTAGATATCTGCTGTTGCACTGACATGTTTGGCATAATATGAAATTGTCAAAAAATCTAACTCATGTTATCTAAACAATTTTTTTTTTATCTCTGAAATTAATCACCTCAGTGTTGGAAGGATCAGTATGGATTTCCCTGGTTTCAAAATCAAACTATCAATATTTTAAACTAGCACTTTCCTACTATTTTTTTTAAACATGAAATTACTTTTTTGCATTGGGAAATGTCTCTGTCACAGAAATTTTTTTAGACCAGTTCTGTTTATGGGCTTATCATTGACTAGTCTGAGGCCTGTGAAGGGGAAAGAACAGCAGGAGACCTGGTTCATTTGCGTCAAGCTTGTGTTACAAGACGTCCATGATGTCTGTTTGTTTGCCTAAGATGTAGATGCTGTCCCCTGCCTCTACAGTAGTCTGAAACATCTAGTCCAAAAAATTAAAACAAAAATCTGAACCAAGTTCTCTATATCCATATTACCCATTCTCACCACTCCCATAATAGCAATGAGAACTATTACCATGCAAGTTTTCTACTAAATAAGAGATTCATTGAAAATCACTTATTTCCTCTGTGCCTACTCAAAATTTGTCATCTTTCTTGTTCTAAGTAACTTAGTATTTAACATAGAGACATCTTCCCTCCCAAGTCATTGTTTTAGAAATATGTATTTCTAATTTCTTGCCTTACTATTTATGATCTTGCTACTTTTTTTTTAATCTGACCATGTTTGTTTATTTTTATTTGACATTCAATGAATTTGCTCCAGCTCTGTCTTTTTAGTGCTGACTGATGTTTTATAACATATTGATTCCCAATATTTTAAACTGACCCACTGTTGATATGAGGATCATACTGGGAAGTAAGATGTTTGCATCTCACTATGAATAACAGATAAATGAAATAATAAAGGTTGTCAAAAGCCGAGAAATAAAATACACTGGGTTCTTGTTTGCTCTCAAAGATGCATGGCTGTGCAGCTCACAGCTAGCAAACTTCAGAATTCAAGCCAAGTAGATATAGCCTCAAATTTTTTCTTTAATTCTTCATTTTTTTAAATATTTTACTTAATAAAAGAAATATAATGCCAGTTTTCAGAACTATAATTTACCCACAGCATTACAAGAAAATAGTGACTTTACAAGTAATTTTCTCCTATAGTTTTCCAGGTAGTTCCTTTATAAATAATCCATGTTCTAATGAGCACATAAATGAAGCAAACATCTTTCTTTCCTTGTTGTATTTGATTCTGTTGACTAATTAGAGACATAGAATATGCAGAAATATTGACATAGATTTTTACTGGTTTTACTTACAATTTTCTCACATATAAAAGCTTTTTTTTAAAAAAAAAAACAACCAAAAAACAAAACAAAAAAAAACCCACAACACTCCTTTTAAATTGCAACCGTTGCTATTGAGCTCAATTCCTTCTGGTATTTACTGCAGTAACATTAATCATGATGAACTCATCTTGTGTTTAATTTTGATACAATTTCACTATATACTATTTCTGAATTAAAATACTTATTTTGTAGACAGTGAAAAATTATTTACTGATTATAGCACAACTCTGTGTGTGTGTAGATATAGATATATTGTATACATTAACGGTGACATGTAATTTAAATCTGCACATTTTGCATTATTCAGTAGTTGGATGCCAGCTGCTTTTCTTTTGTACTTTGTGATTAATTTCATTGTTGGTAGATTTTATGTTTCTGAAGAGTCTTTCACAGAACCTACACAGGATTCAATGAAGAGAATATGATTACCCAGTTGTCAGTGGTGTTTTAGCTTGATCTACAGCACTAAAGTTCAATGGTCAGAGTTATAGGATAATGAGGGAGGAAGAAAAAAAAATGAACTGTGGCATTATTTTCAAAGAATACTTGATTGACTTTTATCACATAACTAAAAAGAATTAATCCTCCCAATCACCCTATTTTAATTCCATTGCAATAGTTTGTCTACTTAATGGAAACAAATGGGGAGTGCTTTGTCTGAATTTTCATATGTGTTTTTCCATGCAATGGGGGAAGCATCTTCTACTCTGAAAAGCACATAGCTGCCGTGTTCTTTTTAAGAATTTAAATGCTGGAATTTTCAAGATTGTCCTGTTTATTGTATTTGTACTTGTTTGATCAGGGCAGCTTGAAACAAGAGCATGTGGAAACAAAAAAAAAGTAGTAAACATGAAAATAAACTGCAGCTCTTAACCACTACTAGCAATTACGAGTTCTAAAGTTCTGTCTTCTGTGTTTGTTTTTAAAAGAACTTCAATAAGCTAGAAAATTTTGGAGCACTCTAGTCAGGGAAGTTGCAGGTAGAATTTATACTACACATCTCAAAAGACGTAAATTCCCATTTTTTGTAAAGCATTAAGTCCCTCCCTTAATTAAGCCTTCTGGGGTTTAAATGTGTTGATTTCATTTTAAACTGAGCTCAGCACAATTAGACACACTAAGATAGCAGATAATCAGCACATACAAAAACATTTCAGACATAAATGCTTCATCTTGCCAGGCCCAAAATTGCTATTTCAGGTTTGGGGCTTTTTGTTGTTTGGGGGGTTTTTTTGTGTTTGTTTGTTTTGTTGTTGTTGTTGTTTTGTTGGGTTTTGGGTTTTTTTTTGGTCTTTTTTTAATCAGGGAGGGACAGGGAGGGGAGGAAGAGAGAAAGAGAAAGAAAAAAAATTGATTATTTTCAACTCATCATATGTCTCATTTGTAGTGGGTCAGACCTTCTCCATTCACAATTACTACTAGTTAATCTTATCAGAGAAAAATTCAATTACATTTATCAAGGTTATTCCATACACTCAAGTTATTGCCTTGGAAAAATCAGGTTTCAGTGTTAAGAATGTTGGCATTGTGTATGGGGTTTGGTGTTTCCTCCCCCCCACCATCTTTAAAAAATAAATAATTAAATCCTGCTTTTACACTGACGTTACTAATATATAGTTATAATAAAGTAATATTTGACAGCTTTGTAAGAGGGATCATTAATACATAGATTATGGAAGTTTAGGAGGGAGGCTCATAACTGTTAATAGACTTCAATTCTCAGCCTACACTGACATTTTAAAAAATCTAGTTTCAAATTTGATAACAGATTACCAGCTAGGCTGGGAGCCAGCCACCTGATTAAGGCAATTTAAATGCTTGCAAAGTGGTGAGATTAAAATCAAATAAGTGCCGATTTTTTCCCTGCTTCACTTATCTTTCCCTGGATTCGTTCCTTAACTACCAGGTGGCAGAGGACTCTGGGTAATTTTCCTCTGCGCCAATTACCCCAGGATGGTTTTTAGGGTGAAGCAGAATAATTACTGCACTATCAATCCAAAATGGGCTGCTTAATGTGTTTAAGAGAGATTTTGAGCCTTAGCAGGGAGGCTGCCTGAAGCGTGCTATGCTTGTGGTGCCAAAGCCTGCTTGGCCTGCTCGGGTAGTTAACTGTTCGTGGAGAAGGCAGCACACACCCAAGGTGAAAGAAAACAAGGAAAACTCCTGGGAAGCTGTGGGAAAGTTAATGAGCTGCTTCCAACGCGTGGCAGGCTGCAGTTGCAGGTGGCTGACAAAGCTAGGCAGGTTAAGAAAATAATATTTATCATCCAGCTGCCAGAACCATCTTTATCAAAAGTCTTTCTAAAATCCATACAACACATAGAAAAATGGGTTTGAAACAACAACAACCAACACCAAAAAGAAAGGGCGGGGGGGCAGTGCAAGCAGAAAACAGGGAGAAAAATGCAGTCAATGAAGCAACATATCCTTGATGGGTCATTTGCAAAGCTTTCTGGGGAAACTGATCCGATATGAGGACATATTGATTCTAAGTTTGGGTTTTTTCTTCCTTAAGTAGAAGAAAGGATGAGCTTGTGATTACAAAGAAGGGGAAAGCTGAGTCTGGTGTGGACTCTGACACTGGATTCTAGTGTGCTTGGTTGGCACCAGCCTGCCTGTACAGTTCTGCTGAGGGAGGGGGTGTCTGACTGAAGCCTGGCTCCCACCCGCTTCCATGCATCTACATCCACCCCCTGGTTTTAATTGAAGCTGCGCTGTAAAATGAGGTGTTCTCCAGATGCTCCGCCCATTGGTGATCTCTAGATGGGAGCCAGCTACCCTTCCCCTAAACCTGGGACTGCTAGCTAAAAATTTGGCAGTAATTCCTCTGCTTTACAGCTTTCTCCCTGCATAACATGGAGAAAGTAACACTTGGCTAAGTCACAGTATAAGAAATAACTTGTTAATTATTGGTTCATTAAAACATTTGAAGATCACTGGAGAAGAGGCAGTACAGAAAAGCTCAAGTATGAGGTGAAGAAGCGTTATGTTCTGTTATCAAACTGGTGTGCAGTGGGGGAGGGATAGAAGAGGGGAGTAGGGCTTAAGCTCAGCTGAGACTCTGAAATGACATTACTAAATAGTGTACTGTAGCAGCCACAAATTAAGTATTATCTTCCATCTGGTGACTATGTGCTGGATTTCTTTAATTATTATTATCTGAATATAAATTTTGAGTTTTAGCCAAGAATTCTGAAAAGTTGTCCTTAGAAACAGAGATAATTAAAAAAAACCCACATCATATTTGTGAAGGGTTTGCTGCTGTTGCTTGCCTTTCACTGATTTGCTTACACAGTTTTCTGTATGATCTTTACCTGCTTGACACACAGAGCTTTTTTATTATTTAATGAAAAATTGATCTGTGATTTTGCTTAGCAGATGGTTTGGATAATGTGACTTAAAATGTTCAATTTTAAAGAGAAAGACTATTCTTAAATTTTTTCAAGGTGCTGAGTGACCTCAAGTGGACTTCAAATATATCTAAAAATCACCGGATATATTTTATGAAGGTGTTGATAGCTCCCAGGAGCACAGGGTACAGGTGTGCATTCATGACTGACACTGTGTAGCTTGTGAGTTCACATCCCAGTCCAATTGCCCATGCAAAACTAATCTACCTGTGCACCTACCCTCTGCTGCCTTCCACCAATAGAAGAGTGCCCTCCCAGGAACAGGAGGAGCAGAGGGAAGGAATATCAGCTCCGTGATTTAGTTGCCAAGTTTTAAGCTGACCCTGTTTTAAATCACAGCAGTCTCACCTGCCACTTAAAACCTGTTCGTGTCCGTCTCTCCAGATGTGACAGTTTATGCAGAAGTGTGGCTTGTAAGACACATGCAATCCATTTAAAGATTATCACATGAAACCATATTTACTTCAGAGGCCTGTAATAATTACACCTTCACTTGAAAAATCCCCAGGACTTTGGCTGCTGTGCGACAGATTTATACTCAAACATTTTCATTTGATGCGCAAAGTGTGAAGTACTCTTTAGTGGCAAGACAATTATCTGATTCTACTAATAAATGAATGCACTAGTAGTCATTTTTAATTGAACAATTATAGGATATTGCACTGTCAGTTGATTATAGAAGTCATTTCATAAATGTCAAAAATCTCTTTAAACGAATTATGGAGCTCCAAAATAACTCCGGCAATCAGCCAGCAATAACACAATAATCTGTTTACCCTGTTGTCAGGCAAACTACCACCATTTTACTTTTGAGGGGGGACTGAATCTTAAGAGTTATACTACTGCTCAGTCTGCAGCAGCTACAGAAGCTTTGATTAATAGAGATTGTGAGTGTTGTCAAGTGCTCTGACGTGTATTAAATAGCAAGAGAAATTAAAGTTGCTTTAGAAAGACGTCAATAGCAAATAGGAGGACAGATCTCCTCTTTAAGCGAAGAAGTTGGAAGTCTGAAAGGTGTTTCTAACATCTTCCTGTTTACAGATGCTTCAGTTTTCTTCAATTTTTATTTTGGCATTGAATACAAATACCACTTTCTTTCTATTGTTATGTGATAATTTGTTTCCTTTCTTTTCCTTATTGTATACAAATGACAGTTTTGGACACAAAACCAGGCTAGGCCTGCTTTTATCCATGAACACCTGTGTTCATGGGAGTTAGTCACACTGTTTTTTTCTGTCTACTTGTACAAATGAATACAAGAATTTGGCTCATGTATGTGATGGATATGGCATGTCCTTCCCTAGTGGATTGGTCCACTTTCTGTCCTGGAGTAGAGTAACCTATAGCACTCCCAAGAGAAATTTAGGTAGGTCTGCAAGAATGGGTTCCAACTGTGTCCGAAGTACTACTCTGGCCGGGGAAAGGTGAATGGAGAACATCAAAATAAAGAAGGTTGGAGCATTGCTGTGGAGTAGAATTGATCCATCTTTTGCTTGCTGAGTGACAAAGGTGGGACAGTATTTTAACCTTTTGCTTTTCAGTGGAAAGAATATGAGTGTGACTCAGTTTTGTTAATAATAAAAGGTTTTGAATTAAAATGCAGGTGAAGTGTAATCAAAAGTAGAATTAAAATAAATATACTATAAAAAGTGTTCACCTTCTGGAGATTTTGAGGGTGTGAGTTTGTTTTATTTTGTTCCCCTGTTTTAAGTGCTTAATTCAAGATACCTTTGATTTGAACAAATTTAGCAGGATTCCAGTACTCGAAACCATATCTGGAAATCTAGTTCTAGACCAGTCTAAAGCTGGTCATCTCAAAATGAGTGATCTTGAAATAGGATATCATATTTTGGGGGCTGAGGGTAGTAGAGTAGGTGTACGGCTGGTACATGACAAAATCTTTAATCTCTTTTAATCTTCAGCAGTATAGGAAAATTACCTGAAGCTCTGGGTCTGCTTCTTCCTATATTCATGTTTTCAGATGTTGAAAACTGAAATGCTCTGAAATTGCAAGAATAAGGAATCTTTTAGCCATAGATGGTAGTACGAAACTTCAGTCTGGAGTCTGCATGACCTCATGATGCTTTAAAGGAGGTATCACCACAGAAGCAGAAGAACAGGAGCCTTCTGTATTGTCTGTGCCTCATGGAGTATTCCTCTGCCAGCCCTGCATGAGCTAGCACAGAGAGAAGTTTTGGGAATGGAGCCAGAAGCATTATGCAGATTCAATGTCATAATCATCCTATGCAAGCTAGTTATGCCTGTGGCTGTGGCCATACTTTTAGCTCTGGAGTTGGCAGAAATGATACCAGGGTATATTTTCATATTGATCTCTTATTCACATTTCTCACGTGAGGACTGCTTGTTGGGATCAGATGCAGAGAAGCTAATAGAAGATCTAAGGAAATGTCTGTGTTGAGGACTTGATTGCTGGAGTCTGCAGTTGGTAAAAATGAATACTATTGTTCAAATGCAGAGTTTTAAGTCAACAGCCCTGCACTGGGTCGATATGCTGGGAGCTCCAAGTTGCCCATACATGGCCCTGTAGGCTCACTACTCTGTAAGTAAAAAACCCTAGTATTCTGTTCTATTAATAGGTCAAAGTGTGTACAAGAGAGATTACATCCTGTTTGCTGTGTATTTCCTGAGATTAGTTCGTCTGTGCTATAAAAAGTTACTATGCTGGCACCAAACGACAGAATAGTCAAAAGCATTTGGTTAGACAAACAGAAAACTGAGGAGCAATAGTTCATAAGAAAATAACAGATAGTCAGTACTAACATTTATCTCACTTTTATTGTGAGGCTTTTGATTTACTGTAGGTAATTTAAGGTGAGCTGGATGGCATTTTTCTTGATGAAGATGTAGCCCTAGAAAGTGAGGATCTGTTTCTTCCCTGAGTTACACCTGTGTCCCAATGTATATCTTTGCCAGATCTGTGCCAAACATGGTTTGGCAGCTTTCTTGCACACACTTTGTTCTGAATTTAACTGACTACACAAAGTGCAAGGCAGTCAAGAAGCAGCCTCTGACATTTTTAATTGGCATTGAATTTAAGTCATCATCAATTATCCTGCTTTAAAGGCAGCTCTATTCCTTAGAACTGCCATGCATGTTATTCAAAACTCTTGCAGGGATCCATCCCTGGTATCTGTCTTGGCTAGTAGGATTAAGCCCTTATGGCTAGTAGGTGGCTGAGACCTTACCATATGCTGCTGGTAGACAGCAGCAAAGCTTTACCCTGTGATAAGCATACTAAAAGCAATCTGTTGGGTGTTTTGGTTTTTTTTTTCTCCTTTTTTATGTAATACACCAGCACGTGGTTAATTGGCATTCATATTATTAAACTAACTTGTAAATAATGTGATTCTCTCAGGAATCACATCAGTTGCACTGTGGGTAAGTTTAGATTTCAAAGGTGCCACTGTGCCTCATTCTGTGTTGACGGAATTGAACAGCATTAACCTTTTCACTTACACTAACAAAGACAAGTTAAGACAAGATGTGCTATGACTACTGCACATCTATGTTTTGTTTTTGCCCAGGGCCGTGTACAATTACCCAGCACTTCAGAGCTAATATTGGTTGGATGTTTACCTTCCCTCCCCTCCCCCTTCTATATTTCTACAAAATGACAGCCTTATTGTTTGACCAAAGAATAACCAGTTACATAATAAATATATTCTCTTAAAAAAAAAAAAAAAAAAAAAGGCTAAAAAGATATTCCAGGCACTTGTAAAGAGATCTAGCAATGAGAAGAACACAGAGACTCTGCAGTACAGTTCAGCTAGCATTTTCTCAACGCAAACCACTCTGCTGTCATTCTAAATTCCACACTGCATACAATATGGTATTAATAGCAATGAAACACCATGCTGTGCATGTATCCCAGAAAATAAGGAAAAAAAAAATTCTCAGCAATTTACAGGCACAGAAACCTGTTTCTTTACTTCTTTTAACATGCAGGCTCTTTACATATGTGTAACTACATAGTTTGAATATTATCAGTGTTACTCAATGTTAGCCTCAGCTGCATTACTGAAGAACCCAGTGCATCTGACAAAGTTTGTGAAATTCTGGTGGCTAGTTAGCTGTGGCCTGACATGAGACATCACATATTTTGAAATGGGTCTAAAAGTTAGAAAGTTACATATATGCAAGCTGCAGTGATTGCAGGGCTGGTACTTTCAGGATATTTCTTAGCACTAAATACATGGTTTGGTTGTTATATATTTCACTTCAGAAACAAAAGTTCCAAAGGCTGACTGAAGAATATCCCTCTCCCTCTTCACCTTTGTAGTAGAGAAACAAAATGTGGATAATGGGGCAGAATCACAGAGAGAATTAAGTGTCTTCCCTGAAGTCACCTAACAGTTGCACAGTGGCTAGGCCAGGAACAGAAAACTTATTCCCTGACTTTTGTCTGCTATGTGTACCTTCGTAAAACTTGGCAGATTTACAGGTGGGATATTCACGTAGCTTGTTGAGACCTGACTTGCTTGGCATATGTGAGATTGATGACTGCTTTTATCCTAGCTTCCGCAGGACACAGTCTCTTACAATTCACCATACGCAGAGCAGCACTTATGATGAGCTTGCTTTCGCTTAACTTTAGATATCTAAAAAATAGATGTCTATCTTGGAGGTACTGAAAGTTTCCTGCTGTGGACAACAGGCAGAGACATTGGTTGGGTTTATGGCAATGCTGACATCTAATGATATCATCCAGTTATAGCATTAAAGAGTATATTTTTCTCTCTTGACCTACGGAAATTTCAAACAACTGCCTCTGATATAAATGTCTGCATTGCAAATATACCCCATCTCTTATTCCAACATCTTAGAAGACTAAGCTTAAAATAGTTCATATAATCTCTATTGTTTGTGATATATCACAGAAAACTAAGAAACTATTCCTTAGATAACTATCAAAATATCACATCACAAAATCTTTCAGGGAAGGCAGCAATGCATATTCTAGTGTTGAGTATTTGATACCTTTCATAAATACTAGTGAATGTGCCAAAATCTGCAAAGATGTAAAATACAGTTTACTTAAAAAACAACTACATTCCACCAGTATTCTTTGTAAGACTAAGAATACAAAATGATCTTTCAACTGAGATGTATATCCATCAGAGTGAATTTCTGGTATGAACTGTAATATACAGTTATAATATAACATGATTTTCATCTTAAAATTGGTCTAAATTTTAGGTCTACAGTGGTGAAGAGAAGAGAGATTGGCAGTATGTATAAGGGTATACAAATGAAAGGTATAGCCTTAGTTGCCTTGGTGGGTATCCCTGAAAACCAATTTCTTTGTTTGGTAATCAGTTTTGTGTGTAAACCTTAACCATGAATATATGGTCTTTAATGTACTGTGTGGATTCAATCATAAAATTATATTTAGTGGAGTTTATGCCTCTAATATTTATCCTTGCTGTTCCATAATGTCTTTGCACAATTAAAAATGTTCACCTAACTGATGTTTGAGGGCTTTGTCTGTTTGCTTGAATTATCTAAAATTTTCTGCTCATTACAAATAAATTTAGAAACAAATGTCATGCATTTTGCATTATAGGGAATACAGAATCATAAAATTATAGAATAGTTAGGGTTGGAAAGAACCTTAAGATCATCCAGCTCCAACTCCCCTGCCATGGGCAGGAACACCTCACACTAAACCATGCCACCCAAGGCTTCATCCAACCTGGCCTTGAACAGCGCCAGGGATGGAGCATTCAAAACTTCCTTGGGCAACCCATTCCAGAGCCTCACCGCCCTTACAGTAAAGAATTTCTTCCTTATATCCAATCTAAGCTTCCTCTGTTCAAGTTTTAACCCGTTACCCCTTGTCCTATCACTACAGTCCCTAATGAAGAGTCCTTCCCCAGCTGGGTTATCTTTAGAGAGCAGTGTAGCTGGAACTCAGAAAGATGTTGGAAATGGCCAGGTCAGCAGACAGATATTACTGATGTCAGTAGGTGTTTGGGGAAGAAAGAAGCTGTTCTAATGAAAGAGTAGGAAAGAAGTCCTTAAGAGAAATAACATTCTGTAATCTTGATTTTCTGTGGCCTAAATCTCTGAGCTAACTAAATACCACTCCTGCCACTGTTTGTCTGAGGATAAGTGGAGTCTTGTGATGAGCTGAGGCTTCCTTCCTTTGGAGGTTTTCACCATGCTTTCTACCAACATGTTAGAATGAGATGAAAGCAATTTACAGGCCAGAAACTTGTTGTTATGTGGTTTTTGTGGTTGTGAGCTAGAACAAAAATGTAATAAAGCAAAATTCTGAAATTGTTGATTTGGTTTTCGTTGGCTTTTTTCTTTTATTACTTGAAGAGGCACCGTAGGAATGACATCAAACTGCATTGCTTTGGAGGTAAGAAAGAAATTTTTGAGGTTACCTACAGGCATTTTAAAATAATAGTCAATCAACTGTCATTCATTTTCCTAATTCTTTGATTTTAAAAAATAGTTTTCCTCTAACAATTTGACATTTCTTCCCCTTTCTTATGACATCCATTGTACAGTAGAACCCTCTTTAATAAAGTAGAGCAGCACAGAGATCTACCTTCCCTAACTCTTCTGTCTCTAGATTATTTTGATCAAATTCAACTTTCTTGATTCCAGCAGGCTGCTGATAGAATAACATATATAAATGAGCACTTTATCGGTTCAGGTTTGAACTAATGAAAGACTGCTTTTTATAGTGGGTGGTGAAAAAAAAATGAGTGCCATTCAGGAAATTGTGGGAGAATAGTCAAGAGAAGTAAGAAGGACTTGGAGACAACGCTGGAAAGGTGAAGCAAGGATTTAGTTCTAAAAGGGAAAATGGACTTGAGGAACAAGAATTGGAAGCTGAGCTAGTCAGAGTGGAAGCAAGAACCAGTGAGAGAACAAGTTACACCATTAAAATCAGATTACCTTATAAAGAGAAACAATTATTTAAAATAAAATGGACTTCACACTGTGTCAACTCCTTTAGTGGATAAAAATAGGAAAGTGGAAAACAAATGAACAGGACTTGAAAGCACAGAAATTTTAGTCTGTTGTTTCTGTATTGCTTTCACCCTCCTAAAAAGAATCTGTAATCAACAACTCTCAGTTGTGATTCAGTCCAGCTAACTTTAACCATGTTTTAAGGGATCCTCTGGTTTAAGGTGGTCTTCTAAGTTCCATTTATAATGACTGTAAGTCACCTCCAATGAGGTTAATCTCCTATATTCTAAATTTCCCATCCAGCTAATGATGTAATTAATTGTGTTCCTGAGTTGTTTGTTTCATTTGATTTTGGAGAAAGTCTAGGGAAGTAACTGAAATATCTAGAAGTTGGATATCTAAAGGCAGATGAGTTGAATCCTGTCTTAAAAAACTGGATTATGGGTTATATATGCAACTCAACTAACCTGGGACAGCTGGTTTTCTGTCTGTAACAAAAATATTCAGCTCACATATTTTGTTCCTGAATGTGTGATAACTTTGATTAAACTACCAGATTAAATTCTCCTGGTTTAGATTTTAAACTTGTTTGAAACAAGGTTAGAGGGCATTTAAGTTCCATATCACTGTGTCTGTAGTAATGAAAATTAGTCTAATAGGCTAAGGTACCCATTATTCAGGCTAAATTAGCTTCCTGGGAGAGATCCTTGTAAAGCAGCCATCATGATGAAGAATGTACCAATTAAACAAAGTAAACCAAGCTGATTATTGACATGTTCTAAATTTCTTTTAAACCTTTTTATCTTTTACATCCTTTATGCTTCTGCCTGTTGCAGAAGATTGGACATTATTGAATGGAGAGAAGGATAAATAAATGTGGAAGGGAAAGGGAGGAATTGCCCCATGTCTTGTTATTGCCATTGTTTTGTCTATGTGTTGAATCATTCTTGAAAGAATATCCTTCTTTCTGGATCTTCCTTTGAGGTCATACGGGCTATCCCCTTCCCCACTATCTGCCACTGGGATGATATGTCCTGACTACAACAGCTGCTGACATGGAAAAGTAATCAAACAAAAGTGTTTAATATATTTTTCAGCTGCTTAATAATAAAATTTAATATCTGGAAGAAGAGAAAACCAAAAGCCACTTGACAAGCTACCTTTTCACAGATACATGTTAAGAGAAATTTTGACATGTCCTGCTTCTGCTGTTGATGCAATGATTGCTGAGATTGCAGTGATAAACCTAGAGGCTTTCTATTGATTGAATTTCTTCTGGTTAAATGAGGAACTGGGATTTTGGAAGATCTAGATTTTATTCTTGATCAAAGTTTCAGAGGATGACATCAGAAAGACACTAAAATGGGTTTTTAAGAGCATCTGTCCAATTTTCAGAAGTCTTTTGGACTTAGAGGAGCTTTTGTTGCAAAGATGTAAACCCGCATTGTTTGGTAAGAGCCAAATTAAAATGATACAAGTGATTTTGTTGCTCCATCCATGTTTGTCAAAGTCTATTTTCTTGGTTCTAATACATATTCACTAGAGTTTCAAACAGTATGCTGGGCTTTGCATTGTAATGGCTGAAGGATGGGTATATGTTTGAACTGTGGATGTGGTATGCACCACTGAGAGGTGAGACTGAGTAAGAAATTGCACACTTATATCCATATATATAGGCATTACTGTTTTAAGCATACCAAGACCAAGGTGACATGTCACATAAAGGTGAATTAATCATGACTTCCAGATAAACAAAATTATTATTTTGAAGAATGGTCCTCAGTGACTTAGGTATTCTTGACACATCCTGTATCTCCATTTCACATCTGTGAAATGGGAAAACAACACTTACCTACTTCTAAGAGTTGTTTCACAAAACAGTTTTTGTGAAGCACAAGCCTCCTGTGAAATGAGTGCAAAGTATTACTGTATTTATTTTTATGAACTTTATGGTTTACTGCAGTAGGAAAGCTTAAATTATCCACAGAGTTCTTGAGCACATGGGGGAAGCCAAAGATCCTGATTTTGCCCACTGTGCTCCTGGCAAAGAAAAGACCCAAGGGAGACTCCTAAATGAAAAATATAAACAAAACCCTGAAGCTACTCAGATCCTTAGATTAGATTTTTGAAGATATGTTCTTTATAAGATAAGTTAAATGCATTCTTTCCCTTATTTTTTCCCCTGGCTTGGTCACAGGTTGCTCCAGGCATCCAAAAGGGGGTACTCAATCCCTTGCTCTATTGATCCTGACAGGGACACATGCTAAGGTGGCCTGTCCTCCCTGAGGCTGCCAGTAACTGCAGATTTAACAGGTCCAGCAAGGAAAAAGAGAGGTTCCAGAGGCTGTCATTCAGCCTGGGATCCATACTTCACCTTTTCAATCTCATCCACCTCTCTGTATATTTCATTATTTTCAAGGTGTGCAATACTTGAATTTCCAGTTGTACTGCAAAGTCCTTTCAGGGCTGGTAGTTGTGGAGGGTTTAGTGAACATCTCATAAGTGGGAAAATTACCTGTGAGACCAAGCAGTGCTCTTTGCATCACTCACATGGAGGAGGGACAGGAGAAACAGTGCAAGTGTATTTTTTGTGTGAGTCTTTCTTCCCAAGGTACACTGGGAGTCGGTCACAAAAAAGATAAAGATAGGTAGTCTATATGTCATTTTTATATTTTGAGTGCACAGGGCATTTTAAGCATTTTTTCTTTTCCTTTAGCTGATGTCAGCAATTTAGAATTCTGCTGTAACTCTCCAGTTTTAGATTTTTTAATAAGTGGTAAACTCATTCTGTCACATTTGGATTTATATTGAGTGTTCCTTCTTCCTTTGTAAAAATTAAGAATGTTATATATTTGTAAAAGTTAAGTACCTTGATAAATGCTAGTGTGGATCACTGCTTTTCTGTAAACTAGGATCCAGGATTCAGTGTGTAATTCTGGAATTTTGTAACTTGACACTTTTAATTAGTGTACTCAAAGATCCATTTTATGAAATAAGTTTATTTCATCAAGGTGGTTTTTTTTTTTTTTAAATAATCCCAAAACTTTTTACAAATTAATACACAGGTTTCAGGAGTGTCTACACTGTCTGTAGGGAGCACTGAAGTACAGCATGAACAGCCTATCTATCTATAGCATGGTTCTATTTGCCCCAGTATTTCTAATTAACTTTTCACTGATATAGGACGTGAAGGCAAAATTAGTATTGGAGAAGAAAACAAAGGAGGTGGAAATTAAACTGGGGAGGAAATCACATTATGTGATTGAGTCTATCTGAAAGTCTTTTACCACCATCAGGATCTTGCAACTCCCAGTTTCCCTTGCTCCTCCAACTCCTTACCTGTCCTTTGCAGGTGATTTGCTACTTCCTTTATGCTGGCTCTGGTGTGGAAAACCAATGACACTACAGTGACTCTTAATCCAGGTGAATGAGACAGATCAGCTCACAGAGGGTGAGAAGAACACCAGATTTTGGAAGGAAGGCAGGGGGGAGATGTTAGGAGCACATGGATAAAAGCAAAGTAGGAATCGAAGGAGTGATTCAGGTGGGTGTAAAGGGTAGGAAATCCCCTACCCAGTTTTCACAGCAGAAATCATTGAAGTGTGTAGGTGTTGGGTAAGAATGCGCAAAGGAAAATGGGCTTTGGTTTGCTCCCAAATGCCTGTATTCCACCTATCCCTACTCCTCAGATTGTTACAGACTGATATGACTTAGAAATTTTTGTTCCATTCTTCACATTTTCAAACAATGCCTTCTATTGCTAGTACTTTCCCACCTTCCTTTGGACAACATATTGTTTTCAGAAGACTTGTACTCAAGCGTCACTTCGAGTAATTGAGTGATTGCTCAACCTCAAAAAAAAATCAGAGCATCTAAAGCAACTAAGTTTGAGTTGGGTGAATATCTTAAAATTAGCACTTATGTGCTTATCTACTGCTATGTAATGGACAGTGCCTGTTAACGTGTCATGGTTTAAGCCAGTTGGCAAGTCAGCCACGCAGTTTCTACTCCCCCCCCGCCCCACCCCCAGAGGGATGGGGAGGAGAATCGAAAGAATGTAACTCCCACGGGTTGAGATGAAAACAGTCCAGTAACTGAGGTATAACACAAATCACTACTGCTACCACCAATAATAATAATGATAAAGGAAATAAAAAGCAAAGAGAATATGATACCACCCGCTGGAAATGAGCCTGACAAAGAAGAAGACGTGCCCTTCCGGGGAACTCCCAGTTACATCCCCGGCATGACGTGCTGTGGTAGGGAATACCTCTTTGGCTAGTTTGGGTCAGGTGTCCTGTCCCTGCTTCCTCCCGGCTTCTCCTCCTCCCTGGCAGAGCATGAGACTCACAAAGTCCTTGGTCAGGGTAAACATTCTGACCAGCAACTGAAAACATTGGCTTTATCAGTATTATTGCCAGGCCGAAAGTCAAAACCACAGCACTGCACCAGCTACTAAGACGGATCAAAACTGACTGCTGCTGCTGAACCCAGGACATAACACTTTACAGATTTTTTTAAAGAGCAACCTCTCCTGCTTTTTCTCTGGTCTCTGCTCCTACTCTTCAGTCTCTCCCTAGTGCATATCAGGAGAAATATCTTGTTGCTGCTAGTACCTTGTGCCATGCAGTGTAAAATGCAGCACACAGCAGTAGCGGTATGGGTTCTGGCTGTATGCTCCTTGACAGTTTGAAGTCAACCATCAATACAGCTGTTAGTTGAAGAGGAGTGGTAGTCAACCACTAGCTATCCTGCAACAGCAAATAGTGTTTACAGGGAACTTGCTATTGTTTAGTAACATCAATGATGATTTTGCTACCCTTGATATACTTCCACACTTGAATGGCAACAACCGGTATTACAGACTTAATCGTGTACACCAAATTCCTCTGTCACCAATCAGTTGGATCACAGTGGATTATAGTCATGCTGCAGCTTTAAGCACTAGATCACATTGCTTTTTTTTTTTTTTTGTCCTAACCATTTTCTCATGCGCTGTGGAGTTAAAGCTCTGGTACTGTTCTCGTTAATAGTCATTAATGGCACTGTGTGATTTACTGCAAGATCTTGTACTTACAAGACAGATCAAATGCATGTCCTTTATGGGCATCAGTAGAATGGAACATCTTACTGAAAGTTTCGATTGTCCTCAATATTTTATTCAGTGTATATATTGTCTTTATGTTGGAGGACAGTTGGATACCTAGTCCGGTGTGAAGTTAGAGAGATGAGGACAGATGATTCATAGCCTAGTATAATGCCTATTAATACAAAATTGAATGATTAAACCATTTTCATTATATTTGATAAGGCAGTGTGAGCTCATAGAAGATCGGTGTTTTGTGTTGCGTGATCTTAGAGATTTTGACCTAGTACAGAGACGACCTAAAGCTGGATGTACAATGTTGTCATACTGTGGTTTCAAAGAGCATATACTTTCAGTCTTCTCTGAAGTCTTGGGAAGCAATCTACTCAACTCTCCCCAGGATGAGGCCCCATGTCTCCATTTGGGAATAATGCTTACCTGCTCAATAGGGATTTGTAAAAGTAAACTGATTACTCATTTAGTTGGTGTTTGTACAGCACTTTGAAGATAAAAAGGCTGTGCTATGATTGTAAGTGGTATTTGCTACATTATATTTCCTATGTAATTATATTTTATATTTTCCTGAGATTGTTAGATACATTTTAATCTTTTTAATTAATACTACATGCAGCAGAACATTATTCTATCTCTAGCTGAACAGGGTACCGTAGAAGTGTAGGGAAAGAAATTGATCTATCTTCTGTGTTATCTGTGCTCTTACGATACTTTTATGAACTGTTTTCATCAAGCTAGTAAGGATTTGTCAAGGTGTTTACCTGTTGGGAATCTCAACATGATTTCTTGAGGGTGCAATCTGGGGCTGAGTTATGTGTTCTCCTCTTCTCCTCTTCTAACTATTCGTACATCAAAGTCTCCCCGTTGTAATTCTTTTTGGCCTATTCCTTATTCAGCAGTTGCTGTACAAAACAAATGTATGTTGTGTTCAGAGAATACTGTACATCATATACATTTATCCACTCAATGAAATTAATGCATTCAGTGAACATAAGCAGAAATGTCTTGTTGGGGAAAGGTAGTGGTAGCTTGTGTCTCATGCTGCAGAATTCAGCATAAGGAGTAGTGTACTGGTGGTGTAAAACAAAATTAAGCAATGGAAATTTTGGATGAGTATCAGGAAATATTTCTTAATACTGAGTTCAGGCAGTGGAATAGTCTCCCAAGAAATATGATGGAAAGCCCATTGCCTGTGTCAATTAAAACTAGACTAGTTTTAGAACTGGGGAATATACTGTAGGGAACAAACCTGCGCAAGTCTAGATGACCTAATAACTCTTTTCCATCTGTAATACTTATGCCTGAGTTTCAGAATTATGTATTGCAATATGATTTCATTCTGACTGAGAAAGACTGAAATATTTTTCTTTCATGTGGATTTTTTTTTTTTTCACACCATCCAGAATTTTCATAGCTGCTGAAAACTAGTAGGGGAAAAGAAAACAAATCCAGGTCTCTATATGCAGTACTCTTGAACCACTGCTCAGACAAGAATCTGCCCCACTCTATTTGCACCTGCTATCTCAGCATGGTTGCAAAAAGCAACCCCAAACATAACTGCCTGTCGTGGTTTAAGCCCAGGCCGTAAATCAGAACCACGCAGTCTACTTCCCCCCCCCCCCACTCCCCAGAGGGATGGGGAGGAGAATCGAAAGAATGTAACTCCCACGGGTTGAGATAAGAACAGTCCAGTAACTAAGGTATAACACAAATCACTACTGCTGCCACCAATAATAATAATGATAAGAGAAATAACAAGGGAAGAAAATATGATACCGCTCGCCGGAAAAGAGCCCGACCGAAAAGAGCACGTGCCCTTCCGGGTAGCTCCCAGTTACATCCCCGGGCATGACGTGCTGTGGTATGGAATACCTCTTTGGCTAGTTTGGGTCAGGCGTCCTGTCCCTGCTTCCTCCCGGCCCCTCCTCCTCCCTGGCAGAGCATGAGACTCACAAAGTCCTTGGTCAGTCTAAACATCAGTGTTATCAGCTTTGTTCCGGGGCTGAAAGTCAAAAACACAGTGCTGCAACAGCTACTAAGAAGGAGAAAAACTGACTGCTACTGCTGAACCCAGGACAGTATCCACCCCTTATTCCATACCATTCACGTCATGCTCAGATCCCACATTTTCCATATACCCTCACTCTCATTTCAGTGCATTGTTATCTTAGTGCACGGACCAATTCCTATAAAGCTACTGAGTCCGTTCGGTTCATGATGTGTAGAGGAGACCCTGCCTTTGAACATCCAGCCCAGAACGGGCAACCGGGGTGCCAGGAGGAGCTGTGCTTCAGTGCCAATCACCTCCGAAGCAGCTCGAACCCCTTCATAGGCTGCCAGTATCTCTTTCTCAGTTGGGGTATAGCTGGCCTCAGATCCTTTGTATCCCCGACTCCAAAAGCCGAGGGGTCGACCTCGAGTCTCCCCTGGAGCTTTCTGCCAGAGGCTCCAGGTAGGACCATTCTCCCCAGCTGCGGTGTACAGTACATTTTTTACATCTGGCCCATTCTGGACTGGTCCAAGGGCTACTGCATGAACTATCTCACGTTTAATTTGCTCAAAGGCTTGTTGTTGCTCAGGGCCCCATTTAAAATCATTCTTCTTCCGGGTCACATGATAGAGAGGGCTTACAATCGAACTGTAATTTGGGATGTGCATTCTCCAGAACCCCACAGCACCCAAGAAAGCTTGTGTTTCTTTCTTATTAGTTGGTGGAGACATTGCTGTTATTTTGTTGATCACATCTGTAGGGATCTGGCGACGTCCATCTTGCCATTTTATTCCCAAAAACTGAATCTCCTGTGCAGGTCCCTTGACCTTACTCCGTTTTATGGCAAAACCAGCTTTCAGCAGGATTTGGATTATTTTCCTCCCTTTCTCAAAGACTTCTTCCGCTGTATCACCCCACACAATAATGTCATCAATGTACTGCAGGTGTTCTGGAGCTTGCCCCTGTTCCAGTGCATTCTGGATCAGTCCATGGCAGATGGTAGGGCTGTGTTTCCACCCCTGGGGCAGTCGGTTCCAAGTGTACTGGACGCCCCTCCAAGTAAAAGCAAACTGTGGCCTACACTCTGCTGCCAAAGGAATTGAGAAGAATGCATTGGCAATATCAATCGTGGCATACCACTTGGCTGCCTTTGACTCCAGTTCATACTGAAGGTCTAGCATGTCCGGTACAGCAGCACTCAATGGTGGTGTGACTTCATTCAGGCCACGATAGTCTACTGTTAGTCTCCACTCTCCGTTAGACTTTCGCACTGGCCATATGGGGCTATTAAAGGGTGAGCGGGTCCTGCTGATCACTCCCTGACTCTCCAGACTACGGATCAGCTTATGGATGGGAATCAGGGAGTCTCGGTTGGTGCGATATTGCCGTCGGTGCACTGTTGCGGTCGCGATTGGCACTTGTTGTTCTTCGACCTTCAGCAACCCCACAACAGAAGGATCCTCTGAGAGACCAGGCAAGGTGGACAGCTGCTCATTTTCCTCAGTCTCCAAAGCAGCAATACCAAAAGCCCATCGGTACCCTTTTGGGTCTTTGAAGTACCCTCTCCTGAGGTAATCTATGCCGAGGATGCATGGAGCCTCTGGACCAGTCACAATGGGGTGCTTTTGCCATTTCCTTCCAGTCAGGCTGATCTCAGCCTCCAGTACAGTCAACTCTTGGGATCCTCCTGTCACTCCAGAGATATAGATGGGTTCCACCCCTTGACAGCTTGACGGCATCAGGGTACACTGTGCACCGGTATCTACGAGAGCTTTATACTTCTGTGGGACTGATGTGCCAAGCCATCTGACCCACACAGTCCAGTAAATCCGATTATCCCCTACCTCCACCTGGCTGGAGGCAGGGTCCCTCTAACAGTCATCACAACGTTGGACACCTAAATCGTATTGAAAGGGATTATTCTTCATTATCATAGGAGCTGGAGTAAAATCAGCTCTTCCACTCCATCTGGGAACCTGCTCACCAGAGACTGAAGCCGCAGCTCTCATGGGATGATTAGTCTTGACCCTTGTTCCTATTTTCAATTCATGCACCCGTTCCTCCAAAGCTGAAGTAGGTTTTCCATCCCACTTCGTCATGTCTTCTCCATGATCCCGCAGGTAAAACCATAGGGTGGCCCGTGGTGTTTGCCTTCTATATCTTCTGTCTCGAACAATAGGACGTCTTTTGTTAACAGCTGAGACGTGTGTTGGTACACGTGAGGAGCTGGATAAATCAGATAGATCGTCCCTCAATTGTTTGACATCCTGGGACAGTTTTTCCACAGCTGAGATGATGGAAGGGGTGAGATTGTCTTGGAACTCTCGGAGTTTATGAATCATTTCATCCACTGTTGGTGTTACTATGTCACCCCAGGTTACTGTTGCCAATGAATGGGCATATGATGACGGTGCATTCCGTGTAAGTTTTCGCCACATGGGTCGTGTACATTCGACTTCATCTGGGTCTATGGGTATATCTCCGTTATTCGGTTTGATGTGATAAATCATTTCTACGATGGCTGATTCCCTCAGAGACTGGATGCCTTTGTCTAAAGTAGTCCACTTGGCCGAACGACTCGTAACATCGTCCTTGTATGGAAATCTTTCTTTCACAGCTGCCAAGAGCCGCCTCCAAAGACTGAGGGACTTTTTCTCTCTTGCAATTGCTTTGTCAATTCCCCCTTCTCTAGCAAGTGATCCCAGCTGCTTGGCTTCCGTACCTCCTAGTTCGTGACCATCGGCCCCATTGTCCCAGCATCGGAGCAACCAGGTGATGATGTGCTCCCCTGGTTGACGGGTAAAATCTTTTCGCATATTTCGTAGCTCGGTTGAGGTCCGAGGTCGAGAAGTCACCTCTTCTTCTTCTTCGTCATGTGATGATGACTCCTGACCAGATGCTGTCCTGAGTGGTGAATACATTTTTTCTTCATCTTGCTTCACCCTTCTTGCCTCTTTTTTGCTTTTTCTCTTGCGTAGAGGGGCAATCGATATTGGTACAAATTGGTCCTCTGGTTTAGCTGCAGTCATCACTGTGGTTTGAGTAGCAACTGTACTTGTCGCTGGGGGTGGTGTAGCTGCTGTGGTTGGAGCTGGGGTAGCTTCGCTGTCTGTTGCAGTTGAAGTTTGAGTAGCGGCTGTACTTGTCGCTGGGGGTGGTGTAGCTGCTGTGTTTGGAGCTGGGGTAGCTGCACTGTCTGTTGCAGTAGAAGTTTGAGTAGCGGCTGTACTTGTCGCTGGGGGTGGTGTAGCTGCTGTGCTCGGAGCTGGAGTAGCTGCGCTGTCTGTTGCTTCGCCCTCAGATCCAGGGACATTTTTTCCCTTTTGAAGGTGCTGGATAGCGTTGAACAAGGCCCGGTAAGCATAGGCCAAGCCCCAGCACGTTGACATGATTTGTCCCTCTCTGGTATGACCAGGATGACAGCACACCTCATTTAAGTGTTTCACTAATTCTTCTGGATTTTGCAGTTGTTCGGTGGTGAAATTCCAAAACACTGGAGGGGCCCACTGACCTAGATACTTGCCCATACTATCCCACACACCTTGCCACTCATGGCTGTCCAGCCTCGGGGAAAATCTCTCGGTCCCCCTATATTGTCGTCTAACCCCAGACAAGACCCAAACCCGACTCTGCTTAACTCTTGAGATCAGACGTAATGGTTGTGAACAAAAAACACTCTGTATGCGTGCCAACATGGTGACCCCCATCACAATCAGCAAACAGGTCTCAACAATATTAAAAGGCCACTCAAAAATTTCAAAACTCTCAAACGATGCTGTAAATGGTCTGGGAGGGGCACTGGGAGGGTAAAAGAATGTCTCCTTCATAGGTTGACCACCCAGGAAGGAGAAAAAAGATGTATAGTTGCTAAGCATTTGTATTATATACCTCCCAAAGTATAAAGGTGGTGACCACACTGGGAACACAAGCCAGATCAGTTTCATGATCAATCCTTCTATTGTATTACAAGTCATTGCCACAAAATACAACGAGACAACAACCTTAGCCCAAGCCCCACACTTGAAAAACACCAACACAGCAACTACCGGCTCTAAGTAACCTACGGCATATTGAGACTGTGAGATCAAAAACAACAACTTTGAGAGCCAATAAATCGGCATTGTGACGAGTGACTATTAATCCAAAACACTGAATGCTTATCACAAATACGATTAGACACACTCCGGTCAGATCTGTCGTTATCTCAACCCTTCGTGCCCCACGTTGGGCGCCAAAAAGAACTGTCGTGGTTTAAGCCCAGGCCGTAAATCAGAACCACGCAGCCTACTTCCCCCCCCCCCCCACTCCCCAGAGGGATGGGGAGGAGAATCGAAAGAATGTAACTCCCACGGGTTGAGATAAGAACAGTCCAGTAACTAAGGTATAACACAAATCACTACTGCTGCCACCAATAATAATAATGATAAGAGAAATAACAAGGGAAGAAAATATGATACCGCTCGCCGGAAAAGAGCCCGACCGAAAAGAGCACGTGCCCTTCCGGGTAGCTCCCAGTTACATCCCCGGGCATGACGTGCTGTGGTATGGAATACCTCTTTGGCTAGTTTGGGTCAGGCGTCCTGTCCCTGCTTCCTCCCGGCCCCTCCTCCTCCCTGGCAGAGCATGAGACTCACAAAGTCCTTGGTCAGTCTAAACATCAGTGTTATCAGCTTTGTTCCGGGGCTGAAAGTCAAAAACACAGTGCTGCAACAGCTACTAAGAAGGAGAAAAACTGACTGCTACTGCTGAACCCAGGACACTGCCATGGAGGACAATCCGAAGCAAGTCAGGTCTCACAGAGACCCTAGGCAGGGTCTTGGAGACAGAGATTCTCTTTTTTAGGCAGCAGTCCTAAGATTTATCTTCCTATTGACCACTGCTGAATCCTGTCTCACTTATACCTGCAGTTATTGCTGGGGGACCACGGGTGATAAGAAGGTGCAAAACATGAAGTGTGCACTCTTGCAGTTCTGGAGGGAGTAAAATATTTCTAGCATATTTTAGATTTGTTTCTTGCAAGAGTCCTGGTAAAGCTCTAACATGACATTATTTTGAAATACAAAGAGGCATTGAGAATAATCAGTGACGCATCACAGAAAGGCCCATTTTTTTCCATTTAACAAAGAAAAGGTTAGAGTAGTACATCATTTTGCTGCTTCCATCCTGTGCATGTAAGAAACCGTCTGTCCAGCCACTAATTGAGAAGTGAATTTTTATACAGAGAAACCGGTTTAGTAGTGTCGGTAAAGGAATTGGTAATTTTTTCACTAAAAGGTTGCCATATTGGTAAAAATAACCCCTATCAAACTGAAACATATTGTCTATCTGCTCCTTAAAGATTTCTTGTCTGTGGAATATGAACACCTGGGTTTTCCTTGCTTCTCTTTCCTCCTGTCGGCTTTTTTTTCTTTTTTTCTTTTTTAGCATCCTGCAGTTAAGGAGGAAATTGTGGTAACATCTGACCTTCTTTCCTGGATCTAGCACACCATAAAATAGTGGTTGTTCTGTAAAGACCTCCTAGAAAAGTCAACAGTTTGTTCATAAACTTTGTGGTTAGCATCTTGAGTACCTAAGGCTTGTACACTTGCAAGAGGCCAGAAGGCTAGAACTAAAAGTCCATGTTTCAATGCCTGAAAGTTTGCATCCAAACTGGCAAACTGGCCTGGAAATCTCTGCAAACAATTTTTATGCAAAACAATCTTTTACACAAATCTGTTACAAGCTTCACGCAGTTTGCTCCTCCTTAATTCTTTGTTTAAAACCTGCTTCTTCAATATTAGCTTGAATCAGCTTTTTTGAACATATGCTTACACTTTATGTGGCTTTCTCTTTGCCTTTTCTCTTGTCCCTGATCTCATTTTTTCATCCGTATAACTCCATTTCTATCTGCATATATGCTGCTATGAAAAAGATAAACTAACTAATGGTGCCAGCCCTCCAGCAAGGACTTTGAGGGACTTTCTTGTCTCTCTTGACTAATTCCTTTTGTGGCCTTGGGAAAGTCACTTATCTTGTCTTTCTCAGTTTTTCTATATGACAAATGGAGGTAACAATGTACACTGACATCCAAGGCATCTTGTTTGTGTTGCACTAAGAACTCAGCCATCTCCAAATACAGGTTTACTCTATGTGAGCATGTGAGATAATTAAAACATAAGATGTTGTAATACTGTGGATTAGTTTTAGCCTCTGTGGTCAGCGCTGACCATATCACTGAGGGGAAAATTGTGAATTAAAATGAAGAGCTGGAAAAGTATTAACTTCTTTTTGTTATTAATCATTGTGTTATTTATTGCTGTTTATTTTGTAATTATTGCCAGGGAAATAAAAAAAATAAAAAAATCTATCGCTGCTCTGTGCCAGTTCTAACTGCAGCTGTGGATTTAGAGACGAAATTCAGGCTTCAGCCTTTCCCTGGGGCTGATGGACTTCTCCTTTCAAAGTAGGACACTTCTATCTGATGGCATTAACCATAAAATCCCCCATTTCAAGTCTATGATATCCTGAAGGACAACAGCTCATTTCATTTCTTATCAAGAAATCGGGCAGATCAGTCATATGTCCCGAATCAAATGACATTTTCAGAAAATTCATTTGAACCAAAAATGAGGTTTCCTCTCCACAGACTCCAATTAGTTTAAAAATGGTTTTCTGATGAAAATTCTTGAAATAACTGAGCTGTATAAAGAAAAATCTATATCTATATATGGATGTATATAGATATATGTACACATGCACAGTTGCTGTGAAAGCTATAGCCAAAGTACCCTATCAAGCAGTATAAATCTTTAATTTTGGAGATCAGCAATAACAGTGAAATACCTTAAGATCTCTCCTTGCTTCCTCCTCATTTTTCTTCCTCTCATCCCATCACTCTGGCTATTCCAGTGGGAGTGCACACACTCATTTGCTCCCTAAGTACACAAAATTAGCTGCTTATCTGTTGATCTTCTTACATGATCCTTTAAAAATCCTCTCTCTGTATGTGTGTCCAAGGCTGCTTTTGCCTTCAGAGGAAGCCCAGACAAGCCAATCCTCAGCCTTTCCCTTACCTGCTCACAGGGGGCCTGGGCCTAATTAAATTGCTCTCAAAGACAAGAAGGGATGAATTTCCTTCTTTCCATCTCCCTTGTCACCCATTTAACTCAGCTGAGATCCATTCCTTCCTTTTTAGTTATGTTAAAATGGAAAGGGGGGAGGTTGGATTGAGGGGGACATGCAGGGAAGGGGGAGGAAAGTAGGGGAGGAAGAGGCGTGCGGGTTGTGCTGCTGAGGTGCAGTGTCCCAGTCACAAGCAAAGGAGCAAAAAATGAGAATGGGAGGTGAATTTAAAAGAGCAAGCACCAGAACAGTGGATGGGCTTCTCTGGCTGTGACCTCCTTTGTTTTTGTTTACTGACTGGTTTGGTACTCAAACTGAAGAAAAATGTGTCCGTAAAAAGGCAAGAAAATACATAGATACATTTCTGCATATTTATGCACTCTCTCAGAGTGATGCTTGCTCCTTCTTTCACCCCTCCCAAGACCTTTCTCTGATGACAAGGAGGCCTGGGTAATTAGGATGGTCCTCATCCAGCTATGTGGCATTGCCCAGGAGGGGTGGAGGTGGCTGCCTTGGCTCATCTATGGTTGGTTGCACTGGGAGGCTATGGGGAGAGCCAGAGCAGCAGGGCAGCTGCAGTGGAGGTGTCTGTGCCTGGGGGAGGACAGCCCTGGCACTGCCAACATCAGGACCCCTGCGTGAACTAAAGCCTAGCAAGACCTGGGAGGAGCTGACAATTTCAGCCTTTGAAAGTCATCCACACTTGTTGAGTTTTTCCTTTTCTTTTTACCTCCCTTTTTTTTTTTTTTTCATTTTCCCTTCCTCTCCCCCCACTTCTCTCTTCTCAGTGCTGTATCCTCCTCCTCCGTCACCAAAACCCCAAACAAATCTGAGAAAGCCATTCAATTAAGTCTCTCTTGGCTCCAGCTGGCTCCTGAGTGAAAGGTCAGCAGCATCCAGGAGGGAGAGGCTTGCACAAGGAGGAGCTGGAGCTGGTGTTGTTACCGCAGCATCCCTCATCTTCCCCTCACCTCCCTCCCCTCACCACCTCTCTTTAATGATACCCAATGGTCAATCACTCCCCAGCAGAGAGAGAGATGCCCTGAAGCATCATTGTGGTCAGGAGCGATCGATCAGGTTTTGAAAAAAAAAGATGGTAATGATAACCCGTGGACATAATGTCAGTGAGTTTGCAGTGCCTCTTGGAGGCTGCGTGTGCTGTGTCTGCCAGCTCCAAGGAGAGGCTTGGAGGGGCCCAAGAAAGCCTCTTCCCCCCACTGAGCCCACTTAGTCCTGCCTTAAAGACAGCTAATTAGACCGAGGGTTGCTATGTCTGCTTACACTTGTGGGGGAGAGCAGGAAAAAGGAGAGCCTCACGCCAATGGCAAGCAGGACTAGAGCAACCTTTGTTTTAAAGAGGCTTCAAGTTAACTGAAGGTAATCATACAGAGACGCGGCTATAAATAATACATACCTGTGCTACGCGACCTGGATGCAGACCCTCATAAGAATATTGTGGTATGCAACGATGATCCGCCACTTGCTACCACGCACGTTCTTCAGGGCCTTTATTTTAAGACAGATTAGTGCTTTGTATTGCCAGGCAGATAGAGGTAATCACCCTCCCATGCCTGAGACGGAGATCTGAAAATCACCGGGAAGTACTTATCAACATATGATCTGAGCAGCGGTGGATGTGTACAGACCTTTTAAAATTCTATTAGTAAATGTCTGAGTAGATTGTGGTAAAAATACAAACAATTTTCTAAAGAAAAACTGTCAGTCTGTCTTCCTAAATCTCCTACCCTGCAGCCTAAGCATGGACTTTTGCTTTTATGGATAAATGCGATTTGTCTTTTAACTGTTGAGATTAAACACTCACTGGAAGGACTGCAGACCCTGCCTGGAAGAGGAAATCTTCCCTTTATCCCAGTGTACACTTTATCAGAAAAATAATAATCAGACCTGAGGGCCCTCTGTCCGTTCCTTCCATTGAGGAAATATAGGACAAATAACTCCATAGCAGTAATTTCCCTTCCCAACACACAGATTTTTTCTTGTCACGTTATTTTCTGCATCATTTGATGAACAAAACTACATTTTCCTCTGCACCTATTAAACTATTTGATGATGCTTTTTATTTTTGCACTATAATTGGGAAAGCAACCATGTGATAAAATGTAAGTTTGTTGTGAAATAAAATAAGCGATGTTGAAAACACCCAAATTATATTGTCCAAGAAAGTTTCTCAGATGTTTTGTTCATTTAGAAAAATGATACTATTATTATTTTTATTTTTTTTACACTTTTTACAAGAAATCTTTGACTATTGGAAGGTACTTGTAACAGACATAGCAGTAATGACTCATGATTCTGCTATTACCTCCCTCTTGCAGTATTAAAAATGTGGGTAGAGAGTGCTAAAATAGCTGTGGTCTGAAATAGAATGTTTATCTCATTTCTTTCTTGGGCAGCTGGTTTGTGTATGTGAAATTTGGATCCATTCATATATGATTGAGCTAGTATAGAAAAGCGGCCAGGAATTAACACGCATTAGAAGGACTGAAAACTTAGTGTAGGCTTTAAAAGAAACATGAAGAAAAATATTTTACACCATTTGGTATTCTGTACTAAAGAATCACAAAACACCCATGTGAATTTTCTTAATAAAACAGTCTTCTTTTTAATTAAAACCAGGCATTTCGTAAAAGGAGGTGAAAATTGGTCTGACCACTTAGGAAGCCAGCAGACAGCATCCAGCAACTTTGTCCTGTATTCAGCCTCATTAGAGATGTAGGTTTCATCTAGAATGGTGGTTACAACAGTTAATTGTATTTTAGTGCTCCCAAACTAGAGAGTTAACCTGAAACCCCACAACTTCATAACCATGAAAGTTAACAGTGTACATAGGAAGTGTATCTGGAACTCATTGTATTTTGTGCACTTTGATATGTTGAAATCAACTACTGCACTAGCCATGGTGAGACATCAATAGGCTGGGTTAATTTCTGTTAATAATGTTAGAATCTCATTTTTCTATAGGGACAAAAGTTTTTTTACACCCAGGAGCCAGTTAGCTGTGCATAATGATGTTGTACGTAAGGTCAAGGATGACACAGCTTTTAACCATCAGTGACAGCCAATCATGTGAAAGTCTATTTCAGGAAGATTCCTTGGAGCAAGAAGCCAAATAAAAAGGGGGGAAAACAAAGCATTTGGGAATTTCTAGGTAACCTGTTAAAGAACTGTTAGAGCTGTAGAACTGCAGGTGAGGTGCAGAGCCTTCCTCCCTTCTTCTGCCCCCTCCGTTTCCCAGACCTCCACTGTAAAGAGCTGCTAGATGAGAGACAGCCAGGCACAGGTTCTAATTTCCAGTCCAATGCTGGGGATTCAGACTTAGTTTTTACTCTTGAATCTTCAGCTAACTTCCTGTATTGTCTATAAAGGGAACAGGGAGGAAAGGAGAGGGTAACTTTAACAGTCCTCAGGTTCCTTTATGTCGTGGTTTAAGCCCAGGCCGTAAATTAGAACCACGCAATTTCTACTCCCCCTCCCCCCCAGAGGGATGGGGAGGAGAATCGAAAGAATGTAACTCCCACGGTTGAGATAAAAGCAGTCCAGTAACTAAGGTATAACACAAATCACTACTGCTGCCACCAATAATAATAATGATAAGGGAAATAACAAGGGAAGAGAATACGATACCGCCTGCCGGAAAAGAGCCCGACAGAGCAGAGGACGTGCCTTTCCGGGTAACTCCCAGTTACATCCCCGGCATGACGTGCTGTGGTATGGAATACCTCTTTGGCTAGTTTGGGTCAGGTGTCCTGTCCCTGCTTCCTCCCGGCTTCTCCTCCTCCCTGGCAGAGCATGAGACTCACAAAGTCCTTGGTCAGGGTAAACATTCTGACCAGCAACTGAAAACATTGGTGTTATCAGTAATATTGCCAGGCCGAAAGTCAAAACCACAGCGCTGCACCAGCTACTAAGAAGGAGAAAAACTGACTGCTGCTGCTGAACCCAGGACAGTATCCACCCCTTATTCCATACCATTCACGTCATGCTCAGATCCCACATTTTCCATATACCCTCACTCTCATCTCAGTGCACTGTTATCTTAGTGCACTGACCAATTCCTATAAAGCTAATGAGTCCATTCGGTCCATGATGTCGGGCTCCATCTCTTATAACAGTCTGTCGTGGTTTAAGCCCAGGCCGTAAATCAGAACCATGCAGTCTACTTCCCCCCCCACCTTTCTTCCCTCTGCTCCTGGAGGGACAGGGAGGAGAATCGAAAGAATGCAACTCCCACGGGTTGAGATAAGAACAGTTTAATAACTAAGGTATAACACAAATCACTACTGCTACCACCAATAATAATAACGATAAAGGAAATAACAGGGAAAAGAATACAACCGCTCACCGACCGGTACCTCACCCACGCCCTGCAGTGATCCAGCCCTTCCGGGAACTCTCAGTTCTACATCCTGGGCATGATGTGCTGTGGTATGGAATACCTCTTTGCCTAGTTTGGGTCAGGTGTCCTGTCCCTGCTTCCTCCCGGCTTCTCCTCCTCCCTGGCAGAGTATGAGGCTCACAAAGTCCTTGGTCAGTCTAAACATTGGTGTTATCAGCTTTGTTCCCAGGCCGAAAGTCAAAACCACAGCGCTGCACCAGCTACTAAGAAGGAAAAAAAGTGACTGCTACTGATGAACCCAGAACTGTATCCGCCCCTTATTCCACACCATTCACGTCATGCTCAGATCCCACATTTCCATATACCATCACTCCCATCTCAGTGCACTGTTATCTTAGTGCATGGACCAATCCCTATAAAGCTGCTGAGTCCATTTGGTCCAAGATGGTGGGCTCCATCTCTTGTAACAGTCTTTCAGAGTAGGAGAGGCCCATTGCAAAGTCCACCCCTCGATCATGAGTCCATCTCTATGTTGCATCTCTGCCCTGATGGCCTGAAGTGTCATGGGCCCATCAGGCTCAAAATAATTCACCCTCCCCTGCAGCAGTCTCTGCAACTTGTCGTCGGGGACTCCACACAGCTGCCTTCCATCTCCGATGCTTCCAAAGCACTGGATGGGCCCAGCAGATTAGATATTCGCCCATACTGTCCCACGCACCGTGACACTCATGACTGTCCAGCCTTGGGGAAAACCTCTCGGTCCCCCTGTATTGTCTAACCCCAGACAAGACCCAAACCTGACTCTGCTTAACTTTCGAGATCAGACAAAATGGTCGTGGGTAGAACAGACTCTGTGTGTGTGCCAACATGGTGATCCCCATCACAATCAGCAGGCAGGCCCCAAGGGTACCCAAAGGCCATTCAAAACCTTTAGAACTCTCAAATGATGCTGCTGTGCTTGTCACTGGGGCTGCTATAGCTGCTGTGCTTGCCGGCTCTCTCACCACCAGCTTCTCTTTTTCTGAGTCCAGATCTTCCTCCTCTGCCTTGCTGGGAAATGCTGCGGGGTCTCCTGCATCTTCCTGGGGCTCAGGCTCACGAAGCTCGGCGGGCTGCTGCTGGGGAATGCTCTCAGCCGCCGTGGGGTTGGGCTCGGCCGCGGCGCTCGGCTCCTCCGCCGCCTCCTCCCGCTGCTCGGCAGCCGTCTCCTTCCCGCCCTCCAGCCCCACTCCCGCCGCCGCTTGGTTCCCGGGGCCCCTCTCCCGGGCCGCTTCGGCTGCCGCCGGCTCCCGGGGCCACTCCCCCTCAGCTCCCTGCAGCCTCATGAAGACGGAGGCGAGGACGAGGGCCAGGACAGTGAAGAGCAGCGGGACGGCCAGGTACAAGTCCATAGCCATGTTCATCCCGCCCTGCTGCCGGAGCCCCCCCGAATCGCAAGCCATTACCGTAAAGTACAGTGAAAATAGAACCTTAGCCCAAGACCCACACTTGATAAACACTAACACAGCAAATACCAGCTCTAAGTAAGCTACAGCATACTGAAACTGTGACATCAAGAGAAACAACTTTGAGAGCCAATAAATCAGCATTGTGCCTTGGTCATATCTGTTGTTATCTCAACCCTTCATGCCCCACGTTGGGCACCAAAAAAGAACTGTCGTGGTTTAAGCCCAGGCCGTAAATTAGAACCACGCAGTCTACTTCCCCCCCCCCACCTTTCTTCCCTCTGCTCCTGGAGGGACAGGGAAGAGAATCGAAAGAATACAACTCCCACGGGTTGAGATAAGAACAGTTTAATAACTAAGGTATAACACAAATCACTACTGCTACCACTAATAGTAATAATGATAAAGGAAATAACAGGGAAAAGAATACAACCACTCACCGACCAGTACCTCACCCCCACCCTGCAGTGATCCAGCCCTTCCGGGAACTCTCAGTTCTACATCCTGGGTATGACGTGCTGTGGTATGGAATACCTCTTTGCCTAGTTTGGGTCAGGTGTCCTGTCCCTGCTTCCTCCCGGCTTCTCCTCCTCCCTGGCAGAGTATGAGGCTCACAAAGTCCTTGGTCAGTCTAAACATTGGTGTTATCAGCTTTGTTCCCAGGCCGAAAGTCAAAACCACAGCGCTGCACCAGCTACTAAGAAGGAGAAAAAGTGACTGCTACTGCTGAACCCAGGACACAGTCTTTCAAGGGCAGGAGAGGCTGTGTGCAGTGTTGGATCGTTGCCTGCTGATGCTGATCGTTCCTTTACTGTAGAACTCATCCGGTTCTATCAAAGTTCATTCTCTGTTGGGATGATGGTCAGAGGGAAGTCAGGGCCAGTCGCTGGTGCCCTACAGACTTCTAGTTGATGGCTATAGCAGGCAACAGCATACAATTGAGTTCATTGGCTGTTTTCCCCTAAAATCAAATCCCCTTGAGGTACACATCGGACTTCCCCATTTCCCGCATTACTCACCAAGTATATCCAGGTCCCTGAGCAAAAGCAATCCCACGAGTAGGTTTGCCTTTACCTGAAGCAGGAATAACCCAGACTGTCTTCCCCAGCAAATTCTTCATGTGCACCACAGGAACTTTGTCCCCCTCTACAATATGTAAAAGTTCTGACTGGGTTGGGCCAGCCCTGTTGGCAGATCCTCTGGTGTTGACCAACCAGGTGGCCTTTGGTAAGTGTGTATCCCAATGCTTGAAAGTTCCCCCACCCATTGCTCTCAGTGTAGTTTTTAACAGCCCATTGTACCGTTCGATTTTCCCAGAGGCTGGTGCATGGTAGGGGATGTGATATACCCACTCAATGCCATGCTCTTCGGCCCAAGTGTCTATAAGGTTATTCCGGAAATGAGTCCCATTGTCTGATTCAATTCTTTCTGGCGTACCATGTTGCCACAAAATCTGGTTCTCAAGGCCCAGGATAGTGTTCCCAGCAGTGGCATGGGGCACAGCATATGTTTCCAGCCATGCGGTGGTTGCTTCCACCATGGTAAGCATGTGGCGCTTGCCTTGGTGGTTTGGTGGGAGTGTGATATAATCAATCTGCCAGGCCTCCCTATATTTATACTTCAGCCATCGTCCTCCATACCAAAGAGGCTTTAACCGTTTGGCTTGTTTAATTGCAGCACATGTTTCACACTCATGAATAACCTGGGCAATAGTGTCTATTGCTAAGTCCACCCCTCAATCATGAGTCCATCTCTATGTTGCATCTCTGCCCTGATGGCCTGAAGTGTCATGGGCCCATCAGGCTCAAAATAATTCACTCTCCCCTGCAGCAGTCTCTGCAACTTGTCGTCGGGGACTCCACACAGCTGCCTTCCATCTCCGACGCTTCCAAAGCACTGGATGGGCCCAGCAGATTAGATACTCGCCCATACTGTCCCACGCACCGTGACACTCATGACTGTCCAGCCTTGGGGAAAACCTCTCGGTCCCCCTGTATTGTCTAACCCCAGACAAGACCCAAACCTGACTCTGTTTAACTTTCGAGATCAGACAAAATGGTCGTGGGTAGAACAGACTCTGTGTGTGTGCCAACATGGTGATCCCCATCACAATCAGCAGGCAGGTCCCAAGGGTACCCAAAGGCCATTCAAAACCTTCAGAACTCTCAAATGATGCTGCTGTGCTTGTCACTGGGGCTGCTATAGCTGCTGTGCTTGCCGGCTCTCTCACCACCAGCTTCTCTTTTTCTGAGTCCAGATCTTCCTCCTCTGCCTTGCTGGGAAATGCTGCGGGGTCTCCTGCATCTTCCTGGGGCTAGGCTCACGGGGCTCGGCGGGCGACAGCCAGGGGATGCTCTCGGCTGCCGCAGGGCTGGGCTCGGCTGTAGTTCTCAGCTCCTCCGCCGCCTCCTCCAGCTGCTCAGCAGCCACCTTGTTTCCCTCCTCAACCGCCCGGACTTCCTCCACCGGCAGCTGCTCCCCGCAGCCTCCGGCCCCGCTCCCGCCGCCGCTTGGTCCCCGGGGCCACTCTCCCGGGCCGCTTCGCCCTCTGTCGGCTGCCGGGGCCACTCCCCCTCAGCTCCCCGCAGCCTCATGAAGACGGAGGCGAGGACGAGGGCCAGGACAGTGAAGAGCAGCGGGACGGCCAGGTACAAGTCCAAGGCCACGTCCATCCCACCCTGCTGCAGGAGCCCGCCCGTATTACAAGCCATTATCATAAAGTACAGTGAAAATAGAACCTTAGCCCAAGGCCCACACTTGATAAACACTAACACAGCAAATACCGGCTCTAAGTAAGCTACAGCACACTGAAACTGTGACATCAAGAGAAACAACTTTGAGAGCCAATAAATCAGCATTGTGCCTTGGTCAGATCTGTTGTTATCTCAACCCTTCATGCCCCACGTTGCGTGCCAAAAAGAACTGTCGTGGTTTAAGCCCAGGCCGTAAATTAGAACCACGCAATTTCTACTCCCCCTCCCCCCAAGAGGGATGGGGAGGAGAATCGAAAGAATGTAACTCCCACGGTTGAGATAAAAGCAGTCCAGTAACTAAGGTATAACACAAATCACTGCTGCTGCCACCAATAATAATAATGATAAGAGAAATAACAAGGGAAGAGAATACGATACCGCCTGCCGGAAAAGAGAGCCCGACAGAAAAGAGGACGTGCCCTTCCGGGAACTCCCAGTTACATCCCCAGGCATGACGTGCTGTGGTATGGAATACCTCTTTGACTAGTTTGGGTCAGGTGTCCTGTCCCTGCTTCCTCCCGGCTTCTCCTCTTCCCTGGCAGAGCATGAGACTCACAAAGTCCTTGGTCAGGGTAAACATTCTGACCAGCAACTGAAAACATTGGCTTTATCAGTATTATTGCCAGGCCGAAAGTCAAAACCACAGCGCTGCACCAGCTACTAAGAAGGAGAAAAACTGACTGCTGCTGCTGAACCCAGGACACTTTACTATCCTCCAACTCATTTTTGCTGTTAATGGGGTTTAATCTGCAGATTAAACTCTTAAGGCCTCATCCATAGGCCACTGTCGTGGTTTAAGCCCAGGCCATAAATCAGAACCACGCAGTCTACTTCCCCCTCTGTCCTTTTCTTCCCCCCGCTCCTGGATGGATGGGAAGGAGAATTGAAAGAATGTAACTCCCATGGGTTGAGATAAAAACAGCCCAGTAACTAAGGTATAACACAAACCACTACTACTACCACCAATAATAATAATGATAAGGGAAATAACAAGAGAATACAACACCTCACCGACAGATAACTAGCCCAACTCTTGCAGTGCACTAGCCCTTCCGGGTAACTCTCAGTTTACATCCTGGGCATGACGTGCTGTGGTATGGAATACCTCTTTGGTTAGTTTGGGTCAGGTGTCCTGTCTCTGCTTCCTTCCAGCTTCCCTTCCTCCCTGGCAGAGCATGGGACTCACAAAGTCCTTGATTAGACTAAATATTTGGTCAGTAACGAAAAACATCGGTGTTATCAGCGTTGTTCCCAGGCCAAAAGTCAAACACACAGCGCTGCACCAGCTACTAAGAAGGAGAAGAAATGACTGCTACTGAGGAACCCAGGACAGCCACTGAACAACTTCCACTGGACTCTGCTTCAGTGTACTCTTATTATTCATCTCTCTTTAGTAATACAAAGTAACAGGTTAGTTACTCTGATACCATTCCATTAGAAACATCATAGTGTGCTGTGACTAGAAGTAAGAAATCTTGAGGTTTATTTTTGTGTCAAAACAAACAACAACAAACATATCAAGCTGTATGCTGCAGATTAAATATTTGAGGATGAAAGATGTTTCTTCCTGTTTTAAAGTCTTTTGAAAGCTTCCTATCCGAACCCATGTGTTCTGTCCATGAAACTAGGTTACTAGCTGCTGTTGCAACAATAAATTCAAACAATAGTACCTCTCATTATGGTTCCTTTGTAGATTTTTTTTTTACCACTTTGTTTCTACTCTACTGAGCTGAAAAGTGCATTTTGTAGACTAAAATCTAAAGCACTTTTCTCTTTCCTGTTTTATTCATACCTCTTGTTTTATCCCATGTTATCTTTAGACCCTTCAGCACTGTCCAATACACTGTTTAGTTTCTCAGAGAAGAAAGTGGGTGTAAAGTAATGTGTGAGGACATTTAGATTCCATTGGGCTACAAAACATCCTAGGAAAAATTAATTAACCTTAGCACTGGTACAAAATTTTCTGTGCATTAAATTTGCAAATTATTCACCCAGATATTGAATTGAGTACTCATTGAACAGATAACAGATGTTCAAACCTAAAATATACTGCTTTTTGTCATTAAAAACCGTTTTAATACTGCATTGCTTACTCAGTATAACGCAAGTGATGGAGAGATGTGGCAAACTTAATGCAGAAAGAGCTTTAAAAAAGTGGTTGTAAGCATGACCTTGCAGTGGTTTATATTTATTTCCTCCAGGTGACTCTATGTCAGATTTACTCAGATTTAAAACCAAAGCCTCTCTGCTAAATGCCGGGACTGTAAAAATGATAGCAAAACAAAGCAAAAACATCACCCTTCCAACCCTGAAAAAAACCCCAACTAGCTGAAAAAGAAAATCCTATTGTGTTTATGTCTTTGTCAGACTTCAAAATTATGTTGTTTGTCACTGACCTTTTTAATCACATTTAACCTAAATTTAACAGGTAACTTTGATTATAGTAATACACAAACTACACAGTGTAAGCTTTTGCATGGTTTCAGTAAGACTGCATATAGAGTATGGTGTTATATTCTATGGACAAGAATGCCAGAATCTGAGCTATTCTGATGTGTTTGATAATACTTCTCTACTTGTAAGAAAGCACTGATACTTTAGCAAAAAAACAAAGTCTCACCTCAAACCACACTGATTGAGCTAAGTGATGTATTCACATGTTTGTCTATTTGCTTTCGTGATCATGTTCAGTGAAGCTATTTTTCCTAGCAAAATAAGTGTTATTGGATTGGGTCATAACTTGAAAAGTAAAAAGCAAATGAAAAGAACCTTGGGGTTCTGAAACAAAACACCAAACACATTTGGCATTTAGCTGCAGGTGAGCATTTCTAGAATGGCCCCTGCCCAAGGATTTCGGAGTGTGGCCATTGCATCCCTGTCAGTGCTGGCTTGTTGCCCTGGTATGGACACAGTGCCAATGGGTCCTTAAGCTGCAGTGAGGGTCACTTGCAGCAGGAATCTTCAAACTGCAAATATCCAGCTCATACTTCAGTCTGCCTGAAAAATACCAGACTTTTAACTTTTTTGAGAGTTAAAGGTATTGTAACTGCTCTTTCAAGGTCTCCACTGCCTAATTCAATGCTAAGTAAAGTATGTTTGTACATTTATAGTGCCATATATAAATGATCATCGCATTAAGCATTTATAGCGAATTTTACACTTTGAGGTTCCCAAACCACTTTAAGAATTTAAAACTAATGTAAATGATAAAAAAGGATAGATCTGGTTGAACTAGTTATAATGAATAATTAATTTGACAAATTTATTTCTTTTTTCTTATTTGCAAATTATCCAAATGCAGGCTTGAATTCTTTTGTCCATCAGTTGAATTTATTTGATTAATAGTTTAAGAAAAGAATTTCAGACTATCTGTTGCCTGCAAGTTGTTTCACATGGCAACTATATCATGCATTATCTATTTGTAATTGATAATTTTACCTACAAGACAATGACTTCCTGTAAATGAAGTGGTTTCATTTCTCTGTATTGTTTGACTAACTTTAAGAACTCGCTGTTAGATTAACATTCATAAAGAGAACTAGCGCGTACTTCAGAGCAGGAGAATCTTGAAACAGTCCATGAAAGCAAGGCAATAAAATGTCGTACTTCTCGACAGCTTTCTTGACACCGTACTAGGAAGAACCTGCAGGACATTTCAAGGGAACAGGAGGAGAACTGACAATTTTCTGTATTTCTAGATCTAAAATGAAGAATTTGAAGTGAAGCCTATGTGAGATTTAAGTTAGCAGGACGTAGGCTGGTACTAATACCTTGTCAGGCATCATCTGACAGGCTGTTGATGATTTCTTACCAGAGGAATGGGAAACGCTGATTCTGTTGACCATCTCAAGTAAAGCCATATCAGTCAATGAAAAACTGCCAGAAGGGCCTTAAAGTAAGCATAGAGTTGAGTAGTAATAAAGGGAAATTGTGGCAAATATATACTTTTGTGTCTACACATCTGTATGTGTAAATTACAACCAGGATACCAGACATGCAACAAAACTGAGTGATAAGGGACCTATTACATTGTAAAAGAATTCTTAAACTAAACTTCAAGCATCTTAGTAATAAGTGGGCAGAGACAGTATTAATATATGAGAAGAAATGTTATAAAGTTAATATTTATGAAACTTGGTAATATGTCATAGTGCTGGAATCTCACCAAACGTAGTTACATTTTTAATCTTCTTAATAAATTAGGTAGAGAGTTTGGAGATAGGCTGTTGCATCAAATACAATGTTGCATGTTGAATAGTCAAAACTAATAAAGTAACAGGAACTTAGTACTTCTGAGTCAAAATATTACTACAGATAGGATATCTGTGCACATTACAGAGAAAAAACAACATTATAGATAGTGGTATGAGCTTCATTTTCAACATCTTTCATTCAGCATGGGGAGAAAAACCCCTCTAGTATCATAGTAGAGTTTAAACTGGGGAATATTGCCTGAGATTTTTTTTCTCCAACATCAGGATTCCCTAGAGCTTCTAAAAATAATAGCAGATTATCTCAGAGTGTAGAGATTCATCTTTCATAAAGAAGCTCAAAACTGAACATCATTTTGATGGCCAAAGAGGTACATATTTCCCACTAGTGACCATCAAATGAGAAGAAGAGTTAATAACTAATGATCATAACCTGGTATTTACTTTATATATATGAACTGTATATAACACCAAGTACACATACTTAGATGGGCCAGTTTACCCCAGCTTGAATCAGTTAGCATAACTGATCAGGAATGTAAATTTTAATTAGGAAGTATTAATGAATACTGGGAATTGTTCAAGGACATAAACTTGCACACAAAAATGTACGGTATTCAAAATGCCCTGATTAAGACACACTAAAGTAGCATAAAAACATAAAATAATGATGCATAAATGAACAAAAAAAGAGAGGCTAAGTTATATACTGAGACTTATAAGTAACTGATAAAAGAAATTAACAACTTTGTTAAACATCAATGGCCAATATGGTTAAAAACAACAAGAAGGCAATTTAAAACCATTTTAGCATCAAAAACAATCTTAGGTCAAATGTAGTTCCACTGAAGATGCAGATGGTGGAAATCATAAATAATGACGCAGAAAAGGCAGAAATGTTTAATAAACATTTCTGTTCCGCACTTGGAATGAAACAGGAGGATATATCCATCCCATATGATGTTGTGGATAGAAACGAAAGTTTGCCATCTGTAACAAAGAAAGAGGTAAGGCAGCAACTGCTGAAATTAAATATATTCATATCAACAGGCTTAGATTATTTTAGACCCAAGAATCTCAAAGGAACTAGTTGAGAAGCTAAATTTAACCACCTTATCACAACGTATAAAAAGGAAGTATCAGTCCTGCCCTGTTGTCTTGTAGGCACCAAACTTCTCTACTTTAGGAGACTAGTAAAAATACCTCTCTCCATCATTTGATGCAAAACAAGTCCTACTAAACAAACACTAAATCTTTTTAATCTCTACTTATACTGTACGATACTCCTTAGGCTGATGCAAACATGGTGCTGTTGATGGTCTGTATTGTATATTAAGACCTCTCCAAGTTACCTTATTTAAGAATATATACCATCTTTTTAAAAAAACAAACAAGGCAATCTATAGCAATTTACACTATACAGGATTGAAAATTCACACTAAATGGATTAAAAATTGCCCTAGTGACAGACCTTAAAATGGAGTTGTTAATGAAGAAACATCAGTGATTTACAACATTGCTGGTGGTGCTGACCACAGATCAAGGTTTGGTCCAATACTATTCAATATTTTTGCCAACCATTTAGATAAGGGTTTGCTAAACACAAATTGGATAATACATACCAATAAAAAAGATGATCTACTTATGTAAACTGGTTTGAATTACTTGGTTAACAGTCAAGAAGCAGAAAAATATATTTAAATGCAGCCAATAGCCAAGCAATACATTTAGGAGGATCACTTTGGGAGACTATCTCTGAAAACAATGACTCAGAAAAGGATTTTGGTGGGTCCTTAAAAATTATTACCACAACATGATCTCTCACTGAAATTCATCCTTAGGTGGATAAAAGGGAAATTTACAACGAGAAACAGGGAGCTAAGCCTCATTTCCACACCCTACACTGGAAAGACCATGTCCATCTTTTGGACCTGCCCTTTAGGAAGAATGTGGAAATAAATACCAGGATAAAGCAGAATGGAGGACCACCACTTTTTGTGTGACACTGACAAATAAGCCTTAGGGTGTGAAGTACCTTATGAGTCTATGTATGTATTTATGTGATATAAAAGAGAACCGTCAGATGAGGCTTTTTTTTAAAAAAAAAGCTTTGTAGATATATTCAACAGATTCTATCTTTCAAAAGATGTACCTTTTTATAATTAAATATTAGAAGAGTTTGTTGAAGGTAGTAGACTCACTATAGGTTGGCATCTTTAAAATGAGATCAGATATCCCTCTAAAAGAGACCTTATGGAAAGAAATATATTACCTATGCACACCAGTATTCAAACTCGCTTATGACAGTTTTTTCTTGTCTGGGAGCTTATAAATCTGTGAAAAGAAAAAAACAGTGGTGAAAATATTTGTGAAAATTTGTGGACTAAAAATGTGGTAAAAATGCTGAAGTTTTGGTTCCTTAAAGGGAAATCCTCAAAGGAATTTTTTGTGATGATGTCAAAGGGACTTGGTTTTACTAAAATGCAGCAGTTCTTTGGTGGAATTCAGCAGCTGTGGACTCTGCATCACTCATGAAGTTGGAATTGGGAATGATAGACTCATCTTAAACCAAAGACAAAATATATGACAGAACAGATAAGGTCGCACATGGGCAATAGCATGATTTTAGTAAAACTGCAATAAGGGCTTGAAATAGTCATTGGAAAGGTTTTAGCTATGTTCAGTATCTCTTTTTGAGATTATAATGTATTGAGAGAGAAGTGACTCCTTAATTGTTTAAATTGAATAAATTTTATGGTTGGAAAGCATAAGCTTGTTTGCTAGGATGGAAGGTACTTCAGAAGGTTGCTTCTGTTAGCAGAAGATTCATAAAAGCTTATATAAATTACAGTATATGATGTTACTAGAAAGTAACAGCACCATCTAAAAATTTTTTAACATGAGTGTATATGTAGCCAGTGTTCAGGTTTTACCAAGAGCAAATGTTCAGTGTGTGTCAATGGAGAGATCTCAGAAGTGTCTACCTCCTAGCTAAGTATGGGCAGGTTTTCAACAGTGCTCATGAAAAAAACAGTGAACACAGCAAACGAAAAACCGATGTTAGAGGATAACCAGGCCTAGAATATAGTTTTGTGTTTAACATTGGATCACTTTTTCAGCATCTTCAAGGAGTCATCTATCTTTAAGACAAGCTTTCATTGCCTCCATATTCTTCAGCAGCCAAGCACAGGTTCAGCCGGGCAAGCAGCTATTAGGAAAAGGACAGCAATAGGCCTGAGTTCATAAACATTCATGAAATTGAAAACAGCGTAGCTGACTTGGTGCCATACTAATCACAATTTCTAGTTGGCTTGAACTTGTTCCCATCTTCTTGTAAAGGATCTCACAGTTGCACCAGCAGCAGTAGAACTTAGAGCATACAGCTGTAAGTGATGGAACTTGCCCACACCTCAAGTGAGTTAAAAATATTCTACTTAAAAAAGAAATTAAAAAAAATAACTTTATGGCCATCAGAAAATCACATTATTCTCTTGTGCTTCAGAATATAGATGCCATTAAATTACAGTGGGGTCTCCCAGACTTGTATCTCATATAAGAGGGGAAATTTACCCCTCAAACCATGTTTATAGGATTGTTTAGCTGAGTCTTGATGCAAGTTAGCTGGCAAAATGAGCTTTCTTCATTTAAGAAAAAGCTTTCAGCTCTCAAAAGCTGACTGCCTCTTTAAAAGAAACTTTTGAGAGAATTCTGAAAAGTACCTATTTTCTTGCTGAGCAAAACGGAGACAAGTTTAGAAGTCCAGCATGCAGCTGAACGTAATGAAGAGTGGATAGGAGCCAGTGTATGACACTGGTTATGCAGCAGAAATTGATGTTCTAGAATAATATCTTGTTTGAGTCGTAGCAGCATAATCATTGCCTAGGTGTGGAGATTTACAGTAACAATTTGGCTTTTCAAATGATTCACTGTGTGGCCCTCAGCAAACTACTTAATTTTGCCTTTCAATTTCCTTGGCTAAGAAATAGAGATAATTATATTTCTGGAGCTTTATAAACACTTTGGGATCTATTGCTGGAAAGTACATAAACATGCTAAGCAACAATACCAGATTTTTTTTTCCTCTGGTTAAGACACATACAAGACCAGTTTCACCTAGTTTTCATTATGTAGGTGATCTACCTGAAGAAGCTTACAGACTACAGAATTGCTCTAGGGCAGATTTACAGTAAGGCTAACTTTTTTATCATCTTTATTCTTTAGTTTGGCAGGGATTTTTCGGGGTTTTTTTGGGGGGATTTTTTTCTTTTTCTTTTTCTTTTTCTTTTTCTTTTTTTTTAACTCATTTTTTAAAGGCTTTTATCAAGTCTCTCTACTTTTTAATAGAAGTAAATACACTAGTGGTAATGCCAGACATGTCTATCAGACTTGTAACAGCTGCTGATGTACAAGATGTATTTGGAAGAGGAGCAAGACAACTGGAGAACATACCATTAGCATTGAGAGCAGACACTACTTTTGTTGTAATTTCACTGTAATACAGGGACTAGACCTCCCACCATCTTATAGTAACTATTTCTGGGATAAAACTTTTGTGATTAGCAAATAGTGATTTTGAATTTAAGCATTTAACAATATTTTGGGACAGAATATAAAGATGTTAAGAAAATTATGGAGGCAGTAAGCTAATTTTCTGACATAAATTTAGCTAAGACCCTAGTGAGAATACCTATATTTAATCCAATGCACTTCCGCTATTCAAAACACATGCTATACTGTATATGGTATTACTATATCATTATATGTCAGGTGTTGACAATAGCTGAGGGTTCTCCTTTAACTCCCATCCCTTCTTGGCACTTCCCCTTCTGCCAGGCAAAGTCTTGTGCATGATGATGAACTCGTAGCTTTGATACTAGAAATATTGGTGTGCAAGTACGTGTTGCAACAGCTATGACTCCCACCCACCCCTCTGTAGTCATCACCTGCATTTCTCCCAGCCAAAGGTCTAAAATCCACTGTTAGTAAGAAGAGAAAGCTTATGTGTTAATCAAAGTCTAATGCTTTTATACTCACAGCTCTCCTGTGCCCTGTTTGGTATATGTAACTATTAACTAGAATGTCTTCTGTCTTACCTGAAGATCAGCTGTTATCATATAGGATATTGCCAGTTACAGATAACTAGTACTAGTGTTGTTGATTTGCTGCAGCTTCTCAAATTCTTTAAGACAGCTGTATTCAGAAGAAAAACCCAAGTAAAAATCTCCTGCTCCCCCAAAAAGGAGAGAAAAATTGAATATGTTTTGATTTAATATGATGTTGATGATACATGCAATGTTTCTCTGGCTGATTTTGCAGCTCTTTCAGCTTTGTACATAGAGAGTTCAAAAGCAAAGATGTACCTGCCAGATTTACTGATAAACTATTTTTTTCTTCTCTTTGTGTCATGGATGACACATACAGGTAAAAAGAAAATAACTGCCTGGATAAAAGTAGGACTCTCCCCTTTAAAAGCTGGAAGTACTAAGAGGAAAGTATCTGGAGACTACAGTTTGCTTTGGTCTGGGGAATCAATTTGTTTCCTATTACCTTCTGGTAATTTGTTCTGTTTCCTAAGTTGAGCCATGAGCTCAGGGTTAACAGGCAGGGATACAAGCTCTCTTCTAGGCTGGAAAGTTTCCAGTAACAACAGCAGAATATTGCTGTCTTATCCTAGTGCTTTCATACTGATGACAAAAGATACCAGTTTGCATGAAATTTTTATCTTAGTTAAATTGAGGTATCTCTTTTGATACAAATTTTGCTGCAACTTAAACTCAGTAGGAATACAAAGTATTTCTTGATCTACACCTTAATAATCTCCTTTCTTGTCCTTTTTCTACAAAATTAAACTGTACCTGCTCTGCACTTCCTAGGAATGAATCCGTGTTTCTTTTTAATCTGAAACACTGGAGAATTAGTGTTCATTTCACTTGTTCAGGCCAGTGTGTATGGGGCCTTGTTAATGAGAGCTGTCTCCTGAGCATTTAAGTCTTCAGTGCGTTGCAGGAGTTAGGTGCATAGCACAAACTGTTCTTCCAAATTTACAGCACTAAAACCCCCAAGAAATGGAAAGCTAGCTTCCTGTTTATAACTAGGTCTCTTGGTTTCCAAGTATCATATATATATATATATCAGCAAGTCTACAGACAGTGAAAAATCCAAACTAATAATTCAGTCACCCCTCTGATTAAGTTTCCTCAGCAGCCCAACACGCTGAACTAAACAAGGGTCTTGTGCCACCAAGCTGTAGATAAAATCCATATGTTCACCAAAATACCATCACTTATGTCATGCTGGTTCTGAATCATTAGGTATGATGTTCACATTATTACTCACTAAACACTTTCTTATACTGTTCAGGCCAATGCATATCAAAATTCATGAATTCTGATGTTTACAAAGAGCTTTTAATGATACCTTCAGAAGATGAAATATATAGGTTTCAAAAAGGTATGTGAAAATATGGATATTAGGCATAATAGTTAGAGGTAGGAGGAGCACATGAGATCAACAAGCCAGACAAGTTCAGAAACCTTTAGTGATTGTGTAGCGATCTGTAATGAAAATTCAAGTACCTTCTCTTTAATGATCCATTTATCTCTTTGACATGATTTTCTATCATTCTAACTGGCATGGCTCCTGTTTTCTGAGTTTTTATAGCAAATTTGTTTTGTCAAACAAGCCTTTAATACCAGACAGATCAAACCGATTCTTCAAGATTTTCTTTGAACAAATTCTCTTTTCTAAGGAAAACACAGATTAATTATTTTATGTCTGAAGTAGTAATACTGGTATGATTCTTGCAGTGAAGAAGGAGAATTTTAAAGCCTCTAAAATGTGGTGAATTGTTTCCATATCATGAGGTTAACTGTACAGAGTCATTAATTTTAACCTATACTATGTTTTACATAGATAAGGGTGGAATTCAATCAAGGAGGACAAGATATCTAAAAAAGGTAGTGTTTCCTCCAGTTAAAACTCTAGTGTACATATCCTCTAGGTAAGGTACATAAGACTGGTTCTGCCACAGTGCAGAGTACTCTGTAAAATGGCAGCAATATGCAGTTCTGTTGGTTATTGCCTCTTGAAGAGACTTGGCTGTTTGGATTTTTGCTTTGCATTTGCATGGGGAATGGAATCATTATGCAATTGCATCTCCCTTCTGAAATACTGGGCTATCTTACTCTTTATTTAAAGAAACAAGGTCAAATTGAATATTCGTTAGATTCAATAAATGTCAATAGCAAAATTAGCACGTTATTCAAACTTGGGGAGAGGGGAGTATCTAATGATAAAAAAAACCCATCCTGAAACTGCTTCCTTCAGTAGAATCCTTTAAATCTAGCTGCCTTAGTTACCTGAATATTTACTTAAGTTTAAAATTGCCCTATAACTTGCAGTACCAATCTCACAGACTTTGACTTGTATGCAAAAGGAGTCCTGTGAGCAGGTAAGCTGGGGTGTAAATTCAGAGCATACAGGCACTCCACAATATCTTCCTGTGCACAGTCTTCCTGTGGATACCTTGCTCCATTTTGAAAGTGGTGTGTCACTGCAGAAAGAGAGAGCTGTTGCAGAATAGATAATAACCTTGTAAATTCACACTCTGCACTAGAAAAAATTCCCTGAACCATTAGTAAGTCATTTTTATTGATTTCAGAATTCCATTAACCTTAAAGGTATTCCTGACACATGGTAGAATCTCAGGAAAGCAAAAGCAAAACTTAAATTTGAGGCATTGTCCCCTAAAAAGCATTTCCTTAACTCCATCCTCCCAACCTTGCAGATTCTGAATATTTCTATTTCACTTACTGTTTCTTATGACTTACTCTGTAAGTTACTGCCACAGCTGCTACTGGTGGCTATCCAGGAGCTTAAAATATTCAAGAGAGACCAGAACAAAAAAGGTAAGCTGATAACAGCAAGCTGGAAATGCATCTGTTCCAAGCTTTGTGATAATGATATGTGGTAGACTATGGGAACATTGGGAAGGCAATAGAATTTCCCTCTTTCAGCCTCAGACCTATTGTCCACCTTAAAAGTAAATGGGGATTCTAGGGAAAAAAAAATAACTTTTATCTATTGTATATATTTTTACTAAGGCCTTGGTTCTTCAAAATGAAATTATAAATAAAACAAACAAAAAACAATAAATAAAAAAAAAAAAAAACCAGCCCAAACAACTCAAACCAAGACAATCAGGAAAGTCTTAAAACAGGACTTATGCTTACTGTAAAAGTAATTTTACAGGTTTTAGTTACACTACTGTTGACTTTGATGACAATATACCTGAGAAAGACTAAAGCATTACTTAGAGAGAAAGTAGTCTCGAATTACCTCAGATCATAAATTTAACAATAAAAAAGCAATAGAAAACGGGACAACCATTTCTTTTGTGATTGTATATTTATCCTCATAATGAGAATATAACTTTATTTCCTTCAAACCAATAATACCTTTTCTTCAATTACTTGCAAATTCCCAACATTATGTTTTTATGTACTATGCTATAATCCTTATGCATTAGCTTCTTTTCTTTCTCTCACTCCACAAATTGAATAAAAAAAATAGTGAGGACAAACATATAGAATTACTTATACCTTTTCCCAGCAAAACAATAAGTAGGATTTATCACATTTCTCTGTTCGGGGAATAGGCAATACCCTTGTTCATTGGGAGCCTAGTATTGCAGATTAATTAATTGCTTATTTTTTTAAGATTATTCTTAACTATTTTTGTAGTTCATATATCAATAGAGGCATGATCCAGCACTGGACCTGGCACCGTAAGTAGACACGCTGAAGTCACTTGGCATTATTTCTATATGCAGATGCTTTCTACTGCATTGAATCTCTCCCTTATTGTCTCTGAAGAAGCTTATGAATCATTCTCACAAATAATAAACTGAAGCCAGAAAATATGGAAAAATGTAAGAGGGTGCTCACTGTTTTAGCACAAGTTCAAATGACCTCATTTATTACTTTGATGTGATGTTTATCTCATGACTCAAATATTTTTCAGATTAATCCAAAAGATGTGATTAAAACAGAAAACAGCTGCAGTATTTGATTAAGGTAAAACAGACTCAGCAAGTGCCTCTTAGATCCGGAGTCCTTTTAGGCATTGCATTAAGCATTTTTTGTAACCCTCTCATCATATTATATCACTGCAGTGCCCATATACAACAGATCCCCCAACACTTGCTTAACTTTATGTGTTTTTAAACTTAAAACATGCTTTAAGCTAACTGTATGTGTATGTCTTTTGACGACTTGCCTGTTTTTAATGCAGCATTTACCAGTCCTTGTACTGCTGACATTTTGCTAGTTATTCTGCAGACTGAATTTGAAGATTTTTTTTTCAATTGGGTAAAATAGAGCACCATTTTACTGTTTTCAGTTTATCGGGGGGATGTTAATCTCCACTGAAGCTTCGCGGATCAAAAAATCAAGCAAACACAGAAAGAAAAGCGATTCAGCTGGGTTATATTAGTAAATAATTTAGAGTGCTTAAAATAACAATGTTCACACATTTTTAATTTAAAGCCTGCTAAATCCTTTTAAAATTCATTTGTATTTGCAATTACTTAAACCGTGAGCTGTGCACTGGAGGGAGTGAAACTATAGATTTTAAGTACGTAGCTGGAGGTAATATATAAATTCAATTGATCAGTCTGACAGAGATTTGATGCCACAATTTGTACCCAGTGGCACTTTCTCTTTCTTACCTGACTGGCTTAGAACATTATCAGAAAGTCAATATGATACGCCAATATAGTGATATACTTGCAGTCATAAGTCCCTTGTTTAGATTAAATCCTAGGTGCTCACGATGTGGATTGTAATGGACAGACAGCCTGACTCCATCCTACTATGAGCTGTTCTGAATGCACTCAACTCAACTTAACTCCAAGGTTTCATATGGTTATCAATGGCCTCAGCAGCCAGCCAAACCAGTAACTGAGGATGTCTGTCTCTGCAAGACAATGCAGCAGGCAGGGAATAGTGTTTATGCAATACTCCAGTCTGGCTGCAGTCCCCTCTCTATCAGCTGCCTGTCTCTAACTGGCTTTGCACTCATCACGATCAGGTTTCCTTTATAACTCTTCCTTAGTCTCATGTTTTCTCCTCTCTCTTCCTTGTAATTTATTAATGATTTCACCTCCTCTGCATTATCTTTTGAAATCCTTCCTTCTATAAACAGCATCTTTATAAAGCCTGATGAGGAATGACTTCCAAAGTCTGCCTCTTGAGAACGTGCCTTTCTGTACATACAGTCAATATAGGCTTGTATTTGTGGCTGCACTGAGAACTGGATCAGGACACCAGCTGCTAATTTCATACAAAATATTTATTTGAGCAAAAACCCATTATGTCTGGTGTGACATATAAAACTCGAAGGTCATCCACAAATCTGCCCTGCATATATTTTCGTCTCAGGGATTTCAGTTGTATATAGTATGTACAGTAACATCTGACACATCACTGCATGTGTTAATTTTTCCCTACAGCAATGACCCTTACCTCTCCACCTACATAACATGTGATGCTTAGAATCAGAGAGATAGTGAGGAGAGCTGTTGGGTCAACAGTTGTTTAACCCTCTCTGTGATAATGCAAAATTATTCTAGCCAGTAAAACACAAGTACTTTGTTTTGTGCAGCTTAAAGTGACACAACTGATTAGCTCTTCTACCACTTTCCCCTTCTGATACTGTACTAGGCTTCATTGCTAGGAATTGTTTCTCAGTCCTTAGAAAAAAATTCCCCTGTGCTCTGCTTTATACCTAACATATTTCATATCATTTGGTCTCTCCAAAACGACACCCACTTTTAGTTTTCTTTTGAATACTTCTCTGTAATCACTGTGGTTTTTACCATAGGTTAATCTTTAGGAATGGACTGCTTTCAGAGGCATGGGACTACTGTTTGTTCCTTGATGCAAGGTTGACGATGAGGGCTAGAAAGTGATATACTTGCAGTCCTCTATAGCCACTACAAGGGCTACTCTCAAATTACGATTAGTGTATAGGTATGAAACATTTTATACATTGTCTCACCAATGAAAGAGAATTGTGTCTATTTTCTTAAATGAAGAGACATCATTCTGGAACTCCACAGTACATTTATGTCTTGCAGTATGCAGTATTATACTTTCTATTTCCACTAATCTTATTCCATGTAGTATGTGGAAAATGAAAATGTCATAGTTATTTGGTGACCCATTAAAGTCAATTTTAGGCAAGTCCACATGGTTAAAGGTCTTCTGCAAACACTCATACATGCGCTTGCTTTTATGTTCATGAGTAGTTATGTTGTTTTCATGGGTAAAGTAAAGCTGATATATAAGTGTCAAAAGGACAGGGGTTTAGGTTGGAGCTACAGGGCTTAGCAGTCAAACGTTTGTGTAGCACAGAAGATGCACGTAAATTTCCTGTGCCCTGCATATGTCCATGTCAATGAGTTGAGCATAGGACCTCTAACCTTCCGGAGCAAGATGAAATGTACTTGTTCTGATGCTGTTTCATACTGATCTATTCAATCATCAGTGACAAAATCCTCTAACTGTAGATTTGATTCTACTGATGACAACAAACCTTTTTTGTTAGACTGAGATCAGGGTAGAACCAGTCTCTAAATCCATTTGGCTTTTTTATTTTTGTACATTGATTGCTTATCAGGAAATAAATAAATATGAAGGTAAAGGACTTGTGCACATCAGGGCAAAAAGCAATAGCCATTAAGCTTGAAACTTACAGTATATGCTCTTTTAGCAATAAGGACACTGCTTGAAATTGTCAGTGTGACAGATTTACACTTAATAGCTTAAGCAAATTTCACAGTTTACCCAGGTCATTTTGAAGTAAGAAACATTAATGTGTTTGGAATAAAAATTAAAGATTATAAACTTCATGCACATCTGCAGAGAGTCAGGTATACATTTCATGTGTTTATTTAAAATATTAGGAGGTGCTTCTTGGAATAGAATATGTTTCCTCTGTGCGCATAACATAAATAACCTAAAGGCATTTAAATACATTTTGACATTTAAGCATATGTTTAAATCAACTTTAACATATTTATTCAGTCCTGTTCTACCACCACACACCCAAGACTACTACTTGTACAACACACAGTGCTTTATGTAGGTTCTTATTGTATTCAAGTCATAAACGAAAACAAGGGAGAAAGAGGAAAGAAGGAAGAGGAAAAAGGACAGATGGATTTGTAACTGCACTGTACAGTGAAGAAGTGGTCATCTTTCTTCATGAATGTGGGGTCCTCCTGCATCTGCTGCTTTTGTTTCCTTGTGGAGTTGGAAGGGGAGCCACAATTTTGCATCACTGTGCTGTGCTTTCAAAAGCAGTAGGCTCATAAGCAAGCATCACTTATACAGAGCATAATATCACCAGATTAAGTGCAAGTTTTACTTTGGACATATATTTTTTATATCAATGGTTGTTGCAGTGATCTTGGAGTTTTGCTCTAACTGGCTTGGCTCAAAGGTGATCACTGGTTAAGCAGTGCAATAATGTTACATGAACTTGTTTAGTGAAAATAAGCACCAGCTGCTGTTAAAAGCAGGGGTCCAATAGTTTAGTTTGCCACTGATATCATCATTGTTGCTACAATGGTAGCAGTGGGACAGTTTAGAGATACAAAGGTGACATAAACAAAGCTTTAAGTCTATTTTACTGAATGCTGAGCCTCTGACCCTAATCCTGGAAAATAATTCAGCATGTGCTTAAATAGAGAAGATGGTTCACCTACTCTGAGCTAACTTTTGAAGGATTGCTCAGGCATTTACAGTTACACACACACCTAATCGCTCTGCTGGACTGGGCCAGAACACTTAGCATTCTGTAGGACTGAGCCCTGAGTGTCTAATTACCATAAAAAATATATGATGGGGAATGATTATGCACTGGTGGGGGGATGGTAGAGTAACCCTAATAAATCTTTTTGATCTTTAATTTCTCCACTGAAGTATAAATCAGCTCTATATTTTTCTAAAGCCTTGGCTGGTAACAGATATTAATGTAGCTGAGGCTAAAATTAAGATGGTGTATCTGAATATTATTGGAAGGATTTGTCTGTATCACTGAGGGTGGAGTTTTGTGGGTAGATGAAGACAGCATGTTGAAACAGCACAGCCTCTACTGTGAAACAGGATGTGCACCACAGCATGCGCTTCCAGTGAAGGGGCAGCCTTCCTCTAGCTCCCTTGTAAATCTAAGAGAATATGTTGAGGAAAGCCAGAAGATATTTCTTTTATGGAGGAGAATAAGTCTGCATGTTTATGTGCTAAGACATGGACTGAGATTACTCTGGTTGCTCATCTCAACTTTATTATTAATAGTCCTTGATGGCTGTAGATCTGGATCTCCAGTTAGCACAAATTTGTCTACCACTGTACTTTTTATGTGGGTTAGACTTAAGAAATGAATGTAGGAGACCTTAATTCTCTGTTAACATTTTTGTGTGTATGGGAATATATTTATGCAGGAATATATTTATATGCACACATATTCAGAGACATACAAAAAAATATAGCAAAGATGCATTAATTTTACATTGATTCAAAATATTTACAGTTTCAGTTAAGATGATAGTGCTAAAATGACAGAAAATAGTAAGTATTAACATTGCACTGTAAGTAATGATGTGCTGTAGATCCTCACAGAAAAGAACAATTGCCTATGGCATCCTCAAAGTATTTAAATTGTAATCTCAAAAGAGAGGATGCTTAGATTTTCAGGCTTGTATTCGGAAACTCTTATCTTAGCTGAGAGTTGTAAGATTAGGGGGAGTTGATAGAATCATAGAATCATAGAATAGTTAGGGTTGGAAAGGACCTTAAGATCATCTAGTTCCAACCCCCCTGCCATGGGCAGGGACACCCCACACTAAACCATGTCACCCAAGGCCTCATCCAACCTGGCCTTGAACACCGCCAGGAATGGAGCATTCACAACCTCCCTGGGCAACCCATTCCAGTGCCTCACCACCCTAACACTAAAGGACTTCTTCATTATATCCAATCTAAACTACCGCTGTTTAAGTTTCAACCCATTACCCCTTGTCCTGTCACTACAGTCCCTAAGGAAGAGTCCATCTCCAGCAACCTTACAGGCCCCCTTCAGATACTGGAAGGCTGCTATGAGGTCTCCACGCAGCCTTCTCTTCTCCAGGCTGAACAGCCCCAACTTTCTCAGCCTGTCTTCATAGGGGAGGTGCTCCAGTCCCCTGATCATCCTCGTGGCCCTCCTCTGGACTTGTTCCAACAGTTCCATGTCCTTTTTATGTTGAGGACACCAGAACTGCACACAATACTCCAAGTGAGGTCTCACAAGAGCAGAGTAGAGGGGCAGGATCACCTCCTTTGACCTGCTGGTCACGCTCCTTTTGATGAAGCCCAGGATACAATTGGCTTTCTGGGCTGCGAGCACACACTGAAGCCGGCTCATGTTCATTTTCTCATCGACCAACGCCCCCAAGTCCTTCTCTGCAGGGCTGCTCTGAATCTCTTCTCTGCCCAACCTGTAGCTGTGCCTGGGATTGCTCCGACCCAGGTGTAGGACCTTGCACTTGGCATGGTTAAACTTCATGAAGTTGGCATCAGCCCACCTCACAAGCGTGTCAAGGTACCTCTGGATGGCATCCCTTCCCTCCGGCGTATCGTATCAACCGAATCACACAGCTTGGTGTCATCAGCAAACTTGCTGAGGCTGCACTCAACCGCACTGTCCATGTCACTGACAAAGATGTTGAACAAGACTGGTCCCAACACCAGTCCCTGAGGGACACCACTCTTTACTGGCCTCCCAACCGGACATCGAGCCATTGACCACAACTCTTTGCATGCGGCCATCCAGCCAGTTCTTTATCCACCGAGTGGCCCACCCGTCAAATTGATGTCTCTCCAATTTAGAGACAAGGATGTCATGTGGGACAGTGTCGAAGGCTTTGCACAAGTCCAGGTAGATGACGTCAACTGCTCTGCCCCTGTCCATCAGTTCTGTAGCCCCATCATAGAAGATCACCAAATTGGTCAGGCAGGATTTCCCCTTAGTGAAGCCATGCTGGCTGTCACCAACCACTTCCTTGTTTCTCATGTGCCTTAGCATGCCTTCCAGGAGAATCTACTCCAAGATTTTTCCAGGCACAGAGGTGAGACTGACTGGTCTGTAATTCCCTGGGTTGTCCATTTTCCCCTTCTTGAAAATGGGAATTATATTTCCCTTTTTCCAATCATCGGGAACTTCGCCTGACTGCCACAATTTTTCAAATATGATGGCCAGTGGCTTAGCAACTTCATTCGCCAGCTCCTTCAGGACCTGTGGATGGATTTCGTCAGGTCCCATGGACTTGTGTATGTTTAGGTTAAGATGGTCTCGAACCAGATCCTCTTCTACAGTGGGCCTAGGGTCTTCATTCTCACAGTCCCTGTGTTCGCCTGCCAAGACTTGGGTGGTGCGGTCAGAGACTTTGCCAGTGAAGATCGAGGCAAAGAAGTCATTAAGAACCTCAGGCTTCTCCAAATCCAGGGTAGCCAGTTCTCCCAATAGCTTCTGAAGGGGGCCTACGTTGTCCCTAGTCTGTCTTTTATTCGCTACATACCTATAGAATCCCTTCCTGTTATCCTTAACATCCCTAGCCAAGTTTAATTCTAATTGTGCCTTAGCTTTCCTAACCTGTTTTTTTTTTTTAATTCATGAAAGCTGAGAAGGATGTCAGAACTTCTCAGATAGAAGCAGTTTTCACTGTCTTTTTGACATATTACTATTTAACTATAAGGTTAAAATCTCAGAATAATCTCATGCCTAGGAGAATCTCAGAAGGTGAAAATACAATTCACTTGCATACACCCATGTTGTCACAATATATTCCTTTTTCATTTGCCTTTAATTTTTTGTATTACATGACAGTTAAGCATCTCTTGCCAGACCCATGAAAGCTGCCCTTCAACAGCAGGTAAGACGATGTGTCAGTAACACTTATTCTTTGCAAGTTTTAAGGGAATTTCATATACCTTTGAGCCTTCCCTAGATGAGTTCATATCAAGTGGCTTTCTACAGTTCTGCTTGGCCCTGAATTAGAGGAACAGTGCAGCACATTGTAAAATCAGGTTTATGGTCCTCACAGTCTAGAGGAAGGATGGAGAATGATGTCTTTCTAAAATCTGAGCACAAGGTATGCAGAGAAAATAAATTTGTAAGATACTTGCAGATATCTGGAAATATGCAAAAACGTTTATTAAATGTTACATGTGTTTGAAATTGTGGTTTGGGTTTGTTTTAGTTTTTTTTCCTTTTGGACTAGTCTATTCTGGTAAAACCAAATCCTGAAATACTTCAGTGATGAGAGAGCACCTACAAACATCTCTCAGCATTGTCTAAATACGTCTTTTATATAGAGACTTTTTAATATTATCCCACATAGATAGTTGCTGCTCAGTCAAGGTGTCTCATTGATATTCACTTGTTAACAGCAGAAAGTGAACCAAGGACCCAGTCCTGTGATGTACTGAGAAAGTCCTCAAAGGAATTAAGTTACTGAGGGTAACTGAGATCACTGTGCCACATGGGCTCAGCTATTTAATTGTTAAAGTCACCCATCTAAACAAGGTAAGACATACAGAAGGCAGACTTAGAGCTGATGGGGAAAACCACTAAACCTACCATTACAAGCATGTTTGACATTTCTTAATTTCTTAAATTATATTTAGGCTAGAATAATTATTCAAAGGGACATATCCGGTCAAGTGTTAACAATATGTGCTTTAAATAAAATAAATAAATAAATGAATACATGAAAGAGAGAGAGGAGGAAAGAAAAGCACCATACACAAGAGCCAGCCATCTGTTCCAAAAAGCTTACAGCAGCATCAGTCTTAGTAATGACTTAAAAAATATAGTACAATTTTTTTGTTAAGAGTTATTATAAGAATTAACAGATTTACCTCAATTAAATGATCCAGATTAACTTCTGTACAACGTATACTTATAATGAAATGTTCATAGCCAGAAAGTTCAAAATGAGCAAATCTCCTCATCTGGCTGGTTTTGTGTGAAAATCAAATTACTTAAGATAAACAGCAGTTTTCAAAGGCAGTATCTTCAAATTGTAATGTAAAGTGACTTAATTTCTCTGGTGTGGAGTCTATGAAATATTAGCAGAACATAGATTTTCCTCCCATTGCTAAATAAAGAAAGTTAGAATGAGTGTCAGCATAAAAGTCATTAAAGACCAAAAATATCAGAACTAATTTTTTGTATGGAAAAATCCCCACCAATTCTATTGTCCATAGCTGTGGTTGTTCTTTTACTCAAGGCTTAACTTTTTTGAGTATTAACTGTAAAGTAAAATTACTTCAGGCTAGCCTCTCAGTGACAAAGTCCTGTAGGACCTACAGAATTAGCTGTTTGATTCAGGTCTTAAGAAAGAAACTAAGTAGTGAACATTATTTGTTCTGGTGACCCTGACTGTGTAAAGATGCTTTTAAGAAGGAGGAGGTAAGATGAAAAAAGGTTAGAATACAGACCACTCTGAAAGAAGCACTGGCCAAAATAAGTATATGTCACCTTTTCAAGGTACATTCTGTAATACTGTCATTGCATTTCAGGTTACATCTTAAATATGAACTACGTAACATGATGGAACAAAGTCTTGGGAAACAATACATTAATTCCTGTAATCTGTGTGCTCAGTGAAGGGCTATAGATTCACAGGCCTGGAGAACATAAATCTGGTGCTCAGTCAGCATGATCTGATGTTATGACCTATATCATAGGATGTTATTGTGGCCTTGTGCTCCCACAATATCACATATGTCTTGTAGATTTTTGCTTCATGCACTTCTACTGAATAGTCACACTGCATTCATCTGTCTACCTGCGTACTCTCTGCTCCTCTGTTCTTTGTGAGGGTCTTCTGTTGAACTCTCTTGTGTTTTTAGTGCTCACTGGAGGTTTATGGGACTAGATACTAATTAGTCCTCCCAGCGTGAAGCCCCTCAATATATTATTGCAGCAATGAAAATATCACCACATGCATAAGTGTTTGATCTTAGTCAACATATCTTGTAGGTTTTGGTGTGGAGTTGGATTTAATGCCAGACTGAACATATACAGATTTGAAGGGAATTTAGATCAGTGACTATACAGGCAGTTCAGGTTTATTTGGAATTAGAACTACGATTAAGCTTAACTCTGCTGTATGGATTGATCCTGAAACATGCTGATCTTTTGCACTTTTAATGAAACCGGAAAAAAAAATAAATTAGTGTGGATCTTTTTGAGAAGCCCTGTGTTGCCTCTGTTATTCAGTACAATGCACTGAACATGTTGTGTGCATTTCTCCATATTTAATGGCTCTTTTATCAAACAGTGTTGATTTAAGCAAAGGAATAAAATAAACTGTGTGCAAGTTATTTTCTTGGCTTTCAATATCCCCTCTCAATCCAAATATGCTGTTCCTCTATTGCCTGCAAATCAAACTGCACATATAAAAGAGAATGAAAAGGTTTATCTGCTTCCGTTACTAAATACTATATCTAACAGACTCACGTAATGAACACATAGGAAGTGCACAGATGTTTTGCCTAAGTATTTCTTAAAAAACAATTTCAATAAAACACAGTTGAGTCTCTTTAATTGGTACAGGGACCCCAGCAGAGACAGGAACATGACAATTAAGCAATCAGTCCAGTGATCAGAGGTGCTATGGAATATCTACAAACCTTTTGTGTTGGTAGAGAGCATGTGCCAAATCCACAGCTCAAGAAAATTGTCATAGATTTGTTGAACCCTGATGTTCTGGACCTTAATTTGCACATTTATATGCTGGAAATACTTTAACATCCTCTGCCAATGTCAAATTTGTTGAATTAAAGAATAGAAGAAATGAACAAGATTTGCATGCTAGGTCATCTATGCCTGCTTCAGTGCCTTTGTCGGCACCAAAGTAGGTTTCTGGATATTGTCTAAAATATACACATGAAAAGAAGATGAACTAGGTATAATACCTATCTCTGTCTTTGACCCTGAAGAAGTAAGTTTACCTCTAGAAGCAGATACTACTACGTTTCAATCTGCAAAGGTAAAATTATGCCATCATACCATTGTGTTTGAGGTTGTCCATGCCTATAAAAAAACACGTCAGTGCACTGAGACAGAAGATGTTAGAGGAGCTAAAAAGTCAATAATTTTTTATTAAGAATTAAACTCTGCCATTTATGGCTTTCAGATTCACTTGTGTGTGGTCATAATATTTCATCTGGCTACAGTGGCTCCTGTAAGAGGTTAATTTGTAAGGGTTAATTCTGGGAAGTTGTGATGAAAATGTGTCCTCAGGGAGGGACTAACCAATTAGAACTTGCTCTTATGGTACAATATTTGCAACTTCATAACCTTTACTAAGCCTTTAATATGACTCAAGATAAAAATGAGTGTGGTTGGTTCTCAGGGAAGATCCTGAGGTGCATAACTATGAACTGAATTTTAAAACATTACTTGAACTTAGGTTCTCAAATCTATATTAAGGCACGTAAGGAAGTGGAAAGATTCTCAGAAGTGCTGAGAATTGAAATTTGAATCTGTTCTGAGCTGGTGGGTGGCTTGCCACTTGTGGAACCCTTATTAGGTATCTAAATACAGATTTAAACTATAATTTCAAATATTTATCTTAACCTAACTTTCCAAACCATCAAAAGTCATGATTTTATAGACTTACTTTTCCTCCCATTTCTTGATGAGTGTAATTGCAAACAAAGCTGTTTGATTCCCAACTACCTACATCTGCTATGTCTGAAGGTGCTGATAACTAAGTGAATTTGTTTAGACTACATACCAACTACATCTCATGTAAAACCTTTCATGTAATATATGAAGCTGATGACTTTGGTCCTCAACATTGGGCAGTCAGCATGAGAGAAGGATGCAAAGACGTATCATAAACCCTGCTGATTTTAATGGGAAAGAGATGGTTAAGTCAATTGCCATCATTTGAGGACGCTACTTCGAATGCTTTGTGACCTCTTCATGTTTTGAGACCATTGTATAGTTGGATGAATTGTGTTCTTGTTGTGTAGAAATGCATCCTCTTCTATGTGATGTGGCTTTGCGTATTTTAAATAAAATATTAAACTACTCTCTCTATATTTTTAATTCTTACTATTTTTTGTTCCTTTTTAGTTTTCTTGGTCTTATTTGATTGCTCTCTTCCCTCTACCCCAAATGGTGATGGCTTCTAATTTAAAGCTGACCTTTGGAGGTGTCTATAGTTTTTAAGAGTGCTTTACCCATTATTAAAGTGGGTTTTAACTTTATATTTTAAAAAAAGATCAGTTGGGAGATTCTAATGCTCCCAATTCAGCTTTTTTACTAACAGTGCAAGTTAAAAGTCAGCATGGCTGAGAATAAGGGATAGAGGGGAGAACACGAGCAAAAGAAAGTGCATATTGATGGATCATAGTAGTGTATAAGAGCCGTTATCACTGAGGTTGCCTCATTGTTTCTGTTGTGAGTGGAGTTCCCTACACAAGGATTGAATACATTTACTGCTAAATCATATCCAAAATCTTCTGAAGATGTTTTAAGAGAGCACTCAATCCCCATGACCTGTATTAAAGTTAGAAAGACTTCTGTTGCATGGGATTTTCTTTTTCATATATATACATATATATTGAAATGGCTATAATTTTTCTTGGAAAAAAAATCTATGAAACTCTCTTGTGTTTCTGATCATGTCTACTAATCTCTCATCTCTACCAATCAAATCTCCAACAAAACTGTAATTATTTTTTTAAATAAAAATCTAAGTTCACTTGAAAAAAATGGAGGAGATACATAGGAACAGTAGATGTGAGAAGGATGTGAGGGGGCTGAGATTTTCTGTTGAACTGGAAAAACAATTTTTATGTAAAGTAGCACTTAACGTATTTCTTCAGAGCAAGTTTCTTAAATAAGTCTTACTCCAAAAGTTTAGACTTGTCAAAATCCATGTCTCCTATTCCCTACATGTGTATTTGTTTTGAGATTTAATAGGAAGTGGATGTGCATTTGGTGTTTTCACACATGCAAACTATTTTCTTCAGATAAAAGTGTTCTGAAGGACACAAGACCTGTAAAACCTCATGAGGTCTCATCCTGGCTTGGATTTTATGACAACATCATGTTGAATTTTCACAGAGATTTTAATCCCAGTACCTAACGTCAAAAGTAGCCTGATTCATAAAACTTTGCCTCCATCACTCTTTTAGCCTAGAAACTTGCTATAGATCTTTGGGAAATGGGGGCAGAGATTGTGTGTTGAATTGATTCATTGCACAAAAAAAAGAGATCCCGCCCTGAAGTTTTAGTCAGTGTTGGCGGCCTGAGGGAAGCACTTTGGCTATTGGACAAATTTAAGTTTTCAAAAATCAAACCAGAAGAGTAAAGAGCAAAAAAGTGCCCATAAAATACATGAAACAGATGAGTTTCTGTAGCTAAAACAATAATGTATCAACACTGTCAAAAAGTCATAATTGTCTCAGCACTGTAACATTATTTATTTAATATTGAGAAGCTATTATTGCACTCTAGTTAAAAAAAAAAAAACACTTTTACCTTAAAAATGCATGAAAATAATATTAAAAATTAACACTAAAACTATACAATGTGGCAGTGGGAAGCTCAGTAAATTGATAATGGAATAAGGAGACTTTCAAACCAGGTCAAAAACTACCACATGATATCTTTTTGATGACAAATGAGAAATGAGACATTGAATATGCCCGTTTTCTAGGAAAAAAATAAGACCACTTGTAGCACTTTGCCACCAAATAAAAAGAAACCAAAAAACAAAACACAAACAAACAAACAAAAAACAAAAAAAACCCCAACAAACAAAAACAAACAAAAAAACCACAAAATAAAACAAAGAAGAAAGAAAAATGCATAAAGTACTAAGAGATGCCTATGGTACTGAGACCAAGAATGAAGTAAGGAACTTTGTAGAGTAAGCCTTCTTGGCTTTCTTCTACTGGAGTAAGCCCTAATCAAATCATGCTGATGGAGCAGCATATTAAGCATTTGCAGCTCAAGTAAATGTAATGTGGATGTAGGTGTACAAATCCAAAACTGGCAACTTTCCACTGTTTCTAACTGTTCATGTTCACATTGTAATAGTGCCTAAACACAACCAGCAAGTTGGTCTTATTGTGCTAAATGTGTTGTGAAGTAAAGATGTGTCATTAAATTCATATGCCAGTTTCAGTTCTGTATTGAAAGTGCAAAGAAGATTTGTTTCAGCTTTATTCAGAGTGTACCATCACAACAAAATGCTCATCTGATATTTTTATTTGCAAGATGGTAATGGTATTTCTTTACATCAACCTGAAGAATGGACATCAACCTAAAGAATGGCTCTGTCCTGCAAATTAGGACTCTGTTGTTGAGAACTTACAGAAACGGTGAATGAAAGAATGAAAATAATTGTTCATAGCAGTGAAGGAATCATTAACATACATAACGTGTAGTTTGCAGAATAGTCAGAATGAGGCTAACAGAGTTTCTGGGCAAAGTTGTAGTGACAATGGGAAAGTAAGTAGCAGATTGCTACAAACCTGTATGAGATACATCACTTTATTGCACAGCTGTTAGCTGTTAGCTGTGCAATAAACAGCTAACTGTACAGTTAGCTAACAGCTAACTGTACCACTTAACATATAAGCCTGCCTGCTGTTGTTCCTGCACCCACCAATCCATCTTTTATAGTGTATTGCTTATTCTTCCAGGTAGTGTTTCGAACTAGTGTCCAGGAATTATCTTCAGTCAGCCACACCTTTCAAGTTTCCTTGAAAAGCTTTCTTGGCTAGGTGCTGTATTTTCTCGAGTACTTAAATTTGCAGTTCTCTCATGTTTCTCCTCTGCTCTGGATCTTCCTGGATTCGGTTTAGAAGAAATATTTGTCTCCCAGAGGTGAGATTTTTCTCTCACCTCATTTTGAACTTATTTTTACATTCCCGGGTTGAGGATTTACATGAAATGATTCTGAGGTTTCACAGGACATAAAGATAATTAACATTAAAATGATATCTCATTTTAGAAATATTTAAGTTTGGTTTGGGGGAAGTTTCTTAATGTCACAAGTAAGCAGTAAGGAACAGTATGCTTGTACTGATACATGAAGAAGTAAAAAGAGAACAACCCTCCACCTTGTTTTTATGTAAAGAAATTAATAAAGACAAAAAACTCACAGTTGGAAGGGTAAGGATAACAAAATCTAGTAATGTCTTTCTGTTCCTTTTGTAGTGGTTCTTGCTCCACCCTTAACACTGATCCAGCTGTGTACAGCTAGAATTATTCACTAGGCTTTCCATTAAGAATATGATTTCTGCAGTTTTGGGGTTCAGGTTTCAAATTCTTTTGTTTTAGAGAAACTTGTAGAATAGGTTTTTGCTTCAGAATGTCACTGTTCAGGTACCTTATGGTAGGTATTCTTCTTAAAACATGAATAATTATAATTCAAAGAAAGTGCATTATTACTGTAAGTTAGAATTGTAAGGAAAAATGACAGTGGTGCTTAAATGGAGCTTGACAGTCTGCATAGCAGGCACCAGCCATCTGTTCTACGGCAGTACTGTTTGTATTTTAATGTTTAAACATACAGCAAAGATAATTAAGAATAACTATAATTAAAAATGATTACAACAAATTACTTTTCCCTCAACAGTAATGTGTGCCTGTAACTTATAAGTTACGAAGTAACCCTTTGGTAAGGCAGATAGGGGAGCTTTGCTATTCTCACCCTGTTTCTGACAGTTCATAGATTTTTCAGGTGCTTTTTTTTTTTTTTCTCCAAATGATGAAAGCATTTTATGTACTGGGCTTCACGCAGCTATTTGATGAACAGTAATTATCACTGAATTTTATCCTTCATATCAGTATCTTGACTCTTTTTATATTTTTTTTTTTCCCTTTTCCAGGAAACAAGATTAAAAGTAGCATATTTCTCAGGCTATGGAAACAAAATGACAAGAAATAACACAAAGTCAAACATTTATTTTCATTTTCAAAGAAAAACATTAATATTTGCTCTTGACAAAAGCAAAACAAAATTTTAAACAGAGCCCCCTCATCCTGTTTTTAGGGTAAATTAATGCAATTTGTGTTATAACTTGTTATGCTTACAATAATAAGCCCATTTGATTTTGCAGCCGAATTTGTACAAAAGCTCTAACTAACTCTTCCATCTTGGTTGAGTTCCATATGGATTCTGCCCTGTTGATGGGTCCTGGTGTCTGTCCTCATGCAGAAGAATATGTCTAAAATGCATGGGGTGAGTTAAAGACAAATTATTCTTAACTGTTCACAACCAGAATTTCAGTTTCTGATTGCCTCATTTTGAAGACACAAATGGGCTAAAAAAAGAATAGTTTTGCAGCTGACTGTGGGAAGCCCTTACTATTGTTTAGCAAGGTGAGATCCTTCATGGAGACTGGATATGGCTAGACCATGGGTGCAGGCTCAGAAACCAGAAAGTCTTCTGAGGTTCCTGAAGTATAGATATAATCTACATTTTCTATGATCTTCCACTGCTATCTTTCTTAATCATTTAGCATGTCTTTGAGTTTTGGTCCCAAAGGCTTGATACAAAAGGCATTAGCAACAGCTTCTGTAAGGCACAGTTGCATTTCAGAATTCAAGTACTTCTGGTTTAGCAGGTCTTGGCTTTCTTAGAGAAATCTGAATTGTTGCTTGACTGATTAGATGTGAAACCATTTGTCTGTCTACCCACCATATATCAGTTTAGCTGGAGTATTTTTTAGCAACTCATTCAACACCTAAAGTTTTTAGTGACGTTGCACATTTGCAAATTTGACTTAGTGTCACAATGACCACGAGGTGCATTGTAATAATCTAAGACTCCAAAGTCATTTGACAAGTAAGTCAACAAAAGCACATCATTTGCTTATGCTTATGTAGCATTTTGGTGCAAAACCAGAATGATAGCTTAAGATATTTTGGTTTTCTTAATTAATAGAACAAAAATACAATAGAAGAGAGAATTTTTGCCCATGTTTCTGCTTATTAAACACATTTTCATAACACTGGCGGATCTCGAGAGAACTATTTTGGACTGCCACCTTCACTTACATTCAGAAATCTGGTATCTGCCATTTTGCACAAACTGTGATTTGAAGGTTGCTCCAGAACTCACCAGTGTTTGTGTTGACATTAGTAATGCAGCCTGTTGAAAAGAGATTGATAAATGAATTAAAAGGCACATGTTTGTAAAACTGAGACTGCTATGGTGGCATTTCTCTTGCCCTGAAGGTGATGAAGGTGCTATACAATCTCAAAAGAAGCAGAACTGTACGGTTTGATCACATGTTGGTCACTTAGATTAACAGAATGAAGAGAATATATAAGTGGGATATGAATAAAACATTGCAATAATGTGAAGAAGAATCCAAATACTTTTCTAAACTAATGTTTTATTTACCACTCTGGGTAGATTAGTGCTGTTCTAGCATGTAATATTTGATGGGTGTTATGTTTTATAAACTTTGTATTGATAAAATTATCTGTCTCTCATACAGGGGTAACACATGGTCTTCTTGCTTGAGAATAATATTACTCCACAAGGCTGATTACAGCTACATTTGAAGTTAATTTTGTATTGAAATAATGTGGGCTAAACTGAGCCCTGGTGAAAATCTGCTTGTACCAATGGATCTCCGCCAGAGTAATGTTTGACCCTATGGGTTAATGTAATGAAAAGATAACAGCATATTGTATGATCACATAAATTAAAGATGGGAAATACCAATTAGGTCAGCTAGGCCTTACCTGGGGGACCAATTTAGAGTGTTCCCTACACTCTACTCTTGAGTGCTTTGCATTGTTTTAAGAAACTTGTGCAATGAGGCTCATGTCTATGGAGACTACACTGTAGTTCATTAGGTCTAACTACAAAAAAATGCTTTCTGAAACCCAGCCCAGATTTTTTTATTCTCAAGAATGAAGTCTCAATATCCTTGTCATAAGCATTCTGCTTCACTGTAAGCAATAGTATTTTTTTCTATTGTTTTCTCACAAGATATGCTACACATGCTTTCAATCAACACTTCAGATTCACTCAGAAATAGAATGCAGGAGACATTATTATTACTGTTGTTGTTATGATTATTTCTATTATTATTGCTCTAATTATTACTATTGTTTGAGTTAAATTGCATAGGTCAAATAAGAATTAATCAAAATGTATTTTTACTTTAATTGATGAAAAAAGCTATTAGAAAAACCTGACCTTTTTTCTGGGTTCACTTTTTTGTGTGTGTGTGTGAAAGACTGGAAATAGAAATACACAAGCAATTAGGAAAGGTTTTACTTTCATCCCAGATAAATCTAAGTAGTACTGAAGATCCTAAGCTTAGATGAGATAAAACCCAATTTCCAAATGTGTCTCCAATGTTGTGTGCTTCTGGCTACAAAGCTAACACAGACATTCAAGCTGTCATGTGCAAGAATGGTGTCAGCCAGTGACTCAGGCAACATAACTTGGTGAATAAGCAGTGCCATTACAAAGACAAATGCTTTCTTACAGTGACTGAGCCATCACACAGATACATTTGTCCTGAATTTGATCTTTTGGTGAAAACAAGACTCTACATGTGGGTCAGGTAGTCTCCATTCTGTAAATGGAGCAAGTCCCCTTGCTTTTAATATGAGAAGCTGGCTTTGATCCAGTGTGTGTGCGCCAAATAGATTCAAGAGTTGCTTAGAAACTGATTGGCTAAATTGTTTCTCAAGCTGCCAGTACTTTTTGTCTGAGACAGACAATTTGCTTTGGACTACCTGGCTTTTCCCACCACATACTGTACCACAACAAATAGATTAGCTTTGGGGTGGGTTTTTTACATTATAGCAGGTTACATATTTGATCCTGAAGTATAGTTCTTACTAATGCCAATTGTTAAAAATGTGGGAAGGATTCATACAGCCCAACTTTGACACATAATTATTAAATTATTTGGTTTAGATTAGGAGCTAATTCCACAAAAATTCTAAGCAATGCAATGTCAAATAAAATTTCAGAAACTAATTTTAAACCAACCTAAGCTGCCTTTTGCTATGGCTTACCCCTAGAGGACTCTTTCTGCTTTTACCAGAAGGGTCTTAGACCCCCTATGATAGATGTCTGTAGATATCATGTAGATATCCTTATTTACATGCCTTTTTGAAATGGTGGAAGAAAGTGATGAGTTATGTGTATTAAGTAAGCCCTCTATAATAACATAACTGTAGCAAAAGTTTCTTACAAAAGATCACATCTATCTGAAAACATAATTGATTGAAAAAACGGAGGGAATGGAGGGAAGTGAGGAAAATCCAATGTACGCCAAAAAAAAAAAAAAAAAAAAAAGAATAGTACCTGGAAAGAATCCAAATGAAATCAATTAGGGAAACTGTTAGAAATTTTGAGCACTCAAATATTAAGGTTAACAATATTTTTTATTCAAAGCACATTTTTCCTACAGAAAACCCGAAATGTGTATTAATATTATTAGTTATGTATTCCTTTCTCCTTTCTGAAGGACTGACACTAGCCAAAAGCTCCTGTGTCCTTAGCCACATGGTCACTGAAAGTAATAAAACTTTCTTTTTTCTTTTGTTAATTTAATTAATGGAAAGAATAGTTACAATTTTAGAACCACTATTAAAATAACCATTGGGCAAAATAACAGGAAGCCATTCACATTGCACTGAGTTTTGTTCAGGTGTGAATGGGCACAGTGCCATTACATACATCTCTCCATATCCCAGGTCTGGCACCAGGAATGACAAAATATTGAGAGGCTGTTACAGTCTTTCCACCATAAGCCTTCTTGGCCCAGGACCTACCACCACTGCTCCTTCCTTTCCCAACAGCAGCAGGGAGGCGTGGGTGTTGAGACACACAATCTCTTTTTGTAACCAGACAATTCCCTAACAGATTTTACAGTTGCTTTGCAACCCATTTTTTTGTCACCTGAGTGTCAGAAAGGATGATGCTCAGCTTGTGATCCTGGCCAAGTTAATTTAATATATGTAAGATGTATATGTTGAGAAGTGAGAACATACAGTTTTTAAAATTACTAGCATAGCTTCAGACAGAGTGCCAACATACCTAAATTACCTACTGTTTAGATCTATGTTCATGAGAGACAGGAGACAATCAGAGGATGGCACCTCACATACTACTTCACACAGTTTAATAAGATTTGCACAAGGCATCTGCTGAGTTTCTATATAAAAAAAATTAAGAGGAAGGATAAAATGCAATGAATCCAGGTAAAGAATAAAAATTCTGAAGATAAATCTTATTCACAGTAGACGTCCTTGAATAACTATTTTGGGTTTTAGTTATGTTACTGGTCAAGCCCAGACACACAAAAATTATTTTGGGTCACTTTTACATTAAAAATGCTCAATTTTCCCCGAACATTCTGAAAAGTTGAAATAAATTCTTTCAGTTCAGATTGAAGGTGTCATTCAGATTGAAACAGAAGGTTATGTTTGGCTTCCTGACTTCCACTGACTTTGTCAAAGCTTAGAAACATTTAGAATACAAAGACAGTAAATTTGAAAGTAAGCCCAATTGTAGCTGAAAATGGGAATGTCCCTTTAATTTAGAAGCTATCAGAGCAAAATACTTCCAAACTGTTTTCCTTTTTTTTTTTTTTAACTGAAAGTTGCCAGAAATTATCACACTCTTCTTGACCCAAATAAGCATTGTTTTGTTTTGTTTTATTTATTAATTACTTCTTCAGCTGAGAAATTTAGAAGGAAAAATGGCCACTAAAGTTTCTGTATGTATTTGGTAGCTTGAGTAGAATACACATATAGATCAAGTACCTAGATATCTATGCACAGGTATTTATTCCATGATTGTAAGGGCTTTCTGACTATCTGTAGGCTTTGTGAAAGCTTGAAAACAAAAGATATGTAAAAAAATGCATGCAAAAAGTAAATGGCACACATAAGATATATTATTATTATTCATATGAAATTGCAGGTAGTAGTCATCAAACAAAACAGTTGCCTCCGGATGCAAGACTTGTTCAAAATTCAAAAGAAATGCCTGCAAATATTGATGTTATGCCATCCATGGCTTTGTATCGTGTCTACATGCTTCATTTTCTTATAGAATTTTTGAAATGTTAGTATTCTTGAAAACTACGAGAAGGAATTTCCTTGTCTTCAGCCATGAACTCTGCCATGTGGAATGGTACCACATAGCACAACCAGTTAGCAAGCGGGGGGGATGCCATGTCTAAGGAAGACAAATTTACCAGTTATTGGATCTACAAAGGCAGTTGATAAATAATTGACTCTGAGCCGAAAGTTCACAAAGAGGTACTTTTCGCACATTAACTTCTCAAAATTTTATAGCGCCTTTAACATGGGACATTTGGTAAGTTTTTGCAGCAGGGAATTCCAAAAGTTGGTAACTCAAGGCTGAATGGCACTAGATTCCTAGTGAGAAGGAAAGTGATTTGCTGAGCTGTAGAGTTCTCATTGTCATTTTGCCATGTCACTTTTTCTTTGTCTTCCCCTGTAAAACCTGTTTCTTTGTGTTGGCATGCTATAGCTTAACATATGAAACCTAAGCATTTACTTCACACTCATTTTCAGTAGCTTATTGTAACTTTGCTTGGTCTGACCTTTGTCTTCCTTCTTGATCTTTCACTTACAGAGGGCGTGCTTTCTTTTTTACCCTATCTTTATTTTTTATGTTAATGCATGTTTCATTTTTCCTTAGGCTTTAAGACTACTCATCATTGTATAAGATCATGCTACCACTCGAGTGAAAAAAAGTCTATAAGAAAGCTCAGAGCTGAGGAAAAGGCTGATTTTTTGCTTTTCTTTAGTTGCTACAAACCTTGGTTATTGACAAAAACTTGCCGGTATACAAAAGCACAAGGGGGCAGCATTACATTAAAATAAATTGCTGGGGGGGTGTATACATGTGTGCATGTGTGAATACTGAAGAAAAGCCAGCTAGGTAATGCTAAAGTTGCAGGAAAAAAAAAAAATGTTATTCGAGTTTGTTCAGACTGCCTTATTAATTTAATTGTCCTGATACCATCGGTAGGTTAGAAGAAAAAAATTCTGAGTCCATAGGGTGATTTACTTACTTCTGCTGTGTGGCAGATCCTTCATACCTCTTCCTTTCCCTATTTTTCACTGTTAATAAATATTTATTTGTTTTTTAAGGACTAGCATAGTTTTTCAGAAGACTTTCTTTCATTAGTAGCTGGCATGGAAAATCAACTCTTCCTCCTTCATCTATACAGTACTGTGAATGTACTTATAGAGGATTTCTGCTAACCTTTGAAACTTTCAAAATTGGTCACAAAGGAGCCATTTGGAAAAGAACAGTTGAAATGACCTGTTCTGTTGTGGCAACACTTATATCAATGCAGTGAACAGTCAGGCAGCTGGCTTCATGTAGAATTCTTAAAAACTTTGTCTTGGATTTAAATGTTTTGCTGTGGAAGCTTGACTTCAAAGCAAGAATGTTTGTAATGATTTTGCTAGAATTTCGTCATGTACGGAGTGTTCCACATTGTTTTTCTGTCATTTATTGCAAATTCTTATTTTTCCAATTTTGAGTAATTAAAATTACCAGTGTCTTCTTGTATGGAATTAGTCATCTGAGCCACTTTCTAAAACCTGGGTTCTGCTACTGTAGATTTGTCACTTTCAGTTTAAATTGAGTGCAAGGTCTGACTTATCTTTGCTGGGTTGGGTCATTTTGATGCTATGCCCAAAGGATGTAATCTATTAGTGTTTTTCCAGAAAGTGCAGTGCCAAGGGTTCCTAACAGAAGTGGCTCTATAATGATACACAAATTCTGAAATATGAAAATGTATTACCTGTATTTGCTGTTTTCCAGCTCTACCTAGCTTTAGAAAAGAGTAGTTATTATTTAGTGACAAAAACTAATGCCACTTCAAAGAATAATAGCAATGGCTAAGGAAGGGTATCAGGATTTGGTTGCAAAGACCTAACTCCAGCCACTATTTTGGTTTCTTTTCTGGGAATGCAAATAGTTTGTATCCTGTGTGGCATCACCTCTTGGAAGTACTCCAGAGAGTATTGTGTGAAACCACTTGTGTGAATGACTGCTTCCACCTGTGTTAAGATATCCACACTTCATTCTCAGTCTTTTAAATAAATTCTGAAGAGGAGAGTTAAGAAGGCTCTTCCAGTCCCTGACTGTTGAGAAGCTGAGACCTCTCAAAGTCAAAGAGGTTGATTCATGCTTCCTGGAGCTCGCTCAGAAGATAAACAGAACTTAATGCACAGCACGGGTATTTGTACCTGTTTTAACTAATATTTTGCTCAGATGAAAAGTAAAAAGTGTCATCTGGCTGTTGGCCAAATAAGCAACCAGTAATGCCATTAATCTTTGATAGCTGTCGGTCCTCCATTTAAGAAATTGACTGCTGCTCCCTTTTCATGCCAGAAAGGCCTGAGCAGTTTATAACAGCTGGACTTTAGGACTGAATTATATAAAACTGAAAGGTTGGTAATAAAATCTTAAAAAGTTTGGGGTTTTTTTTTCCCTCTCAGTATGTTCAGAACTTAAAATTATGAAAGAGGACCTTGCTGTAAGGAGGAAAATTTATAATAGTAACTTCAAAATAAAAAATATTTGAGAGATAATTATAGGATCTTTAGTAGTTTGGGGTTTTTTTAGTTCTTCCATTAAGTGAAAAATACACATTTGTTTTGAAACAAAAATGAACAGGTCAGGTCACTCAGTTTGAATTCTGCCCCCATGTTTCTCTTAAAAGTAATCCAAATATGAACTTTGGGTTAAGAATTGGTTCTAATACTATAAAAACATGTCCCTGCTTTCAGATGAAATTGCATTTTTGTATTTCACTCTTTCAGATGAACTTTGGCCTGTTTCCATTTTAAGTTTAATCATATTTATGTGGAGTCTTTTTCTGTGATTTTTGTGCTTGGTACCCATGAGAGCCTCTCTCTGCTTTATTCTTTCTCTCCAAACATATAAAATGCCATTCCTACCATTTGGTGAATCTAGTTATAATTGTAGGTGTCTGTTTTTAATCCAAAACAACATCTAAGGAAGATGTTTTAGACATTTATTTTCTCTTCTTTCTAAGAAGAAAATATAATAGTTAATGGTATCTGCCCCTGATTTTTACATGGGTCAATAGGTATTGGGGTTATGGGAGTTTTTTAGTCATATCAGATGATCGAAGAGATACACATACAAATCATCTCTCTTGAGGGAAAAAGGTATCTTACCATGGATATCTGCTTCTATAAGACATGGTTTATGTCTTATACATATATGTTTAGGTATACGTATATGTATGTTCTAGTATCTTCTATCTGGAGATGTTAAGAGGAGTTTTATTTCTGTCTCTCCATCTCCTTTCTCCCCTCAGAATGCTTATTATGATATGGAATGGCTTATCAATTTAGTGACATGACTCAGCACAAACTGTGTCATACTGTTTCCATAGCAAACTCATTGTTCATGAAATGCCCAGAACTCATCTCCAATTTCCATAATAAATTCCTATTGATATCCAGCTCTAGTTACCTGTCCAATAACTTCCATTTTCCACAGGACTTCTCACTTATTTAGGGTATCATCTAGCTATAAGAAACATAATCTTTCCATATATATATAGCTACATTTTTATGAACATTATTTATAGCAGTCGAAAAATCACCTCCAGTATAATTCAAATTTGGTGACTCCATATGTTGATGGCAGTTATTTCCACAAAGTCTGAACTGTTGCATTACAGTTGCAGTGAGAATTATTTGTAGCAAAAGAAGGATCCCCTTTGTATTTTAAGTCTCATTTGATTCTGAATGATTCAAATTTTTTTAATTAACTTTCGTTGGGGATTTTTTGTTTGTTTGGGACTTTTTTAACAACTTTGATTGTTTTTCCACAATGTCATCCCATGTTTGATTCAGTTAAAGTAGCATTTCTTCTACATCAGAGTACTCTCCCATTCTGAGCTATTAACTGAGGACAGTAAGTAGTGTTAGGGAGTTACTTTCAGATTTAGGACACTGTATCTATAGAATAAGGCTCATAACTACTTTTGAAATCTTTTGGCTATAGATATGGAACAAGAGCTAGAGAGCTGATAGAAAGCAGGAGTTCATTTGTTCAGTTCTGCTTACAAAAAGATGGAATTTCCCACTGCCTACACTCCGAAAGTACTACAATATTAAGGTGAAGCATCTCAATAAAAATCTTTAAAATAAGGTAGCTAAAGAGTAAGTGAATCATACAAATGGAAAAATAATGCATACTGTTTATCCTGAAGGTCCTTCAGTTTCAGCATACTCATCCTTTCTGTGCCTTTCATTCTGATATAAACCTTTAATAATAAGTATTCTCATAAATGTGAATAAAAAACAACAAAAAAGCCTCCTCTCACCCAACACACCCTGAAGTGTTGAGAACTTTCTGAAGTTGTCATTGCAGGAGGCAGTGAGCAGGCAGAGCCTTGTTAGTTTCTGCACTTGCAATGCCAGGGGTACAGCAATGGCTCAGAGAGGCTTCTTCCCATAAGCCTCAGAACTCGTGCTCTCCACCTCCAGATGGGGATGAGCAGTCAGGCCAAATGCTTCACTCCAGCATAACTTTATATTAATTTTTATTGCAGGTCTGGTCATCCGCTTTGCCCTCATTCTTCCCCTTTGTCAAATAAGACACTGCTATACTGCTTTGTGACAAAACCTGGGAGACACGTGCTTCTTTCAGCTTGCAGTACCTGGGAACACTAACATTACTTTCCTGACACACCCTCCCTGGAACCTGGGTGCACTACGCGAGGGGCTGGAGTCAGAAGCTCTTTGAGCTATTCCAGAGAAATTATCAAAACTACCGAGAAAGAGCAACTGCATGATGTAATATAACATATTTATTCCTTAATACTTATGGTATACATAAAAATAACATGTTATTGTTAATTTAGAACACATATATTTCCTTGATCTTCCTTTTGCAAGTGACATGACATAGCATTCTGAAGTAAGTGTCCAAAGACTACTTAATTCCTACATGTAATTTGTATACTGCTTTTCTAATTTCAATGTAGTTTTATGGAGAAACTTTGCTACAAATAATTTTATTCTTTAAAAATAATAAGAATAAAAAGAGACATATTTGGTGTTCATTAATATTGGTGATGTAAACAAAGAGTAAATATCATTTGCCTTATGTCTATAAATAAGAGCTAAAGAAATGATCTATTATTCAGAGGTGCTGCCTTTTGCAATTCCCATTGACTTTGGGCTACTTATCCAGGTACTTAATTGAGATAAATTTGTAACATGCAAATCTAGAAGTAGGGGTTTTTTGGGTTGTATTTTTTTTTTTTAGGCATTAGTTCCAATTTTTTTACCCAGATTTCTCCATTTTCAAATTTTCACTTTCTTTTTCAGTTGTTTGCTTTTGCTGAACTTAACCAGACCTTAAAATCTTAATGTAATATTCTGTTACGCTTTTTTTCTTTTCAAATTATTGACTATGCTGTCTAGATAAGTTTCTCAGGTTCTTTCAACTTCTGTAAAGCAGGCACAAGTGTTAGGGCAAAGTGGATAATAATGCTCTGTGTTAAATTCATTTTATCCAGTCATCTATGTAATGGAAAGCACTGATTTAATTGATGGAGAAAGACTGATTTATATAAACTTACGTATCACTTAGGAGTTTTAAGATGAGCCAGCGGGCTATACATTTGGTTTTAAATGCACAAGCGTTTTTAACTTGTGTGTGTTATTGGGCTGTATGAAGCAAGTTTCTGATCTAGAAAGTCATTACAGTTCAAAATTGATTTCCTTCATAATCTAGGACAGACCTTTCTCAGCCTAGGCTGAGTGAGCTGACCACCTTTGCTAGCAATCGTCACTGCAACACAGGAATGGGGAATATAAGCAATCCTCTTTTCTGACTCCAGGTCCAAGAAGAGAGACATGCTTAAAGGCTCGTATATTCAGAATGAAGACACTTCTCTGTCACATTTATAGTGCAAGCTTGGACAAGGCATTGAAGCTCTTTGTGGTTTGTTTCCCTATATGTAAAAATGGATAATGCTTCCTTCAGAGGGTATCAAATACTTCATGAAGATGAGACAGTTCTGTAAGACATTCTGATACCGCAGAAATGGATGTTGTACAAGTAAATATAGTCATTTAGCTGAACTGAAGACGGAAAGAGATAAGGGAGCATAGGTAAGGAAGGCAGACAACCAATTTATCATAAGAACACAGAAAGCTCTCAATATGTACAAAGGGAACAAATAAGAGAAGGAAAGCTCTCTGCCCTTTCTCTTCTCTGAAATCTGTATGGCCAGTGTATTGAATACTAGTTTCTTTCTCCTTTTCTAAGTTAAAGAAAAAAATTTTGTACTTTCCTTCAAAAGGGAATGCCTCCAGTTCCTCTGCATTCCCCTGTCTTTGGTCACAGACATTACTTATACTGGACTTTAACAGAAAATATGTTTCAGGAAGTTGATGTTGCTCAAGTGTGTCAGTCCCCTGTGCTAGACCCTTAAAAGCAAGGAATTACGAGATTCAGAGACACCTCTTAACCTCCCTTCACACCCACACAGCATGTCTCTATTGACAGTGACAGATACGGCATCTTAATAGTGAACCTACTTCAGCCTCCAGCAGAGAAGGAAGCACTCTACTCATTAATCTCTCTCATAGTATAGTATGAACCCTTATTTACAGCCTCAGCAACATTAGCAAGTGTTCTGTGTTGACATATGCACACAGGTTAGGCGTGTCAGATAGTATGAGCTTCTGGGGGAAGCTGATGTTTTAATGAAGGGTTTGCCTCCTCCCCATCAGAGTGAAGTACTGCCTGCTCTTATCGCTCACCATCTGTAAAGTAGCATCCCAATGGCATTCTTCATCAATCCAAACCCACACCTCTGAAACAAAATACGAAGGTGTTTTGGTGAAAGGCTTCAATCAGCTAGACCTCTGTGTTTGAAGCCAGTTCTACATGCAGAAAAAGGTCTTGTTTCTACAGTGATAGGCAAGATACGGAAACCTGAAAAACTAGTAGATGTCTATTAATCTAGTGTCCTGCATTTCTGCAGTGTTTAGATATATAATCTGCATTTGGGCTCTTCCACTTACCTTTGATGGGAAGTGTTCTTTTGCATTACTAACCAAGAAAGCAAAAAAGTAAAATAAAATCACTTAAAATAATTTCAGAATCTTGTATGAATTAGTCTGTTGTCTAATGAAAATCTGATCTGGGCAAAGCCAGTGCCAACTATTGAGTGTTCTGCAGCTGAAAATCTAAACTTTGAAACCATTATGTGGGAAGTGTATTCAGAAGCTTGGCTAAACAAATAAGTTTTACAATCTACATGGCAGAGTATGTAGCACTAGGGAACATCTAGGTGTTAGCTGCAAGCTTGTAATTTGCTAAAAATGTAATACTGTCAACACTACAAAAGGGTTTGTTTGTTTTGAGCTGTTATCTATACTAAGGATTAGGAATTAGTTTGGTAGGGATTAAAGAAAATTGAGTGATGCTCTGGAAAAGAAATGTTTAATTTAAAACCAAATACTGATTACAGTATTAGAGGAATACTGTATACTTGAAATATGATTCTGGCACTCAAAATCAAAGGAGCAGTATGGCTAGTGCATGAGACTTGAAATAAGGGAGACTTAGTTTTTGTTTCTGGCAGTTACTGCCAGTGACTTCCTGCCTCTTTCTAAGAATTTCTCTACATTGCCTTCTCCCTCCTGCCTGTCGTGGTTCAAGCCAGTCAGTAAGTCAGCCATGCAGTTTCTACTCCCCCCACCCTGTCCCGGAGGGATGGGGAGGAGAATTGAAAACATGTAACTCCCACGGGTTGAGATGAAAACAGTCCAGTAACTGAGGTATAACACAAATCACTACTGCTGCCACCAATAGTAATAATGATAAAGGAAATAAAAACCAAAGAGAATACGATACCATCCGCCAAAACAAGCCCGACAGAGCAGAGAATGTGCCCTTCCAGGAAACTCCCAGTTACATCCCCCGGGCATGACACGCTGTGGTATGGAATACCTCTTCGGCTAGTTTGGGTCAGGTGTCCTGTCCCTGCTTCCTCCCAGCTTCCCCTCCTCCCTGGCAGAGCATGAGACTCACAAAGTCCTTGGTCAGGGTAAACATTCTGACCAGCAACTGAAAACATTGGCTTTATCAGTATTATTGCCAGGCCGAAAGTCAAAACCACAGCACTGCACCAGCTACTAAGAAGGAGAAAAAGTGACTGCTGAACCCAGGACATTGCCTGATCACCGTGCTCCCCAGAACAGAGACCACCTATACTTTTTGGTACAGAGCCACTCACAAGAGAGCCTTAGCTTTGGTGAGGTCTTCTACTTGCTGTGGTGCCTCTAGGAGCATGTCTATGCAAACTTGCCAACTGGGGAAGGGTTAACACTTTCAAAGTATGTCTCTAACATGGTTTTCCTGATACAGGTTCCTAGAGCTCATCAAGTCTTGAGGTTTTGGAGAATAAAGCAAAGACCTTTGGTCTGTCTGAATGCCTCTCTTTAAAATCATCTGGAGATATTCTGGCGCTTGAAGGCAAACTAGGTGACGTATACTTCAGAGAGTTCTACAGGTTAGTAGTTGGCCAGAGAGCAATTTTCTGTCTGTATTCTCACATTAACTACAGGAATTACAAAGGATATCTGAGTTGCTTCATTCATCTGTATTATTTCCTATCTTGCTAATACTAATACTGACTAGCTAAGCTTTTCTAGGAATAGGTAATCCTAGTTTCTTTTACAGGCTGGGGAAAGACCCATGTGAAACTGGGAAGTAACCTGTATGTCAGGTTTACATTTAAGGCTATGTATTCTGAACCCATTACTCTTGGCCTTGCTATGTTTCATATTAACCCATTTAATTTAATGCAGACAGGTCTCTTTCTCCTTCTGTGAAATACACTTGACCCTTCCTCACTCACCTGTATAAATTCCAGTATAGATTTTTTTAGGGATATCATCTGAAATGTTTTATTCATGCTACAAATTCATACATTAGTATCACAGTGTCTGATCCTTTGAATAATGATTGCTTAAAAACACGCTTTTTATCTGATCAAATGCTTAGCAACTCCTTATTGGATATGGGTCATGGGCCATTACCCACCAGATAAGGGACATCCCTTGAAATGTAGGAGGATAGTCACCCTACTTTCAAATTTATCTCAAATATTCCCTAATATTTCAGTAACTGCATTAGGGTTCCCTGCTGTGCTTAACAGCATTAATCTATATTGTCCTGATAGCTTTCATGGAACAAACCCAAGGTTTATCAATAGTCTTAATTAACAAGCAGTAACAAACTGACACAAGGGCACACTGATTTGCCACATTTGCTTGAATGTCCCTGCAATTTTCCTGAAAATGCTTACTACAATGAGCAGATTTCAAAGAATACGCCTAGCGCAGGGTGTGGAAGAAAAGCTGGGGTTTCAGATGCTCTGAGCACTCCTTGCATAATGGACACAAACCACCCACAAGGTCTTGCTGCCATGGTTTCTTTTGCAGACTGAGGCTGTTCAGAATTCTACTTCCTTTGCCTTCACCACAAGTGCAGATGGTAGTAAATGACATCAGATGCTTTACTTTGCAAGGAAGGATTAATCAGATGCAAAAGTCACTAAGATTGGTGCCACCGGTATTTAACAAGACTTGGATATTAGGGCGAAAAATAATGCATTTCTTTGATGATTTGCTCTTTAGCTGTAAAATTCCAAACATTTTTGTAAAAATTGGTGATCATTACTAGCTTCCTTTTCAGTGCCAAACAAAAGTGAGATGCTTACTTCTAGTCTGATAACATTACAATGAGTAATAGATCCTGCAAAGAACAGAAATCCCCAAACGGACTGTGCCACACTGCAAATAAGCCTTCCAAGGACCCTGTGGCAGTGAGTAAGCTCTCGGGACACTGAGGAACAGGAGAGAGGAATGAAGTAGTAGAGCCATAGTGCTGTGAAGTTTGGGCAGGATTATGATCCGTGGGGCACCACAGGGAGGGATCTACACAATGGTGCAAGTGTGCTTTGCATTTTTGAAGGCCTTCAAGATGTTCATGCTAACTTCAAAGCTGCGTCGACAATCATGCAAACAAACAGATAAATTTTTAACGCAGCTTTTTACATGGATTTTTTTAAACTTTGCTTGAGACCGTTACTGCAAGGGACCCTTTACCTTCAGTGTCAGACAGTACCTTATACTATGAAACTAGCTGGGAGCATATTTATCTGAATATATACTGCATTTGCAGTGTTGAGATACCCTTCCAGAGTCCTGTTGTGCTGTTTGAGTAACCCTGAAAGGGGTACTTCCAACCTTGAGAGCAGCTCTATCCTTTTCTTGGGGCAGAAGACCATATTCGCTGATACCCTTAGCCCACAGGTCTTGCGGTCTATATCCAGGGACCAGGAGGGTGATTGAAAGGCCATGCAAACCCCTATGGCAGAGTTGTATGCAGATCCCAAGCCACTTGGTACCTGGGGCTGTGTCTTAGAGCTGTCCCCAGAGAAGACAACAGCCATGTTTGCCTACCCAATCTCTTTTGAAAGTAGTATGAATGAAAGGTAAAAGCAGTGACTACAGTGAGCCAGTCACATGTTATGAAAACTATGCTTCTAAAAATCATATTTGACTGTTGAACTGCCCAGCCTTGATTAAACTGGTTTTCTTTATCCTGCTGCCCTGACACGCCCAGTTTCCTGCAACTTCTGCCCCTTACTTGTGTTTGTTGAGAAATCTACTATCTGTTATACTAGCTAGTACAATATTATCCTGCTTCTATGGGATGTGAGCTTTTTTATTTGCTGCATAATAACTAATCCATCACTGAGGTTTCCCAGCACTCACAGAGGTAGAATATCAGTCCTTCTCTGTTGTAGTTCTACAAATGAACATATACATGCTCTTTCAGACACACGGTTGGACACAGAAAAGCTTGCACTCACTTACTGGCTCACTCTGAAGGACAATGTGTTTGTGGGTTTTGGTTTCATAATTTTCATCTTCTGGTGCTGGTAGGAAGTGCAAGGTGAAAGAAGCATGCATAGTGTTGGTGTCCTCCCTTGGTCCTGGCATGCAAGCTCCAATATCTACTGTTAAACAAGGCAGAAATCACAGAAATGGGAACTGGCTCTGCCACCTCAGAACCAGCACAGGATTTGTAAGACAAGCCTTATTATCTGTGGAAAAAATACCTAGCAGAGGTAGTTGGATTCTGACAGCTGGCTTCTAGTCTGCATCCCACAGCAAAGAATTATTACGTCTTATGATTATTTTTTATTTACATACACATCAAACTGACAAAATGAGGTTTATGCTTTCTCCACTTTTTAGTTTCCAGCTGACTGTCATTTTCTTTTAAGATTAAATAAGTAATTTATTGAACTGTAACATCAAGTATTTATTAGAAAATTGCTGGGTAATTTTAACTGTATCTTATTTTAAAACATAAATCTGCATCCAAGGCCTCCAGTAACTTTGTGTGACTCTGCACCATTAATTTCTTCCAGAGTGACATTCTGATATGAGCTGAACAGATGGAATTGCAGGATTGTTCTAGCAAATTTATCATAAAAAATGCATCCGACACCTGTGTAATTTGCCTAATCATTTTCCTAATAAGCTCCCACCATTAATTATGCACGATTTCCACAATGCAATCAAGATAAAAGTAAATCTGATGACTTAATACCCTTCAAAATAATTGGTTCACCCAACACAAGGCCTCCTTTGCTTTCCATAGCCATTCCAGTTAATTAGAAAAAGGGTGCACCCTGTAGGAGTCAGCAGAATGGAGGCTGATCGCGTGGTGGGAGGCAGGCCTGCTGGTTTTTTGGGCAGGAGTCAAGGATATTAACTCATGAAAGAGAGGAACGAACCTCCCCCCCTCTGTCCCAGCTCTCATCATTGCCTCTTTTTCCCCCTGCCCACCCCACCCAGCAGCAAACAGATGCGATTAGTGTTCTTCAGCCATCAGAAAACTGACTGCAGGACTCCGAGGGTCTAATGAGAATCAACTTTTCGGCGGCTGCTATCTTGCAGTGCAGCCCACCTGTCACATCATTAGGTGCAGCATGTGCCTAGAATTCACTTTGCTAAATGAGATTTACAGGCCCCAGTGAAACCCATCCTGCAGCATTCCTGCTTCAATTAGCTAAAGATTAATTGTCTGAGAAAGGGAATGAAAGTTTTACTTCAACTGACCTAAAAAGGGGGGGCTAAACGGGGTAGGGAGGTGGAGGGGGAGCCATGAAATGGGGGGGGGGGGCAGAAAGTATGGCTCAGGTATTCCACATAGGCCTCAGGCAGTGTGGAAAAACGTGATAATTTAAAGGTGCTGCAAATTTCCTACACCTCCTCTGAATGAGTGAAATTAACTAGCACTAAAAGCTGTCAAATTAAAGGTTGACTTCCAGATATTAGCACCTTAAATGTCACTGAATATTTTCCGTCTCTCCCCTCCCCATCCTCCTTCTTTTCTCTCACTCAGTCTCTCCCCCCCCCACACACCATTTACCCACCCTTCTCTTTTTTTTTTTTTTTTTGGCAAACACACGTATCAGCACACCTGCACATGCACACAAACATTATCCTACTGCTGTTCCTGCTAACTGCTTGTGCGTGCTCAGGCCAGAGCCACTCAGTATAAATCTCTGATGTAGCCATGGCTACAGAACAACTGGCAATTACAAAATTTCCTCCATTTTTAATGTTACACTAATTATGTTTGAATGTGTTTTAATGGAGAAAGAAATAGAGGAGATGAAACAGTGTTCTGCACGCGAAAGGAGAGGGGGGAGAGCCTGTGTCTCCCATCTTCGACAGCTTGAAACCCAAGCCTGGGAAAACACAGAGCATCTTGAAATGGCCTGGTGTGCCTGGAAGCAGAAGACATATACACCAATGTGTGGATTATACCTAGGAATTAGGATGGTACCACCAAAACAAACCCACACCCACTCATAAATTGAGAAAACAAAAATCACAGCTTAATTTGAACTTCATTTAAAGAAGAAATGATGGCTGTGATGCCGTTGCTTTGGGTACCATTGCTTTGGATGTCCTGGTGGCCAAAGGTGGGGCTTCAAATCTGTCTTGTGACTTTTGTCACATTAGTGATTTTGAGTTAGAAACTTTTTCTTCTATTCTGCATAGTATAAAATACTGGTGTGGGGTGGTTTCCCATGTTGTACAATGCTTAAGGTGGCATACACTGCCTGCAGAAAGCTTTGTCAAAAGAGGAAAACCATTTTGTTACCAATTGTACCCTCAACCCCTAGGTCTGGCGCATCTACTTGTCTTTCATCGGTAGGCTCTGTGTCGTCCAAAAGTATCTGTCATGTCAACATGTTCTGAATGAAGCCAGTAAGTCCTTGCAAGTGAGCGCTTCCTGCCCCAATTGAGGTGTGGGTGGCATACTCTCAATGCCCCTTTTTGATTTTAGTGGCATGCTACTAAAACCTACATGCTACTACTTTTTAGTGGCTGGAGGGACAAGTCCTGCCACTTAGATTACTCTGGGTCTGGCCATCAGCCTCAGAGCTCTTCATCAGCAGTACTTAATGGGTTTCCTGCCAGGGTACTGTTACAGCTGGATCCTGTTCTGGTGTTGGCAGAATGTCTTCAAGCAGGGCAAGATGAGACAAATAGAAGTTAGTAGAAGAGAAGCATACTCCTTAAGGCATTTTGAGCTGGGGTCACAGGGATGCCATGCAACAGGCATAAGTATTCGAAGAGTGGTTTATTTCTATAAGATCCTAATTTGGTTAGATTTTGCTGCAGGGGAGGGAGATCAAAAACCCAGCAAACAACATTTTGCACCATACTGCTCCACCTTCTTCCTTAACCTGGTAATTTAGCATGCATGCACACCCACTGCTGAAAGTGGGGTGGGGATACTGTTACAAATTTCCTCACAGCAGTGAGCTCTGGATCCCAGCTGTGTCTTCAGTGGCATGAGCCAGCTTGATTATGCTAAAGCACCCCTGGATCCCTTCCTCTTTTGTTTCATTCTACCCAGGGTTTTAAAGCTTAAACATTTGACATGCTTGGGTAGTTTCTTCTCTAATTTTATCCCAGCTGACTGTGCAATGAGTTTAACTCAGAGCCCTTAGGTGCAAGCCACTTTCCACAATGTATATTAAACCTTATGAAACTAGCCAGTATGTCATTACCCGGAATATAATTACCTATATTGGAATTTGGCCAGGATACTGGGGCTAATATTGTTAGCCTTGCAAAAATTGGCGTGGGACTTCTTAATGACCACATGTGGTCAGTGCCATATGTTTCTTGCTGATCTAAAGGATGCTGCCTCTCACACAGCCTTGGCCCGTTGAAATCACTTCAGGGTAGGACAGCAAAAGCTCAGAGGCCAGGCAAGACAGACAGTTGCTAGTTCAGAGACTGATGACATCTTTGATGTGGGGCAGGTGAGAGCTCCGTAGAAAACCCCAGCACTGCATGGCCAGGAGCTCTAACTGACCCAAGTTTTGCACTTTCCCTACCTCTCTTTTGTCAGCCCTCATGCTCCTGCAACCTAGCCTGATAAGAATGGCCACTGCCCTTTCTGGAGATGGTGTTTCTTATGTAAAGATAAATTTTTAATCACTTGTCACACAAGTGATTTCATCCACTGAAGTTACTGATTTAGACAAAATTGGCCTAAACTACAAACTCAATTGGAAATTTTCTATAAAGAACTTTTATTTTTCTTTTACTTCCCTGTGTTTTGTGCCAGACAATTGTAACATGTCCTAACTGAGGATGACTATGCTTTAACGTACTTAAGCTAACATTAATATTCACACTAAAAGGAAATCTCATTTAAATATTTTGTGCAATGCTTCCATGTTTGCTCCATATGCCACTGTGAAGTTTGGGATAGAAGCTTTCTCAGAGAACAGGTGTAGCTTACCACTGCTGATGAGACTAATCTTGATCTCATTCTTCAAAATGTTCATAAAAACATGAAAAAGCAATGGGTTTTGAAACCAAATAGATATATGGTTTCTGGTAGAATGTCACTACAAGGTTCAAAATGAAGCTTGAACTACTCTGTTTTTCCTTCTTATGCTGATGACAAGGAGCATTCAGTGTCCTTGTCCTTTCTCAGACACTTGTTTGTGACTCTCCTGAGTCTCTTCTCAAAGAGATCAAGTTACTGATTCTCGTGCTGCCTATGTGCCTGTGGTTCTCTCCCAACTCCTTTCCTTCCCATTTTCCTTTCAAACCATATTCTCTTTAAATTGTACAATGAAACCCTCCATTTACTTTAGCTTGCAATAAAATAGATTTTCATTATAAAACATTTGATGGTACTGTACTACTTCTGGCCTATGTGGCTTGTTAAGACACTAGTGGTGGTAGAAAAGTGATGACCTACCACCTCTCTTTTAAACCTAATTCTCTCCTGATTGTCAAAAGTTGTGAAGAAGAAATCAAATCTATTATCGGACAAGGTTATCATTAAGGAGGTTAGCAAACCTTCATCTTTATAGCCTTCAACTTTACAACTATCCTTTGCTTGAGAGATCATCGTTTGGCTTTAACGATCTGTCTTGCCACAGGTAGTGTTTAATCTTCCCTTTTTGATTAAACTAATAGAGATGGCTTTGCCAAGTCATCTCCAAGCCTCTATTTGTTTCAGATGTCCTGGACTTTTGACTTTGTCACAGCTTTTACACCTGAATATAAAACAAGGCTCGTATTTGTGACCTTGGTTGCTGATATCTCCCTAACAAAGACTAATGGTCAATTCTTATAATTGTGGCTCCATTTACACGCAGTGAAGATGTGCAGATGAGTAGAAAGAAAGAAATAGATGTTATCAAGAGTCATTATTGTCACAGGGGTTAAGAAGCTTGTAATTTCAGCATTGGGTTAGACCAACCTCTGTGCTTAGATAACTAAATGGTAGCTGTGACAAGGTAAGCCTTTTCCAGATATGCTTGTTCAGAAGGTACAGACTCTGCTTGCTTCGTGATTACAGCACAGTTGTCTAGAGGCAACCCAGACCTGGTGTGGTTTTTGAAGCCAGGAATAAGCTCGCACTTCAGGCCTCATTGCACATGGAGAGGTATTGGCTGGCTGTAAACAAGTTCATCACCTGGTGTTAGGATCATGTCTGGGCAGGGTTTTCATACACTTGGAGGGTACTTGGCTGGAGAGCTCTGTGGGGCTGGAGGGGAATCTTCAACTCCTCTGCGGGTTGCTCAGCCACCGCCAAAGTGACTTGTCAGTAGTAACTTCATCTGCTCTTTCTGGGATGTCTGTTTCTCCAGAACTAGCCCACTTCAGTACTTACAGTTTATAACCTGCATCAGCTACTACTGAAATTTTGCATAAAATTTCAGAATATATGACAATTTCAGAATATATGACAAAAATACTGAAATTTTGCATAAAATCTCAGAGATGAATGCTAACCTTTAAAAAACTAAATTGCCTAAACCCAACCTGACTTGAGGCAGAGGGCAGTTTTCAGGGTTATATCCTTGTGACATTCCAACCAGGAGTATTTCAGTCAGTCTGGCAGAGGACGGCTCTGACAGAGGTAGGGTTTCACTTGGGACTCCAGAGCTTCGAAATTCATTCCTTTGAGAGCAACAGTAAAATGAAGGCAGCAAGGGGTGGGAGGGATAGAGACATAATGATTTATCAGAAAAATCTGGTATCTTTTGGGGGAGAAAAGGCTGCCTGCATTCAATATAACTGGGTGTATATCTAATTAATGGCAGAATGCCCGGTGCTTTGGGAAACACTTATGGACCCAAAGAAATAATTCTTTGTATGATGGATCCTAGCAATGGACCTGTGATCTGTGCCACAACCACTCTTTAGCTGGTTTCTCCCTGCATTTTAAAATCATAGAATCATAGAATAGTTAGAGTTGGAAAGGACCTCAAGATCATCTAGTTTCAACTCCCCTGCCATGGTCAGGGACACCTCATGCTGAACCATGTCACCCAAGGCTCTGTCCCACCTGGCCTTGAACACCACCAGGGATGGAGCATTCACAACCTCCCTGGGCAACCCATTCCAGTGCCTCACCACCCCAACAGTAAAGATCTTCTTCCTTATATCCAATCTAAACTTCCCCTGTCCCCTGTTTAAGTTTTAACCTGTTACCCGTTGTCCTGTCACTACAGTCCCGAAGGAAGAGTCCATCTCCAGCATCCTTATAGGCCCCTTTCAGATACTGGAAGGCTGCTATGAGGTCTCCACACAGCCTTCTCTTCTCCACACTGAACAGCCCCAACTTTCTCAGCCTGTCTTCATACAGGAGGTACCCCAGTCCCCTGATCATCCTCGTGGCTCTCCTCTGGACTTGTTCCAACAGTTCCATGTCCTTTTTGTGTTGAGGACACCAGAACTGCACACAATACTCCAAGTGAGGTCTCACGAGAGCAGAGTAGAGGGGCAGGATCACCTCCTTTGACCTGCTGGTCACGCTCCTTTTGATGCAGCACAGGATACAGTTGGCTTTCTGGGCTGCGAGCGCACACTGAAGCCGGCTCATGTTCATTTTCTCATCGACCAACACCCCCAAGTCCTTCTCTGCAGGGCTGCTCTGAATCTCTTCTCTGCCCAACCTGTAGCTGTGCCTGAGATTGCTCTGACCCAGGTGTAGGACCTTGCACTTGGCATGGTTAAACTTCATGAAGTTGGCATCAGCCCACCTCACAAGCGTGTCAAGGTCCCTCTGGATGGCATTCCTTCCCTCTGGCGTATCAACTGAACCATACAGCTTGGTGTCATTCGCAAACTTGCTGAAGGCACACTCAATCCCACTGTCCATGTCACCGACAAAGATGTTGAACAAGACTGGTCCCAACACCGATCCCTGAGGGATAACATTTTTTACCAGTCTCCAGCCGGACATCGAGCCATTGACCACAACTCTTTGTGTGCGGCCATCCAGCCAGTTCTTTATCCACTGAGTGGTCCACCCATCAAATTGATGTCTCTCCAATTTAGAGACAAGGATGTCATGTGAGACAGTGTCGAAGGCTTTGCACAAGTCCAGGTAGATGACGTCAACTGCTCTGCCCCTGTCCATCAGTTCTGTAGCCCCATCATAGAAGGCCACCAAATTGGTCAGGCAGGATTTCCCCTTAGTGAAGCCATGCTGGCTGTCAGCAAGCACGTTGTTGTTTTTCATGTGTCTTAGCAGATGAATTTTATGTTGTGAAGCTTTTTTTTATCCCTGCTGAAGCCAAGATCAATGAGTTAAAAGCCTGTTTTGTACGAGAAACTGCATCCAGTTAAGCTTATGCAATCTTAAGCCTGCAAAATTTATTCTCTGCTATTGTGTGACATTGTTTTGGGCTGTTCTAGGTCTATTCACTAGCAGCTTATGCACACCCATGTCTGTGGTACAGGGAGGTTACAGAGATGTGTAGCAAGTATTGTAAAGGCCCTCTATGTCTTCAAAATACATTTTGACATTGATGATTAACTCTGCATAATAGGTTGACTATTTCTCCAGCAAGGTGGTGTGACAGACTGGAAAATCTATTAATTTGTTTTCCTATTTAAAAGAAAAATAAGTGTAGAACCATAAATAAGGAGGTGAAGCATAACTACTTGGCACACAAATATATATTAAGAAGCACTTGATGGGAACATTTTACAATTTGTTCCTGAGAGCACTGATGACCTGCGTAATTTTAAGTGTGCAGTAAAATGAAAGCCTTCAAAATGGATCTGGTGATATCAACTGACAGAATGCTTGGCAGAACACCTGGACAATAGCAAAGGCAACTGTAATTAATTCTAAAGGATACTTTTCAGGTGTATTTTCTGGATGTTCAAGGTTTTATTTCTCAAAGAGGACATCTTGATATATTGGAAAAACCTTTTTTATCAGAAGTTTGAAAACACAATTTGTTTTGTTTGGGTTTTTTGGGGGGATTGTTTTATTTTTCTAGAATGATGGTAGGTTTTTTTAAGGGATTTCTGAGAACTGCTGAGCAAAAATTCAGCTTCAGTGAACTTTACTTGTATTATTATCATTGCCATGTGATCATAATTTTTAAATGCTCTTCTGCACTATCTCTGACTGGTGTTCTAAGGGTCTTCCTTTTCAGAATGTACGTCCTTTCTACATAGCCCATTAAACCCAACTAATTTCTAATGATGTTTGTCATGAAATGCTTACTTTAAAATGCAACTTTCCCATACTAGTATGATGCACCACCATTTTTTATTTCCTTTTTTTTTCTTTTGTTTCAGCTCTGAATTAATTATTCAGTAATGTTGGGTTTATTACTACAGCTATTATTTGCCTTTTAGATAGTCAGGCTTGGAAAAGGCAATATAGGGCCATTGGCTCCCCCACCAAGTTAAAAGAACCAGAGCTCCTGCTGAGACATCCTTGCTCCCAGCCACAATGAACAGTAGGAGACTATTCTCTTTTTTTTTTTTTTTTTAAGCTCTCAGTATTTCTGCTGATACCTAAATAGGGATTGCTGACTTTTTGGTATTTCTTAAAATGTCTGACTTATCTTAGCATCCTCAGCAAATGGAATCTCAGCTTTAGCGAAGATTTGGCTCCAGGTCTGTATACTTACAGCAACTTCCTCTGTGAATAGTGAGCTCTGTTGTTAATTAATGCAAGCTGTGTTATCATTTAATCTACTGTTGTTCCTTCTGTTGGGCAAATTTTCTGTTTATCATAACTATCTTTGTAGTGTTTATAGGCCTTAGTCAAGAACTTGGGCCTCATGGTATACGGAAATAATAATTACTATTAGTATCCTTTTTTAGCTTGTTTCTTAAGGAAACATGGGTTATGCTGTCATGCTGTTTGTCTGGCGGCCTGCTCCAAATAACTTTGGAATCTTTTAATTAATTTCAACCAAAGTTTACTGTGGGAGTTCTACCAATTTTGTGGAAGCTGGCTACTGGCAAGAGGAGAAGGTGATTCAAATTAGGATTCCTGCTACAAGGAAGACTGTGTTGTGAGTTCATGTTAGCATGTGCTGGCTGGCCAAGCAGCATAAATATAGCTGTTGTGCTGCCTCTTCCCTATTCAGTAATTAGGAAATCTGGGAGGGAGGTGGCTGTGCTGTGTCCTCATTTTGAACAAGAATGCAAGAGTGGAGGGAGATTGTAAGTAGCATAGAGGAGGACTTGGATATATTGAGTGGGGATTTGGGAAACAGTCTTCATTAGCTCTGCTGCTCTCAGATTAACTAGATTTATTTTTTAGTGTACTTTGGAGTGCAGATATTCAGTAGGATTTTAATGGCAGCCTTCCTAAGGAGAACTGAGAAAATCCATGGGAAATCCTAGAAGTGATGATGATGATTTTCAGGACTAGTGATGGCAATACCATTTGCATATGATGTTCAAGTAGATCGTTCATATTTGTGCACATTTTTCAGTTCTCATATATATTTGTCTCAGCTAGAGGTATCTAGAAACTACCAGTGTCCGTTTGCTTCAGTTCTGGGGGAGATATTTTTGCATGCTTAAATTGTCAGCTCTTTGTTCTTATTCTGAGTTTCATTTAATCATTTACAAAGTCAGATGAAATTTCATCAAAGCTACATAATTTTTCCAGCTCTGTGTGTAATAAAAAACATGAGTGTCACATGTTTAACTAGGAGATTATAATGAATAATGCACTCCAGAGAACATTTCATATTTTCCCCATTTTCCCTACTTTTGGGTCCAGAGAGAACCCATTTTGGGTATCACAGACGCTCTGCATTAACCAGATAACAAGGTAATATAATATAGAATTAAGAAATTCTTCTCTGATTTGGATACCATTAAGTTTTTTTCGTTATTATTTTTATTTTATTTTATTTAGATTTTAATGTTAAACTACTGTCCTGGCTAAACTCCAGCTTCTGGACAGCTTCCAGCTTAAGTAATTGCATCCTATCTAATGAATTTCTCTATCTGGCATTAATTGGAAGAGCTATTTTTAACTTCCTGTCCTAACCTGGTCTATAATGTTGTCATGTGCTATAAGTTACTATGATCAATCCTGGAAATGGTTGCATTTTAAAAGATAAATACATATGCACTGGGCAAGTAGAGCAACAAAGCAGCTAGAGAGATATGTCCGGTTTCCATCTTCTATGATACATCACCTGTGAAGCATTAATACTGCACTCTTTCAAATAAAAATACTCTTACTCAAGCATTAGTAATCACACTCTTTTCCAGTAGCTGGAAACCTTAAAATAAAGGATATAAACTTGAATTCTACTTATAGGTAGTAGAAGGGTTCTTTTCAGCTGAAGTAGCAAAGATAATTATCCAAAATACTTGAAGTCAAAAAACCTCTTTCTATTGTTGTTTGCTGTTTATATATAATTTTTTGGGAGGTTTTGGCCATCTTGGCTGCCTATTCTGAGTTTGTCTTCCTGGAGCTGCATGCTGAATTTAAGTATTAGGCCTTAACTATTGAGAACATTTTCTTCAAGTTTTCTTTGTTTTGCAAGGCATGCTGTATGTATGCAAAGCATACATATGAAGACAAATTTAAAGAAAATTGATTTAATAATATTATGCACAATTAAAATGTGTAAGCTCTGGCACTGCTTTCCTGATGTATATGTGTGTACTTGGATACACACAACATAAAGTATTGTTTTTTCAGCTTTCTCAATGTAGGCATTGCTATGGGGCAGAAGATTCATTTATGGCAACATAGCTAATTATTTTGTATATCTACATGTTAGTTCTCACCGATTATTTGAAAACCCTCATGAAATAATTTGATGACAGCCTGATCTGTCTTACGTATCACAAACCATCAAGTCTCATTTGACATTTTGCCATCACAGTAATTTCACTATAAGCTAGAGACCTTTACTGCAAGTCCTGATATAGAGACTACAGGTGATACGAGAATTCATTACCATCTCACTGTCTCATACCTTATTGCTAGCCATGTGAACTTTGTTTCTGAGCTGAACTAGTGTATGTGCGCATTTCAGCAATTGTGTCATACTACACCAAGTTCTTGCCGTCTGTCAAGAATATCTTGCTGCATATCAAGAATATCTAGCCCCAGGAATTTATTTTGGGATGCCAAATCTGGTTAATTCCTTTTTTACCCTTTATTGACACTGCATCTGAAGTATGGTGGGCATGTGCTTTGCTTTAAACAACTAGAAAATAGGGGTGGGAAAGTGTCTGTGTATTGTTCGCTGAAATGGGGATTAAGGATAGCAGACTGCATCCTAGGACACTTCCCATGTGTATCCATGTAAGTTTTCTTAGTTGTTAAGAAAATCTGTATTAAAATATTTTACACCGTAAAATGAACAAGCAAAACCCGCTGCATGTATTTTCTTCTTGTTCAGAAGTATTTGGAAAGTTGCTGTTGAGCCTTGAGAACAGGTTGTTACAGATATTAAATTTATCATTAAAGCAGTCTTAAAATTTTGGTAAGTTAAGCAGTAAGACTGACTCTCAAACAGCCTGATCATGGCTTGTTTTGCAGGCAATGTGTGCTCTGATGTATAGGCTGGTTGGCTGTAGATCAAAACTGAAGGTTTTATTGATTAACGTCTTCCTACAGTGGGGATTAAAAAAGTATGTCTTATCTCACTATCTATTTGAAAGATATAGATTCCTGTAATTTGCTGAAGTAAGGGAATGTTGGCAGTATCAAGTTCTTTACATAAGGACTGACATGACTAGACACTGCTTTGAAGATCTAGCCTCTCTGGAAACAAAACTCCTGCATTGGGCAGCCTCTTTCCCAGCCATCTGACTAGCACTGAGTTGGTTCTGTACCCATGAGTAGGCTGTTTTGGGGTTTTCGTTTTGTTTGGGTTGTTTGTAGGATTTTGGTTTTTTGTTTTGTAGTTTGTTGTGGTTTTGTTTTCCTTTGTGTTTTATTTTCCCAACTACTTTTTGGGGGTTTGTTCATTTGCAAATAAAATTAAGCACAAACTAGTTTTCCATTACAGCTTAAACCAGTGCCATCACCAAGAAGACATTCATAAACATACTTAGCGCAGAGTATGGCCTTGTATCTATGCAGCAGCAGGAGAACTGGATAAAGCACTAGTATATCCCATGTGAGAGTAATTAGGAGATGTCATGTGGAGCAGGTTCGTTTAATTTTTGGACCTTATTCAACAAGGACCAACTCAGACGTAATTAACAAACAGCTACTTAGCAAAAGTAGCCCTTCATCTTTTCAAATGTGTCATGATTTTTTTTAATGAATTGTTGGCAGGGCACAAGTGTTGGACAAATAATGCATGCAAATAAATTACAGCCAGTGATTTTGTGACCAGTAGCATTAATTTCTCCCGAGAATAAATTTCAAATACTTTAAACAACACACATCCAACCTCCCTTGCAGGGTTAAAGGCTTATTAGGGGTTTCCATGGAATGGAAAGTGTAAGTAGAGTATGTGTAGTTAAAGCATTGAATGAGTGGAGCTGAGCACCACCCCACACAGGACAGAAGCCACAGCAGGCAAAGACCATGTGCTGGTCCCCTTTCATTCCCTTGATCAATTCATGCAGCTGGAAATCTTGAATCAAAAGTGACGGTTTATATGGCTTCCTAAAGGTTGTCATTCTTACCTATAGAGCTGAGTGGAAAATAGCAATTCAGTTTATGAGATGATTTGCACTTTCTTATATTTTGCATTCAAACTGTACAAAGCAAAGTAACTGTTAAGTGTGGCTGGGCTGGATTTTAGGAGCTGGCTACGTTTCTGAGGAATCGGAGAGGTTTGCTGGCAGTAAACCAATCAGTGTCCAGTTAGAAACCAAATGATAGAAAGACTTCAAAACCTAAGTTCTGCTATGATCCTGCAAACCTGTCTGATTTTTGGCAAGAGCTGATTAAACCTGTCTTTGTCTCACAAGTATGCTTCAGTGTCAGCAAGTAAAACTTTTTGAATTTGATTATTTTCATATTTAGGATTATGTAAGTAGTGGTACCATACCAAGTAGCTAGCATCAACACTTGACTACCAAGTTCACAACAATGGAATAATGCACAGGATTTTTTGATTTTTTTTAAACTATTGGATACCCTCATTTTTTCTTTCCAGTTTCTTATTTATGATTCTCCTCATATGGAAAGTCATATATATCACAAAGTATTATTTCTGTTATCTTGTCTATTTTTTCTAATTTATTTGAAAATTTATCCTCTAACAGTCATAATGTGCTAATATGTGCTTTATGGAAATAAACTATGGAGGCAGAATAGTGTTGTACCCTTTGTATTTTCATCCTTTAGCTTAGGGATTAAAGTCCAAACCACAATGACATGCAGATTTTGGGTTACCACCTTCTCTATGCACATACAGACTGAGTTCCAGAAAGGAAGACTTAGCACAAAAGAATCACAGCCACACAGAAACAGTGTTAAATTCTTCTCTCTGAGTTCTAAATGCTCCACAGAAATTATCTCATTTTTTCCTGGTCCATTTTACACATGGTCCATGAGGGAGTGCTCTGGAGACTGATAACATCCTTGTGTAGGTTATAGAATGTATAGATTATAGGCCATGGATTTACCCCCATGATGCATAATCATAGCATGCTTCTTACTAGTTACCCTATTTCGGAAAAGTTAGGCATCTTATTCAGTGGCATGGGGTTTGGTCCCCTGAAGAACATGAGTTAAAGTTGCACTAACTCTTTCCTTATTAGTAAACTTGTAGTCTTAAATTAGCAGCAGTACCTATGTTATGTTTTTACCCATACTGTATTTAGCTCAGTCAAGCACTGCCTAAAAGTGTTAAACCAGAAGACAAATGCAACATAAACATTAATTTTGAGTTCTTATGATTAATGTGATTGTAGGCCCACTGGTGAACGGGATGGGTGTCCTGGTGACAGAAGATACAGAGATGGCAGAGTTATTGAATGCCTTCTTTGTCTACTCTGCCGGAGGCAGTCCTGAAGAGCCCTGTACTCCTGAGACGTCAGATGAAGTCAGGTCACTGGAGCAGTTTGCCTTAGTCAATGAGGAATGGGTTAGAGACCAGTTGAGCAACCTGGACATCCATAAATCCATGGGTCCAGATGGGATGCACCCGCGGGTGCTGAGGAAACTGGTGGAAGTCATTGCTAGACCACTCTCCATCATCTTTACCAAGTCTTGGGAAACGGGAGAGGTGCCTGAGGACTAGAGGAAAGCAAATGTCACTCCAGTCTTCAAAAAGGGCAAGAAGGAGGACCCGGGTAACTATAGACCGGTCAGCCTCACCTCCATCCCTGGGAAAGTGATGGAACACCTTATCCTTAGTGCCATCTTAAGGCATATCAAGGATAAGAGGGTTATGAGGGGCAGTCAACATGGCTTTACCAAGGGGAAGTCATGCTTGACCAACCTCATAGCCTTTTATGAGGAAATAACACGGTGGATGGATGATGGCAGAGCGGTGGATGTGGTCTACCTTGACTTCAGCAAAGCATTTGACACAGTCTCCCACAGCATCCTCATAGCTAAATTGAGGAATTGTGGTCTGGATGATCAGGTAGTGAGATGGACTGCGAACTGGCTGAAGGACAGAAGCCAGAGAGTTGTAGTCTATGGGGCGGAGTCTAGTTGGAGGCCTGTATCTAGTGGAGTGCCTCAAGGGTCAGTATTGGGACCAGTATTATTTAATATATTCATCAATGATTTAGATGAGGGAATTGAGTGTACTGTCAGCAAGTTTGCTGATGACACTAAGCTGGGAGGAGTGGCTGACACGCCAGAAGGCTGTGCTGCCATCCAGCGAGACCTGGACAGGCTGGAGAGTTGGGCAGGGAATAACTTGATGAAATATAACAAGGGAAAGTGTAGAGTCCTGCATCTGGGCAGGAACAACCCCAGGTTCCGGTATAGGTTGGGGAACGACCTGTTAGAGAGTAGTGTAGGGGAGAGGGACCTGGGGGTCCTAGTGGATGGCAGGATGACCATGAGCCAACACTGTGCCCTTGTGGCCAAGAAGGCCAATGGCATCCTGGGGTGTATTAGAAGGGGGGTGGTCAGTAGGTCGAGAGAGGTCCTCCTTCCCCTCTACTCTGCCCTGGTGAGACCGCATCTGGAAAATTGTGTCCAGTTCTGGGCCCCTCAGTTCAAGAAGGACAGGGACCTGCTGGAGAGAATCCAGCACAGGGCAACTAAGATGATTAAGGGAGTGGAGCATCTCCCTTATGAGGAAAGGCTGAGGGAGCTGGGTCTCTATAGTTTGGAGAAGAGGAGACTGAGGGGTGACCTTATTAGTGTATATAAATATATAAAGGGGGAGTGTCACGAGGATGGAGCCAGGCTCTTCTCAGTGGCAAACAATGATAGGACAAGGGGTAATGGGCACAAACTGGAACACAAGAGGTTCCACTTAAACTTGAGAAGAAACTTCTTCTCAGTGAGGGTGACGGAACACTGGAACAGGCTGCCCAGGGGGGTTGTGGAGTCTCCCTCTCTGGAGACATTCAAAACCCGCCTGGACACATTCCTGTGTAACCTTATCTAGATATTCCTGCTCCGGCAGGGGGATTGGACTAGATGATCTTTTGAGGTCCCTTCCAATCTCTAACATACTGTGATACTGTGATTTGTGAAAGCATAAAATTATATTGTAAAGTTAATCATTACAGAAAATAAATGCCTGAAGGATCTAAGCTTAATATATTGGGCTTTTCTTTACATTGAATCAATGTAGATTGACAAGCTATATTTTCCATTCAAACAAATGTTAAAAGTGTTTACAATTTCACAAAAGACTCTTAAGACAACATCACTTTAACAATATTTTCTGTCAAAGGCTACAATAATCTGATTTCTGCTCCCAGTCATGCTGGAATAACTGTCAGAAGTGGTAGAGCACATTGGTTAAATAGAGAACTTGGCCTAGCTATCTTGTAATGCTGCAAAAAATAAAATCATTTGGGGTTTTTCTTGTTGCTTCGGTTTTGTTTTTAATCCTATGACTGTGATGTGAAGTAGACATAATGTTTGGAGCTGCCAGTTCTCATAGCTTGTCCAGTAGGGCACACTTTGACATGAACGAGTCACTGCCTTGAGTGGAAACATCACAGTGAAAGGTGTTAATGTTTTTGGCACAGCAACATGTTACAGCAAATGCCATTGCACCTCTGTAGTGTTGATGAGTGTCCTTGTGACACTAAAATTTTGATGACATTGATTTCTGCAGAAGTGCACAATGCTCCTCTGAGCTGGGGAGATGGATCCTGCCTCACTCACTCCATGCCTTGCATTGTTCACTGTGTGCTTTGCACAGCTGATGGTCTAGGTAACTTTTCTCATCCCTCATGTCCCTGAAATAATAGGAAGCTATGTGGCCCCTACCTTGTACAGCTAAAATAATCTCTTGTAAAATAGTCCTGGTTGTTTTGTAGGTATTTTGCCTTAAAACAAAAGAAACCAACCAACCAAACAAACAAAAAAGAAAAAAAAAAAATAACCCCACCCTTTTAAAATATTAGGACACTTATTTAAATATTAGGATTGAAGTTAGAAGTCCAAGCTTTAGAAGGCCAGAACTGTCACAGTTAATGTTCTACTTGCTGCTCATGGGAGGTAATCATTCGCTTGGGACCTTATACTTTTTTAACATACATTAACAAGCTTATCTTGCTTGTTTGAGGCAACCCAGTAATCTGTTAATAGTTCACAAGTTAGTTAAGACTATATGAGTTTGAGGACATCCTTACTTCTCTTTGACTTTGATGTGACTAAAGGTTTGAAGCCTTCTGGAGCCATTATGTAATTATATGATGTTTGTAAAATACTGAATGGTAATAATGTGATTTTTCTTAACACTCTTGTGAAATATGCTGTATTGTATAAGAAGCAGTGTATTATAAATTTCTTTCATGCACTTCTGGATCATAGAAGATCTAACACATATAATTCTGTCACTATTGCACTAATTCAGTTCAGCCCATAGTTTGAGTTTCAGTAAGCAGAATTTGAGAATTAAGAGCCAGTTCCAGTTCTGGCATTAACTTCCTATGTGAACTTTATCTCTGTTGCTTTCTTCCATATGGAATCGCTAGACAGTGTTTCCTTTCTACTTACAAGTATGATGTAAGGATGAATTAATTATTTGGCAAATACTTTGAGATTACTTAGAATTGAAAAATGCAAATTATTAATATTCAATTATTAAGTTCTACCATTACAGTAAATGATAATAATAGAGCACATCCTAAAACAAACAAATGGGAAAGACTGATTAAAAATGCATAGACAAATTTAACTTCCAATTTTTCTGACCTTATAGTACACCTGTGCTCATCTATATCATCTCAGGTCCTTAATGTTTTCTGAATTGTTGACTGTTTTGAGTAATGGAAAATTTTTGTTTGTTTGTTCTGCTTACTTTTGTTGTGTGTTTGCAGTTTCTAGTCCTGAGCAGAAACAGAAATACCCAGTTACAGAGAACAATAATTTTCTACACATGCAGTGCTTGGATTCTGTTGTTGTTGCTGCATGTATAACCATTAGGAGGAAAAAAAAAAAAAAAAAGAAAAAAAACTCACTTAAAATATCTCTGTTGGGCTTTGAGTAATTAAATGAAGTCTAATACTTTGGCACGAGGAATTATTGTTTGCTTGTGTGCTTCAGGGGCAAGTTTGAATATGGAGAACAAACTTTATCGGTGATACATTCAATTTGCTTAAAACAGGGCGCTGTATCTGACAAGAAGCATTTCTTAAGGTACTCTACATTTACTGTCAGATAAATACAGATGTCTGGAATAGCTCCATCTGGTGAGTCACAGAGTACAGCAAAGCCCACCTCTTCACTTACTTCTCTTAGTTCTTTGACACTAATCTGGATCTGCAGAGAAGTCGTCACCTCATACTTCTGTTACCTGGAAATCTTATTCTAAAAATTCTTATTTCTTATTCTAAAAATTCTGATTTCTCAATGAAGGAAAAAAAACCAAACAACAACAACAAAGCAAAACAGGGAGGTTTTCTTTATTGCATTCACAGACCAGAACAAATCAGAAATGCCAATATCTTGAAATACATAATCTGATCTTTGAGACCCCAGAGCTTCTCTATAGGCAGCACTTCTAAGTGCTGATGCCACCCCATCCAATGAAGATGTTTATTGATTTAGATTTGTCAATGTTTAATTATGCACCATTACAGAAATATATGATGTCAATGAAAAAGAGGGATGTATGAATAAAAAATTCTTTGCAGCAGCAGAACTGCGTGCAGAGCAAAGCTTTTAGTTCTGGCTTTTAACAGGTTTGGGTTTTTTTTATGTAAACAATTTCACCCACAAGAAGGGTATACATTTGTTTGCAAGGAAGACATCACACATCTAGGAACACTGCTTCTTGCTTTTCATGTTCAGATGTCTGCTTGAATGCAAAGAAATATGTACATGCCCGCTCTGTAAATACCATCAGTTCCATGTGTAAGCATGATTAAATATCTGAGATAGTTCTTAGAGAAAGGGAAAGTATTCGGAAAGAACTGATGCTGCAGTGAGATGGCTCCCACCAGGGTGACACTGCAGTGGTGACACAGGGTTCTTCTGGAAATGAATGAACCCTGAAAATAATAACCCAGTTCTGCAGTCCTGCTAACAAGTGTTAAAAAAAGAAAAAAAAAAGTAAAAAAAGCAATAGAAAAGAGTTGTAGTTCATTGTGTTAGTTTCCCTGCGAGACAGAATTTCTAATGACTTCACATAGATAACTCTATTCACAGACATTAAAAACAAAGGACAGAGAAGACTACCAGCAGAGGAGACTGCCAAAGTCCATTTACATTTGGTTCACTTTTTCTTGAGTGCATGCAATATCACTTTTTCATTAAATTTCTTGGCTCCCAACTCAGTGCTATAAACACCATCTTTTGAAGAATTACTTCTTCCTTCAAGATATATGAAATGTGTGCTAGAAGCTTTGAGAACTGCTTATAAAAAGGCACAGTCAAGGCCTGCAAACAAAGTCTCATGAAACCAGTTGGGGTGATGGCCTGAGGTGCAGGATACTGGAGCAGCAGGTACAGGACGGGTTGCATAAGACTGGCCTGCCATGTGCTCGGGTGCTGTGCAGGATTTACAAAAGGGCTGAAAACTTTCCACACTGAGGATTTGGGCTTGCAGACCTCTGCTTCTCTCTACTGCTACTTTCTGTCTTGGTTTTTCAGCGTGTAGGAGTTTCTTAGCATTAGAGATAAGCCCAAGCTGCAATATTCAGATCTGGAGACAAGCATTCTTAAATTATTAATGTATAATTTATCTTTGGTTTTAACAATGGGGGAACAAGAGGGTGGGTAACACTTTGAAAAGTCCTGTGAGATCTCCGGTTAGTCAGTTAACCCTGTTTACTTACTTCTTCTAAGCCATTGTGAATTCAATGCATGAAATCTTTGAAAATTATCTAATTGGAGAAGGTTGTCTTGCATTTGACCATTTTCTTTTTTCAAATCATTGATCTGCTGATATATTACAGTCAAGCAGCTCAATGCACAGTTGAGATATTTTATTATAATACATTAACCGAGCAACGGTCATTGATTGATAACAGGGGAGCAAAGGAAGATTTCTTCTGTACCTTTTGCTTAAAATAAAATATATAAAAAAAAAAGATATGCTGGGCAATATTCTGTTCTCACTCCATTACAAATCCAATACCATTTCATTGGCATCTGTGGGATTTCTCTGGAGTTAAGGTGGTATGGCTGAGAACAGAATCTGTCTTGCATGCACTGACATCCCAACAATATCATCTTTACCAGCCACATATTCTAATCTCAGAATAGAAATCAGGTATACAGTTATACATTGGGTCTAGTTTTCAGTCAGTTTGCATTTAAATGTATTCATGTATGTCTGTGTGTGTGTGTATTGCTCAGAATAATGAATGCAATGAATAAAGGCACACTTTACCTCCTCAAAAAGAACCTGAACTATTCAAATTCGTGTCTTAATCCAGTTTTTTCTGCTTTCCTTGTTTTAAAGATATTCTTATAAGGAATGGCTTTGTTTCATGGAGAACTGCTGCCATGCTAATTGTATCTCAGGTCTGATCCAAAGGGAGCATTTCCACAGGAAAGAAAAAAACCAACATTGTTTAGTCTTTAGGTCAATTGAATCTTTGGCCTCTTTGCAAGTCTGTCAGCATTGGTGCCAGTTACTGAGTGTAGTCATTTTTATGATATCAGCATTTGTCTTTTGGGGATTGGGCTGAGACCTTCATCATAATTTAATACAATCCACTACAGTGTAGATTCTTTCTAATCCAAACACACTGGGATTGTTTTACCATTTGGATTAGCCAAAGTTCATGCTACTGTAATGCTGATGGTGTACGTTTTTGAGATGTGGAGTTCAGGGTTTTTTTGCACGGAAATTAGATCTTTTGGCAAAAGGCAAGTTAAAGAAGCAGTGACATTGAAGCCCATGTACCGAGAGCAGTAACACATTGCAGTTTGGAGGCTGAGCAATAGTGGTAAATTTACATTTTTCTGACCAAGGTGTTTGGGATCCTGTGTCTCACATGCCATCATACTGAATGCATTGTAAATGAAGTTCAACATTTTTTTATCAGTATGAAATCAAATGGGTATTTTAGTGATTTAGGAATCTACATTTAGAATGTAAAAAGGATGAGATATTTAGCATCTTAAGTGATACTGAAATTCTAGGTTAGAATAGGTCATCGTAATTTGTTATATGTTACAAAGTTTTTTAATTAATCCATTAAAAATGTTTTTGCTATAGTGCCTCATTTAGAGTAATAACACAGAAATAACTTACCTATCCATGTTAACTCTCATTTCAATTAAGATTTTCCAATTCTTTCATCTTTTGTTATAAACACATAGGAGGTTTCACATGGTCTTTTTAGTTTAAAACCTCTCATTGTATATTATAACTTCACGGCTTTGTTTGGGTTTGCAGGACTTGACTTAAGAAGCAAGAACTGTATTAAAAATTTTTCAATTTAATTCAAAATAGGTCCAAAGGAAATATTTTTATCCACATTATGATTCTAAATTCTTCCCTGAACAATTTGCAACCCCTGAACTATTTTCCCTGTGTATTTCTAAAAGCAGGAATGGCCTTTACTTACTGCAAAAAGCCTTGATACAACTTTACAACCTGCATCAGAGTTCTTAAAAGGAGTTGGAGTAGTAGTAGTGGAACCCAGATGCTTTCACCTCTGACTTTTGCAATTGTTCTGTGTTTTAAATAATTAAATATAAAAATCTGGGCTGAAAACACTTGACAAATCTAACTAGAATTAAAATTTCCCTATTTATTTGGCGTAAAATTTAGAAAACCAAAACATTTCAGCTGAAAAGGATATAATCTAATATATAGTGTCATGACACATATAGCATCTAGAATCATTGTTCCTATTCATCATACCTCAATTTTTAAATGCTATGTTCCTCTACCCATGTTCATGGAGTTATATTTTATGTGGTATATATGATGCCTTTTCTTTGTAAAATGATCATGAAAGCTAAAGGGTTCAAAAGATGCAATCAGATACATAGAGAAGAACAGATTAGAGATATACTCAGATGTTGTCCTGTGTATAACGGATTATGAGTGGCATCATATCAGAATACGAATTTATGTATATGTGTGTGTGTGTATATGTGGTGGTTTTATTTTCTAATTTAAACCCAATTATTTTTTTACATAGAAAATAGTGCTTTACAGAGAAAATTGCTTAGTTTAGAATCATATTTTGGCATTGTCTGTTCCTGAACTGCAGTTGAAATTTGTGCTTTCAGAACTTGTGACATTCCATTTTATATTGCTTCATTGTTTATAAAGAAGAGAAGGTTGTTGGTTCGGGTTGGGTTTTTTTAAAGCAAATCATTGCTTCTCAACTCACTAGTTTGTACTAAATTGGTTTCCATTCTAGCAGTATGGAGTTGTCTTAGTTCTTGGAAACGTGCTTCACTGAATCATCGATCACTGTCTTCACTATGATAGTGGTTTTATTTATTCAGCTGCATGAAATTTCACTGTGAAGTATTACACCATATTAAGGCCTTCTGGTTTTGTGCTTTGCTTGAGACTCTGCTCTAATTTGCTGAAAAGTTACACTTTCATAAACCTTTATGTAAATGTGGGCTTATTTTTGAGCTAACATAGACTGGTTCAGGGAAGGCATAACTATCTATCTGTGTTATTAATATATTAATTCAATAGATTTAATAGAGTTAAATCATACTTTGCTTGTAAATGACATAGATTTCAAGATGGTGTTTTTTATGCAAATCGCCCAACAAATATTATCATTTGACAAATTCTTGCCTTGGGACTGGCATTACACCCCTAAAAGTATTATTTCTGAATTTAGTTTTCAAGTGATAGAGTTGTTTTCTTCCCATATATGTAATATGATACAATTATTATTACAGAATGACTGAATGAATAAACACAGAGACAACTTAGTCAGAAAAAGATAAGTAAGGCTCAGGTAATTTAATTAGGCTACATTAAGATTTTCTTTTTCTTTTTTCCTCAATTATCCATCTATATCCAGCATCTCATATTCTGGCAATGCCCACAAACACCAGATTTTTTAAAACTTCTCATTTCCTTCTGACTGAGAGATCATGACCTAAATTGCTGAATGCTAGATTTTTTTTTTGCTGCTTACAGCAAATGTTTACATCTAATTTTCTCTTGCTACATTGATACCACGGAATAATGCACACAATACTCCTTCTGAAGAATTCAGTGAGACCCTTTTATAGTTACTGTTTCTGTACTGAATGCAGCTATGGCTTCATTAAGCAGTCTAAAAGTGCATTGATGTAAACCCACCCATTTGCCCATTTCAAATTATTAAATGCATATTAGTGGCAGGCATCTGTCCTGAGAGCTTAGGGCAGGGCTATTTTTATACATACGCTGCTGCACACAGCCTATTTACCATAGTAAATAGTTCAGATGTGAATATGCATTGTTATCCATCAATTTAAGCAAGTTCCCCAAATTTCTGCCATTACTGTTCACAGGGAAATGAATAATGAAAAGAGTAGGAACAGAATCCAACTTCAAAGTTGTTGTAATCCCTTGCTATTTGCACAGCTGCAATCATGAGACATTCATATTTTTGTTGTGAATATTTGAATCTGAATATCAAAGTGAAACTTACAGAATGCCACCCTGTTGACCAACATAATAGAAAATATTAGTACAAATCTCTCAAAGCCTAATTCTTGGGCAGACATGAATAATGTCTTATTGAAAATAATTCTTGTTCAAAGCTACAGTGATTTCTGAAATGTATAGAGCAATCAAATCAAGGGAGCCAAGCTTGAATGCACAGATAGAAATTTGATCCATAATGCAGAGAATTCTTATTAGTAATTTTTAAAATGGAAACTAATTTCCAAGCATCTTCATTGTAGTAACATGCTCAGGTCCCAGGGCTGGGTGTATGTAGTGTTTTTTCCTAATCAAACAAGGAAACATCCAAGCTTTTATTGCCATCCATTGTAAAAACAATGGTGTTGAAATAGCTGCCTTGATGTAAAATCCCCATGGAGAAAAACTACAAGTAATTTTGCAAAGCACAAGGGTTCCAGCCAGCCAAATATACCTTACCTGCAGTCTGATTTCACTAGCTGCCTACAGCGAGGTTAAAAAATAGTCACAAAAAATCCTGGAAACATTTTGTCCTCTGATTTATTTTTCTAGCAGAGGAAAAATTTCTGTTTGCTTGTATGACAAATTGGCACTGATTAGTGCTTGATTTTCTATTTAGAAAATACAACCAGCAATACAGCAATACCAGAAAAGTCATCTTTGACTCAAAATGTTGGATAAAACCAATATTTTTGTCACCAAATATTTATGGGCGTACTGCTTCAGTGTTCCAAGTAGAAATAGAAATAAGCCATTGACTAAAAGGAATTGAGGATGGCCAGCTATACAGATTATACTTTAAAATCTTGAAAATAGAAAGAGAAAAAATACAATAAAATAGTAATAATAATTTTTAAACCCCTAAAAATTAAGATTGGCCCTGAAGTTATTTCTAAGTCATTCACCTCAGGTCGTGTTACCTAATAAAAAAATCATATGTCCTTGGGATCTTGGCATGAAAATCTTATAAGTAAAGTGAAGATGTAGGAGAATATAATGTTAAAAGGAAAATGTAGGATTTTCTAGCACATGGCTAGATTCCAAATGGCAAGAATCATAGAATCATAGAATTGGTTGGGTTGGAAAGGACCTTAAGATCATCTAGTTCCAACTTCCCTGCCATGGGCAGGGATGCCTCAAACTAGACCATGTCGCCCAAGGCTCTGTCCAACCTGGTCTTGAGCACTGCCAGGGATGGAGCATTTAGCACTTCACTGGGCAACCCATTCCAGTGCCTCAACACCCTCACAGTAAAGAACTTCTTCCTTATATGCATCCCAAACTTTCTCTGTTTAAGTTTGAGCCCAGTATCCTTACTCATATCTGCAGTCCTTTGGGGTCCTCTGTCCCAGCGATCCTAAATTTGGAAGGATTGGAAACATTTCCAGTATTTCAATGTATTTTGCTAACACTATTGATCATATCTTGTAAATTTGACTTTCTTAACTGGAAACTACAGCAATTAAAAAGATATTTGGAATAATTAAAAAAAATGATTCAGGTAACAAAACCTAAGGACAATGGTATTGCCAAAGTGACTGTAAAATATATCTACAATAAAAACCTCCAAATTAATCATTGTCTGTCTCTATACCTTCCAATGCTAACAGAACCACAAGCCCCATGTATTTAAACGTACATTTTATAAAAGCTTACAAGCAAAAATCAATAGAAAGCTTTAGTGGGCAGAATGTGTGTAATAGTAACAAGTAGAAAGGTTAGTGTAGAAGTTAATAGTTCCATCAAGAATAAAACAGAGCTAAAGTCTGAAGGAAAGCTCTACCACAAGTGGGTCATTAACCTCTGAGAACTCCAGTGTATCTTCAAAGTAAAGATTACAACAAACTTGACTCAGTCACTAGTAGCACTTGTTACCTCTTGGCTTCAGAAATCACCAGCTTTTTCATTTGCATTATGAAACTATCACAAAGCTATCATTCCACTAAGGTGTTTGACCCTGTAAACTAGCTAGATTAGTTGATCCAAAGTCATGTAGAGCAGTGGGAATAACAGTGAATATCTTACCTAAACCCAGCAGCGTGCACTGCCAAGTACTTGGGAATTTCATACTGAAATGATCAATAGTGAGCAACATTCATAGCTAATTGGCATCACAATGCCAGGAAACTAGCATTGCACTGGTGGGGCTGGAGATCATTTTGATTAACTCCCCTATGCACCATTGCAGGCTTCCTACAACAGCTAAGAAATATCAGAGTTTTTCTGCCTGCAGCCTCACTGCGGGATGGATGCTGAACAAAAGGTCTAACATCTGTCTCCATCTGCCTTTTCCTCAGCAACAGTTACTGCTTATGTCAGTGAATCTTGATCCTCTTCTTCCTACAGCTCTCCTACACCTCCTTCTAGACTTAGTTTTCCCACTTAGTTTTCCCACTTCCCACTTCGTTTTCCTGGCACAAATATTTGTGATGCTTCGCAGTTAACTGGATCACTGAAATGGTCTGGAATAAATAAAAATCTTGTATAAGCAGTGTGGTTGTTCAAACCTATAATTCAGGCCTCAAATATTTCTATTGGTATCAAGTGAAAATGAAGGGGAAGGCAGGAACTCCGTAAGCCACTACTGTGTCCAAACTAACAGAAAATTTGGAGAGGCTAGTAGTAGGCTACCACATGTAGTAGTAGTTTCCAATTCAATAAAAAAATGCATTGACATGCTGTACATTAGACCTTAGAAAAGGTCAGCACAAGTACTTTTTGAAAATCCAACCAATGGAGTCCTGTTTGAGTAGTAAGCACAGAATGATTCTTTTGGGATACATTTTTACTTTAGTTATATATGTTTATCAATATATGTGCTTATTTATATGCAGTGTTTTGCAACTAATAGCTATGATCCAATCCCACTGTATTATAATAGTATGGTTGTATATTTGACATAATTACATATGTTCCAATATATCTTTCAATATGAGAATATTATGTTGGTACCCTAAAGTTTCCTAGTTACAGTGCCTCCAACCCCCTTTTCTTGCTAGGTTTCAGGTTCCACACCTGGCATTCAGTATGAAATAAATGACAAAATGAAATAAACATAAAGAACATATTTTTGAGGAAAAAAGTTTCACACAAGTTAAAACATAATTTTATGTGGGAGAATATAGACATGAAATTTCAAAGGAAAATGCCTGAAAAGTCCTGACCTAGAGTTCCCACTATGCACTGACTCTCAAAAAATGTGATAATCATTGGGTCACATTTTTACAGCTCCACCTAAGCTGCTGCTGCAATTTATCTGCATTAAGGAACCCTCCAAAGTAAGTGCATTTAGTTTCAAATCTCACATCAAACTATAACGGCACAAGTATACTTAAAATCAGATTCACTTTGGCATGACAATCAAGAACCTTCTGACATAGAAACTTAGATTCATAACTGGACTCTGCATAGACCTTTTCCAGGTAAACTATTTTCAGGATGAAGTGACGGGGTGAACCCTATCAAATACATTTTTCCACTTTCCAGTGTGATAGAATAACAATGCAGTTGAAGTATGAACATAGTTGCAAAACCGTAATTCAATTTGCTATGAAAGAACTACAGGGAAAGTTGGTAACTGTCAGATGTATAATGCTGTAATGACCCACAGATAAAAATGGTGGCAGCCAAAGGGACAGTTGGGACCAAGAACCATTAGCTACACATTAACTATTCAAATGCATTTGTACAGTAGGCAGTTTATTTCACAAGTCCTTCTACTATTTTTTTCCCATTTTGCTTTTCCCATCTTCCCCACCTACTGCTGTAACTTTTGTTCCATCAAGTTTTAGGGTGGAAGTTTAAATGAGCATCTGCCACAGCACCAATGCCAGCGCTAGCTGGCCATCAACCAGCAGGGCTACTCTTGCATGAGTTGCCTGGCTCTCCTTCGGAGACTGTGCTTAACCTTTATGACATACTCAGATTCCACCAGCTTAGTGCCACAAATCCCATGTTCATGCTTCTCTCCAAATTTTCCAGTTGGTAACATATCCTGATGTGAAGACTCACATCCCTGCCCTTCATTTTCTTGCATGTTTCTTTGCAAGTCAAGACAAAGAGCTTTTATTTTATTTCACATTGGTTTATTACATCTATTTGTTCATAAAAAAGCAAAATGGGGGGGAGAGAGGCGGATTCAGTTCATAATTAGGGGAGGAGTCTTTTTTGGACTCAATCCTCAACATGAAATCTGTTATAAATGGATTCTGCCAAATTGCTGAACAGAGTGCAAATTTGTAATGTGCCAGTTTTTTAATAGGTTTAGGTCTTTGGACTATTTCTGCAAGTCCAACCCTTGTGTCATTTCACTGACACTTTGTCCTTGAAAATCTTGTTCTGCAACCTCCTTTTAAAACTACATGATGCACATGCTTAAGCCTTCCCAGCTGTGACAGCTCAAGACAAAAAAGTCAGCCTAGGTTTTGGCACACCTAGGGTCTTCTTAAAGTAATCTCATTTGTGCTTGTCCTAGAACTGTTCTTAGCCAGCGTCCTTATCTCATATCCACAGCTGAGGATGGCATTGTGGCTTCCCAAAGCACGGTTGCTACACTGGCTAAAGGGACATCCAGATCTTAGTTACAGCAGACACCATCTTTGGAATCCACCCTGATAAAAAAATTGCTGAAGCCCTTCATCTGTTTTATTTCCTTTGCTTGAATGATGGGTTAAACAGGCATACTTAAGAGTACAATAGCTCCAGCCATTTGAAATGCTAATTTTCATCTTGGCCACAATACATTGAGCATATCAACCTCTTTTATACATTATTGGTTGTAAAGATAATGAGATTCTTTTAAAAGAACAGCATAAAATCCATGATAGTCAGTATTCAGATTGCCCTCAAATCTTGCTCATGCATGCAAGGACTGAGAGCAACTTCAGCCATAAGAAAGCATTGTTTAGATTTATAGCATATTTAGAGTTAAAACACTAGTACTTCTGAGAAGTACTTCACACTGGATAGGGGCAACTTGCAAATACTGAAATTTGTTCCTGTCTTAGAAGGACTGTTGAACCTGCTAAAATGTTTTTCTTGGAACTGGATCTAGTGATTTGGCTATGTATACTCTTGCTGTATTTTCATTTTATTTGAATGTATGAAGATATCTCACAAGCACCTTTGCAAATGACCAGTCAAACAATAAAAACAAACATGTTGTTCATCCAGATTGTCTGATGTTGACCCAATCTGTATTTTTTGTTTTCCAGACTGTAGTGTAAATGTTTCCAGAGACAGATGCTGTGAGAGAGATCTGAAAACATCTGATGGTACTTCCAATAATTTCCAATGATACTTTTCAATACTGAGATATGTTGCATACATTTATTTTATACAAGTAGTTTGGTTTATATTTTATTTACGTAATATATTGAGCAATAATTTAAAAATCTCCTTCTATACAAATAAACAATTAGAACATCAATGCTAGAACCATGGTGAAGAGGTCTGTGGCATAAAAAATGGTGCTAGGTTTTCAGATATATGTTTGAGTTTGCAGAAAATGTTGGCTGCTTTTAAGATTATAAAAATATTTGCAATGGAAGTGATGGAGAAGGAAAAAACAAAAGAAGCGTAGAATACCAAATGCAATCTGTTAAGCTTTATTTCAACATTTTTTAGACTTTATCAGATACAGTGCATAATTGTGAATGGAAGTAAAAGGCAGTTTCTGACTTAAACTGAAATTTTAAATTTGAATTTCAGCCTAGGTAGGCAGACATCAACCATTCCAATGGATCGCTTCAGAGTTTTTAGATAGCAGGAACACTTGAGAGCTGTCTATGAGGATTTTTCTTTGATAAGAAATGGTATTAAAAATAAATAAAGATTTTTAAGTATTCTCAATTTATAAAAATATTTCAGAATTCTTTGTTTTATGAAGAAGTAAAATATTTCTAAAAAATAATAATTTTTGGAGAAAATATTTTTGTATTTTTAAAATACAAATATTTTACGGTTAGAAAAAATCTTTAAAGAGAAATTCAGAACAGACTTTGAATGTGTTGTCTATTGTAAGATTTTATTTAGGTCAGATTTCCCAGAGAATTGCAAATTGTGGACATAAATTGTTTAAGGAAAATCATGTCAACATTGGAAATTGATTCATTAATACTTATTCTCTTCCCAATTCCTTACAGTACAATTGCCTGAAAAGCTGAGTTTCTGCGGTAGATAATATCAGATAATATTCCATTTGGAGTCTATAGCAATCCAAACAAAATGCATAAGAACTGGCAAATTTACAAAATAAATCTTGTCAAGTCCCAGTACCAACATACTTAAATGTACAACTCAATAGCTAAACTTTTTATTTTAACCTCAAGTAGTTATCTGGTTTATATGCTCCTGAATGAATAAGAATCAATGAATCTAGAAAAGTACACTAGTAGTTCTCTTTGAAGGCTTCAACTCACTGTATCTGATTGTTAGTGAGATGTTTAATGTTAGCAAGTTGAGTTAGTGATTACAATCATTTTAGCAGGCACAGTCTCCCTGCTATTGATAACTCTGCTGTGGATTGAGAGCTGGAGACAGAGAGCTTCTACTGGAAAGGTGTGTGAGTTTCTGTTTCTTTGAGCAAGGATAATGGGCATCATGCTTTGCCACCATGCGCCGCTTGCTGCTGACTTCCATGCCTGAAGACAGGGGTTAGGGCATCTGTAATTTGCAAGTCATCCTTTTTTATATAGACATATCTAAATTTTATATAGACATATAGTCTTGGCTGACTTTGACTTTGGAAATACATCTTTGATACAACATCTTTGATACAGATCTGATTATTGCATTTAGAAAAATATTTCGTCAAATCTGAGTGATGAACAAAACTATATTATGTTGGTTTTCCTTGAACTTCAAAGGCAAGGAGGATGGGAACTATGTAGCATCTCCAGAACTATTAAATTACACGAATGGGTACAAACTGTACCTCAGAATATTTTTAAGTAATGAAATTACTATCTGTATTTCAATGAGGAAAGAGACTTTTTCCAACAGTATATAAACTTTAAGCAATGATGCAGGATTTAGTAAGAACCATTCCTCTTGCATGTCAGGAGAAGGTTCTGGAGTTGACAGATGAAGAAAAGGGGATTAAAATCAGATTTTATATTTCTCTTCCCTATAATGCTGTGTTCTAGGAAACCATTCCTCACCTGCACTTCTGGGCTTCACAAAATATGCTTGTCATGGATTGTTTTCTGTTTGCATCACTACAGGACAGAGTTAAGGGTTTTGTATAATTTTCCAGTATTATTTTTTCCTATGAATAGGGCCTTCACAGGAAACTGTAACAAAATTATGCCGTTTGCCATCTTACAGTGAGTTGAAAAAGAAACACCAAACTTACTTAAGTTTTCTTTGTGTGTTTTCTCTGTGTTAATAATTTCATTATTTATAGACATATTTGAACATGTACCTTAGCAGTCTTATGTCAATCTGGAGCACTGTGAGGGAGCCAGAGTAAATTGGCCAGTTAAACTGCTTTTACAGATGCTTTGCATTGGCAGAGCCGTGGAAAGCAGCTGGGTAGTGTGCTTTATTTTTCCCTCTACCTTCTGCCCTCCAGGTTCACATTATTGCTTGGACTTCCCTTACATTCTGCTGTCTACATTTAGCACAGATTCCCTGTGTTTCCTTGCACTTGTGCATTCATGCATTTGCCAAGGTTCTCTCTCATGCTTTTCTCATATCCCCCTTTTTGTACTCTCTGGTTATACGTTTAGAAAAGAAATATTTTTAGGAATTGTGATTTTGGCTGTGAATTTCAAGAGCCAAGCAAAACTCTCCATTCCTCCACGTTCATCTCACTCTCAGAAGGATTACTTGCACAGTTACAAGCATGATTAAATCTGCAACTTCTGTCTTTAGAAAACAAATAAACAAACAAATTTTATTAACCCTTTCTCAGCATCTTGTGTCAGTGATGTTAGGCAGAGGATTTCTACAACCGTAATTCAATAAGGAACAGCAGAAGATTCTTCCCAATATGGCCACCCAAATGCCAGTAACCAAGGAGCTAATACAATCAGGAATGGTAGGAAATTAGTCATTTGTAGCAAACCTTCACATTTATCATAAAATCTTTTTGCTTCTACCGCTGACCTTTCAAAATCAATAAACCAGGCCACCTAAAAAAAGGAAGTTTTCTTTAAAACAAAGAAAAAATAACCTATGTTTGTCCTTCTGTCTTCTGTTTTCTTCTGAAACAGTAAGTCACATTTTTTAGCTCTCTTTTATCGAGCCATGAGTGTTCAAAATGCATTAATCACAAAATTAAAGATTAATTTCTTCTTAATTTGCTCACCTGATTTCTGGAGATTGTGAGTTATATAAAAGGAAATGCTTACACATATCTTGAGGAGACATTTTTTTTTGTTATTCCTGGCAACAGAGTTATAAAGTTGAGTCAAATTCAGTATAAACTCAGTTATAGATCTGATTTGATTTTCATTTTTTTTTATAAGATTGGAATGCCAGAGTCTCAATGGAAAGTAGGGCTTTTCTTGTTTTGTTTCAGTGGACAAAAGAGGGTGTGTGTTTCTCACTGGTGTAAGGAAATAAAGGTTAAAAGTAATAAAATTAATCAAAAATAAAGTACTAGATTCCAGCTAAAGAAATTGTTGAAATTATATTGAATCCATTTCTGTGTTTGTTACCTAGAGAACGTTATTGAACAGTTTGAAGCATTTATTTACTGAGCATCCCACTTAGGGAATACTTTGTCCTTATTTCTTCAATGTGCAAAATGTAGATTAATAGAACTCTGTATACAGTTGTTGAATATAATATTTCTTTTATGTATATATGAATTAATTTTGTCAATCTAGTTTTTTTCATATATCAATATGCATTGACATGGCTTTGGTTTGGTGGTGGTTTTTTTTTTTCCCATGAGAAAATATAGTCAGAATCTGTTTGTCTACCAAAAGCAAAGGAGAAGAACTTGATGAGAGCAGTTTTGGTTTTCAGATTCTTTCTGTTTTTCAGATTCTTTCTATCTGCCTATAACAGATGTCCTCAAACAGCATCCAGATGCCACTGTCTCTGACCTTGTAGTGGAGAGATGGAGTCTCTTTCTCTGTGTCACACTACTCTGCTTCTATTGTGGTTCTTTGCTTGGGTAGACCAGGAGGCTTGAACCAGAGAAAGAAGTCAAATCTGTCCTGACAAGGAGAGGAAAGGTGCAAGTGTTAAGTTTTTAAGCTGGAACGACTTTAAATTTTACTTTAACATGTGTATTTGTAAATTCCTCATAAAATTAATCAGATGTCCAAAGTTCATATCTGATTTTGACAATCTCCTATATTCTTAGGACAGACAGTGTCCAAATATCCATAATGTGCGTACATGATCACTCATATTAACTAGGAATCTGTAAGTGACAGTAACATAATGTGTATGATGTATATAATGTAATGGAAATATTACCTTGTAATGTACACACTTGAATTCAACCTTGTGGAAAAATAACTTCAGGAAGCCTGATGTTTGAAAACAGGATATTTTTAACAAAGTGTCATTGAGTAATAAGGCAAAGGGACAAATTTCAAGATCTACACTAACACACAGTCAATAAATGCATGTGCAGTCCAAAGATGTGACAGACAGATATATTGTACAAAAAGGATTTCTCGGACACATTCTGTCAATATAAATGTATTCTGTCGACATACATGTGCCTTGTCATGCTGCCTTGTCATAATTGCAGTCTCAAGAGCTTTAATTATCTCTTTAAACCATCGGTATTTACATTTGGTTTGTCTCATGGTCCTTCATTGCTAATGTGTCACAATCTTTTTTTTTCCCATGTGGGGGTGACAACTGGTCACTCTTCATTAATAAAATGACAAGTCTCTTATCCATGCTGTACTCGCAATAGGCTTTAGAAATTTAAACTTCAAGAGATTAAATTCCCTCTGTGGTTATCCTACAGAACACACACTTCAACAGAAAATGGTTATATATCATTGTTTTTCTTCTGCCAAGACTAAATTCTGTTTTTAAGACTAAGTAAAGTTAAGACGAAAACAAGAATATGACTCTTAGAATTATGCAGTAAAAGTGTGCCATGTATGGTCAATCTTTACAAACTGTAATGTGATAAGGAGAAAGAGATTCCTGTGAACACTGTAAGTCACCTCACTAACAGGACAAGTATATAAAGAAAATCTTCTAATATTATATTTTAAATTCCTCATGAAACCCGGTAAATAAAGTTTTGTTTCTAAAATCCAGCAGTACCCCAAGATTTCAAATCACAGAATAGTAGAGGTTTGATAGTATGCTAAAGGTCATCTTGTCCAATCCCTCTGCTCAAAACAGGTTCACTTACAGTAGGTTGCCCAAGATCATCTCTAGACAGCTTTTGGGTATTGCTAAGGAAAGTTTGATTGAACCAGTTCATATATGGAGGTCAGTGCCTTTTTCCTTCTATTAAAATCAGTGAGAGTTAAAGATATATAACACTTAGAAATGAAGAATTTTTACAACTGCCTGAGAAGTAAAATGAAATAGTGTTAGTTTAGGGTTCCATGGCCTCTTTCTCTTGTATGTATTTCTTTTCCCTTCTTATGTAAAATCACAGAAATTGCTGTATGATGAGCAACGAACTGCTGGTACCAACTCACCTTGAAACTGTGGTTCTGGATACCTGCCTTACCTGTTAAGTGTGAAAGCAATGATGGTGCCTCTAGGTGGGTTTCCTTCTATCTAAAATTGTAAGCTGCCTCAAACAGTGGCTATAATCTTGCTGAATACAATATCATCTGAAGCTTTTTGCCATTGGGTAGGAAGACTGTCACTGATCTGCAAGTCCCAATCTCTTAATTTAAACAGGAATCACAGAAATTGTCATTTCAGCAGGTGGCGCTTTCAAAGTGTGGAAATGCAGACCGTTGTCCCCTGGCATACCTGGAACATGAGAGCACTTAAGCTCAAAGGACTTTGTCAAACAAGAGTCAAAGCAGGTATTTCATGGATCAAAGTGAGAGAAGGCAGGGTATGTATAGCTGTGGCACATGCAGCCTCCCCCTTGAAAGACAGGTGATGGCATATGCAGGTGGTAGTAGCTGTGAACTTGGCACTGGCAAGTTATACACTTATTGTCCAAAGTCTTACTTTGATGCCATTGGCATGCTTAGCTTCATTTCAGCAAACAGAGTGATAGATAAAGTGAAGATGCAAGCTCTTCCAGGAATCCTGAGCGTATGGATCAGTTTTCATGGGACTAGACAAATATAAACCAAGTGGTTGGGAGTTCCTGCATTTTGGTAAGATTAGAAGGGGAATATCTAAGTAGCTCTCAAGCTGCTATGTCACCCATTTGATATAAAACTTGGGCTACTACTGTCCTAGAATAAGACTGGTTTCAGTGTGTCATACCTCTGTCTACCACACCCACACAGGCTTAGGATGTGATTTTTTGCAGAGGTTATATAGCTGTGCTGTCTTATTCCAGGGGCTGCCTTAGGAACCAGTTGCAGCATCACATGGTTTGATCACTGCAGGGCCGCTTGGCCAGGTAGGCAGGAGACACAGCTGAGCACAGAAGCCATGGCATGTTTGCTATGCAGTTAACAGGGCACAGGCTAGTTATTTACAGGGCTGGTTTGAGTTTGCCTGCAATAGGTTGCAGCGACTGCAAAGTAAGCATTGCCCAAGGCAATGAAACACTCCTGCAAATTTTGTTCTTCTTAAATGGCTCTCATCAGAAAGGGGGTGTTTAGGCCTAAAAAGAGTATATGTATGGAAGAAAACCACTGCTTCTGTCCAATGGGACCACTTAGAATGAGGATTAGTCATAAAACTTAACAAATGCGGGAGACATTTACAACTCTCTTCTAACATAATAGCACCTATATCAAATACTTATATTAAATTGCAAATTTTATGTTCCATAATGCTATGCACAATAAATTAGCAAAGCCTGTATCAATCTCAATGTGAATATGAACACAAACCAGAAAAATCATGTTTATTGTTGAGGATAAATAAAGCACTTTATTGCTCAGTGACAAAGATTATAAAATACCTTACAAAAATAGAGCACATGTTATGTCCATCAGAACAAAAAGATTGTCTCATTATGGATCTAAAATTCAGGAAGTAAGGAAAACATGGTATTGTTTGGTATTAAATCTTAACTTACTCCAGTGAGATTGAAACAAAAAAATTTAAGGAAATGGATTCCTAGATTTTACAAAAAGCTTCTTTTGAGGGTTAGTACTGCTATACTGAAAATCAGTTGCTTATTCTCTAGCAAAATGTAGTGTTTAGGTTTCTGTATGCACTCAAGCTTGTTTTCATAAGTGGTGAGACAATAAATCCTACTTTCTGGTCTCAGCTTTGACTTAAGAACTTTGACTAGAAACCGATCTCTACTACTGGAAAAAAATGAAATAAGAAACAATTTGCTTTACAATTACATAAAGTTTTTCATCCTGATTGATCACGAGGGGTTCTACAAAATGTAGAAAACAAATAATTTAGATTTGGCTGTGCTGCCTTCAGGCAGTGTTGCGATGAAAGAGAGTATGCATAGTGAAGCTGGTGTACAAAAGTGTGATATGTATACCTTGCCAGCACTTCCCATATCTAACCATGATTTGACCTTGGGCAAGCATTGTGTGGATCTGGCTTTCATCTCTAATCTGTGATCTGACAAAGCCAAATATATGTGCTTATATTTTATGATACTTCTTCAGGAACAAGGATGTCTCAGTCTCATTCACAGTACCTAGGCACTCCTATGGCAAAGTAATTGGAAATACCTGGATTTGTTCAAGGCATTTGACACTGTCTCACACAACACCCTCGTTTCTAAACTGGAGAGGCATGGATTTGACAGATGGACCACTTGGTGGATAAAGAATTGGCTGGATGGTCACACTCAAAGTACTGTGATCAACAGCTCGACATACAGGTAGATATCAGTGATGAGTGGTGTTCCTTAGGGGCCAGTGTTGGAACCGATCCTGTTCAACATCTTTGTCGGTGACACGGACAGTGGAATTGAGTGCACCCTCAGCAAGTTTGCCAACAACATCAAGCTGTATGGCACAATTGACAAGCTGGAGGGAAAGAATGCCACCTAGAGGGACCTGGATAGGCTCAATGGTGGGCCAGTGCCAGCCTCATGAAGCTCAACAAGGCCAAATACAAGGTCCTTTACCTGGGTTGTGACAATCCCAAGCACAGGCTGGGCAGAAACAGGATTGAGAGCAGCCCTAAGGAGAAGGACTTGGGAGTGCTGGCTGATAAAAAGCTCAACATGAGCCAGTAGTGCGCACTTGCAGCCCAGAAAGCTAACCGTATACTGGGTTGCATCAAAAGAAGCGTGTCCAGCTGGTAGACGGAATTATCCTCCTCTACTCTACTCTCATGATATCCCACCTGGAGTACTGTGTTCAGCTGTGGGGCCCCCAGCACAGGGAGTTCTGCTTGAGCAAGTGCAGAGGAGGGCTACAAAGATGATCCAAGGTCTGGTGTACCTTTCCTTTGAAGATAGACTGAGAGAGTTGGGCTTGTTCAGCCTAGAGAAGAGAAAGCTCAGGGGAGACCTCCTGATAGTCTTCCAATGCCTAAGGAGGGTCTACAGGGAAGCTGGAGAGGGGCTTTCTGCAGGGACATGCAGTGACAGGACAAGCTTAAGCTGACTGAGGAAAGATTTAGATTAGATATTAGAATCAAATTCTTCACTATGAGTATGGTGAGACACTGGAACAGAGAATTTGTGGATGCCCCATCCCTGGAAGTGTTCAAGGGCAGGTTGAACTGGGCAACCTGGTCTAGTGGGTGGTGTCCCTGCATGTGTCAGGGGGTTGGAACTAGATAGTCTTTGAGGTCCTTTCCAACCCAAATGATTCTATGATTCTATGATTTTCTTTGATTTTCTTTTTGCATTTTTAACTTGGTCACATTACTGTGGTCTACAGATATAAATCGAAGATATCAGTGTCCGCATTTGTCTATATGTATATTTTTAACTACAGGAGAAAAAAAACCCCCAAGTTTTAAATCACTAAAACTGAATGTTAAGTTTCTACAATACAAATACATCTGGATGGTTTCTTCTTTTTTTTTTTTTTTTTTTTTTATAACAGTTTCTAATGCCACAGATGTGAGTAAATATGGGTTTAATTAATTTTCATAACCTTTTAAAGGTGGTGTAATTTTCTACAAAAAAAAGGAAACAGGGAAATTGTGCTTTGGAAGCTTACATAATTCAATATCATAAAGATTAACCAACCCTGAAATAGTATAATAAATGGGATACGAGAAATGTTCAGGATACAAATGCATGACCTTTGGAAATAAATAAATAAACAAAACACAGGATTGTCATTTGTAGTTGACTGTGGTTAGATTTTCATTGAAAGTAACAGGACATTGATTCAATAAAACATCATTTAGCAAACAGTCCTTTTTCAGCAAGGCACATAAATATTTGCCAACTTGTTTAAATCTCACAAAGTTTAATTCTATGCTCAATCAGGTAATGGGGAAAATTACGCTTAAATTCAAAGTACAAATTTCAGCATTCTGATCTCATTAGTTCCTTGCTTCTTCTCTCAACTTTTGCTACTCTTTTAAATCCCTCCCCAGTCCCTAGCTGTTATCAACTGAATGCCACTTCTTTTTTATACAAAAGAAGTATTTCAATCCTCTGAAACAATAGATACAGTGGCATTTGGTGAGATACATATCTGCATACTTAGACCACCTGCTAGGCTAGAATTCTTTGTAGCTGCTAGATGGGAGGAAAGGAAAATTCAAGCTCAAAAAAAGTTAAATCGTATTGCTTAATACTGACTACCCATGGTTGCTTCACGCATATCTTTTTTTTTTTTTTTTATTAACTGAATTTTATTGGGGTATTTTTTTGATTGTGTGAATGTAAATTGATACTATTTTTGTATTCATGGAAGTGTACAGTTAGAGTGTTCAGCAACAACAGCCTTTGTTCCCAAACAGTTGTTTTCACTATCTGGACAAAGCTAAAGTTCAACAGAAGAGTATGACAGCTCCTTTTGTATGACTAGAAATTTTGCTATAAGGAGCATTAATTTGCTCTGGCTTTCCTTTTGGTAAGTCTTTGATCTATGGGCATAGTATCATGGGGACTGGAACTAATGTTATTGCTACAGAGCAAACCATAGCTGGATTTACTACTTGAGAAGTAAAGCAGAACAAAGCAGAAATGACCTTAGCATCCAGCAGGCCAACAAAAGCAGAGATGATATCCCAGATCTACTCTGGTTAACACACCAGTTCTGTCTCAACTAGAAACATCTGGTTATATGAAAGCCAAACGGATATCAGTAGCATTAACTGGGTTTATGAGTAAGACTATACTGGAGGGGGGCTGTTACAGATTTAAGACTTGCAGAAAGGGTAGTCATGTGTGACTCCTGTCATAATGCACATCTATAGGAGAAAAAAACCAGTAACTACTTGAGCTTTATTTTTATTTCCAAGAAACTTATCCTTAAGACACTCTTCTATTTCTTCCCAAATTACAGAGAGGAAAATGCTGAAGATACAAAGTTAACAATTTTGTTTAGAAAATTAAGATTTCATGTAAAAACGGAAATTTATTCTTAATTGAGGTATTATATAAATCACAATAACTACTGTATTTCAAAATAGTGATCCAGAAAGCTACTGCTGCCTACCAGACAAAACTGAAGAATCTGTTTTTCAGTATGTACAAAAAGGTTCCTCATGACAGTGCCTTATATTGAAAGACTGCACAAACTTTCATCAGTAAGGAAGGAAATGCTTCTTGTAGGATAACAGCTAGCTAAAAAAGCCTACAAAAGAACAACAACAACAGAAAATAGGATTAGTGAGTTTTTCAGGGCCTACCATAACAAAAGTGAAGAAGGAAAAAGGTTTTAAAACTTCATCTGAAAACATCCTAGTAACAGAACCTCATGAATTGGCAACATCCTCTCTAACCAGATCAGTAATAAAGCTTCTTATATATTAATGAAATTTGTTGCAAGTCGTCTTTAAGTAAAAGCATAGAGATATTTTTGCAATGAAAACTGAATAATGAGAAAATGGAGAGTTGTCATCTGATCATGAAGATACCTCCCCTTAGAACATAAAATACATAAAATATCTGAAATATTAATATGATTGTGCAAGGTCCTGAAAAATCACAATGAAAATACTTTATGAGTATCCTTAGTGTGCCTGTGACCTATAGAGATCATTAATTTGAAGCCTAATAGTCTACCTGATACCATACAACTTCCACAACCTGATTTGGCAGAATTGTATTAGATGTATAACATTGTTAATAATGTAAAACATAATAGAATGCCACATGGTATTATAAAAAAACAGGAGAAGTAGATAATTATCAGTATTGCAATATGCCAGTAAGAGATCAAAGAATATAAATGTTATATGGACAAATGAAAGTATGATGATCTAGTAATTTCCTTTTCAAGGAAAGATTATACCACTGGAAAGAAAATGGTCTCAATTCCCATAGATTAGTCTTCAATAAAAACTAAAAAAAAAAAAAAGAAGAAAAAGAAAAAAAGAAAGAAAAGATAAAGTGCGTAGAAAATTAGAGACTCAGTGTAGTAGATTTTTTCACTTAAAATTATAATTAAAATTATTAGAAAGCACTGTAATTTTGTATTTTTTTTTTTAGATCAAGGGCACTTGGTTGTCCGTATCATCTGTACTTTTCTGCATCCCTGCCTGATATACCTCCTTATCACTTAACAAGCTAGTCAATCACTAGACTTTTCCCTACATTTTAAGCACTGCAGAAGAGTGTCTTTCTGGAGTAAGAAAGGTGGCAATGTGTTGCCCTTGCTCTGAACCACCTTTGTTCACTTTATCATCTACATCCCAAAGCCTAAAATGAAGTGATTACATATTAGAATTCAATGGGGCCTTTAAGAACTGCACAAGTAATATTTTTTAAATGTTCACTTTATTAGGATTAAGACTGCTTGTAGTTGTAGAAATCTTCTGGAAAAAAGTAATTAAAAAGACTGAACTGAAAATGATATATGATAGTATTTTGCACAGGCAAGACATGCCTCTAGTGGATCAGGGCTTTGCTTACACTGCATGAAATACAAGTGCAGAGAACAGCATGGAAATCTTTACCTGACTAGCTTCTGGGAAACCAAGTGTGCCTGTCTTAGCCTTCCAGTACATTATTTTATTGCTGAATAAGACACAGGGCTGTGACATCACGTATCTCAAAAGGCACAAATGACTTCTAATATTTTGACATCCTCATCATCTTTTTGGGTTTTTCTGCTCAGTGGATCAGAAGTGTGCTATTAAATGCAATGGGTCAAATGATGTGCTGCCTTCTCTTCTACTGCCCACCTCAAGCTGAGGAAGCCTGTGGCTTCTGTATCTTAGAGAGAAAAGATGATAGCATAGGGAGAAGAAACAGCATGGTGAACCTATCAGAACTTGAAAAGAAGATAGTGTAAGAAGAATAAACAATATGGTGAACTTATTAGGACTTTTTGTTCTTTTACTACCAAAAGATCCTGTTTTAAAATTAAATGGTGCATATGGCAGGATTTCATTGGGAAAAATATTATTGCTTTCTCTATATTTCTCTTGACATGCAGGGAAACTGGTGCATCTGCTTTGGATTCAACAACATAAAAACAGAAAAAATGAAACTTTGCATTTTCAGAATGGATTTTTATGATTAAATGAATGCCTCAGTATTGCCATAGTGATATTTGAATGTAGAGTAGCTCATTTGCTGGCGCTAATAAGGCACTGCTGAAAATTTTTGCATGAGCAAAATGAGGAGTCCCAGTTACAAACTCAGGGTTCGCTAAAAGCTGAAAGCTGGTCAAAACATTTGGTCTGAAGATCCATGTTATTTTTGAAAGTTAAGTATAAAGTATTTGGCATATTTCTTAAGAATTTACATGTCTTTCTCACTACATGCTTGTGATGATGAAGTTATGAAAATCCATGAGAAGAAACTAAAAAAATATCTCCATTCTATTCTGCTTTTATGCACCACTTCATAGACCTTAGACCCTCCTACTGAAGACTGCATGATTCTGAGCTTTGTAAAATGCTGTGTGAAATTACCTGAGTTAAATCTCTGTGATTGAATGTATGGCCCTCAAGAAAACATCTTAACTCTCATTTTGTGGCTGTTGCTACTTACAAGTAACAGTATCTGAAAGAACAGAAAATTTTGCATGACTTTGGGATAATAGAAAGAAACTGTATTTTTGATATCAAACTATTAAACATGTCTGTGTTCACATCCACAAACATTCTCAAAGAGTAAAGCATTTAATGTCACACAAAAAACAATCCCCAAAGTGCATACTATGAAACTAATTTATTTAGTATCTCATGTTTTTGAAAAGTAAAGTTAGCAGGCACAGAATTTCTTTTTCTTCAGTGTATGCACAATGTTTGGCATAGTAGACTCCTGCCTTCTGTGTCTATGACAATAATATAAATGAATAAATACTACTGGTATTATGGCAACATCTGTAAGCCCAAGTGAAAAGGGAGAAGCATTTTGCTAAACAGAATATGAACTTGGTGAAAGATAGTCCTGGCCCAGAAAGGCTTAGAATTTAAACAAACGGAGCAGATCAGGTAAGAATGAGGAGATAGAAGCAGAGGTAGAGAGGTGTAATGTCTCTCCTAAAGTCACAAACAAAATCAGTGGCTGAAAGTATACCGCTATTCACTGAATTGAATTCACCGAATCCTCCCAGCAGTGCTTGTGTAAAGGTACACTGACATTTCCCGCAGCACATGTGGATATTTAGATCTGACTCAACTATAAATTAGTAGTGAAAATGTGTGCTAAGCCCTATCTGTAAAAGGCTTTAGGGAACTGCAGTGGTTATCAAAGAAAGCATCTCTTTGGCCATCAGTAACAGAAAAACCAACATGGGAATGGAAATAACAAATATGTTTCTCTCACACCTACTGTTATGGAAAGTGATTTCTGTACCTGTTAATCTATGCTAGCTGATAAAGTTATCTGTAGTTCCATTTGATTGGTATTTCATCAGACACGTAATTTGATATGCTTTAGAGTCTGATTTAGTTTTCTTCTAGGTCTATGCCCAAAGGCTGAGATGGTTAGTTCTCATATCCATTTCTAGCTGCTATCCCAATTGTTAAAGCTAAAAATGGGGAAAGTATTTTCCTCTTTTCTTGTCATAGTTTCTTCATGTTAGCTGAGTGATTTTCAAAATGAGGCTCCTCTTCTTTACTAGAAGACATATGAGAAAGTTTGTCTGTAGAGGATTTACCTCTGTAAGAAATGAAGCTCTATATGCAGTTTCAACAAGATCTTTTCATCACCATCAAAGCAGAAGAGAACTTCTTGGCTGCTCTTTGGTAAGTGATAATTAACACAGGATTCTACTCCAATGACATTGATTGTGCATTTGTAATCAAGACTCAAAGGCTACCATAGGATTAAGTACAAAATCAAAGTGTTCTTAAAAAAAAATTCTGCTGACTCTGGCAACTATAAAGTATTCTCATAGAATCATAGAATAGTTAGGGTTGGAAAGGACCTTAAGATCATCTAGTTCCAACACCCCTGCCATGGGCAGGGACACCTCACACTAAACCATGTCACCCAAGGCTTTGTCCAACCTAGCCTTGAACACCACCAAGGATGGAGCATTCACAGCTTCCCTGGGCAACACATTCCAGTGCCTCACCACCCTCACAGTAAAGAATTTCTTCCTTATATCCGATCTAAACTTCCCCTGTTTAAGTTTGCTTCCCCTGTTTAAGTTTGAACCCGTTACCCCTTGTCCTATCACTACAGTCCCTAATGAAGAGTCCCTCCCCAGCATCCCTATAGCCCCCATTCAGATACTGGAAGGCTGTTATGAGGTCTCCATGCAGCCTTCTCTTCTCCAGGTTTCTCTACTCTACAACATATAGTTTTAACAAAGACTTAAATGACAACAGAATAACAGAGAAATCGAAGGAACTCTAAGACCTTCAAAAAGCTGCATCCGTCCATATTTAGGCCATATACATGTTTTCCTAAGCTCATATGCTGGATATGTAAACCATTTCTGATTTTTTTAATTTAACCTACCAATAAGCTACATTTTTGAATACCTACAGAGATTAAGAGGCCATAATTTGTCAACCATTTTCGTCTGTGCTATCAGCAGCTAAATAGAAAAACACTGATGTTCTGATATTTTCTATTTTCAGTGCAGATTTAGCATTTTTCTGATACTGGTCTCTGACAGGAAAATATGCATGTACCTTCATGTTGTCTGAAACTCTGCTAGTCCTCTCTTATGCCCAGTTATCTTAGAATGACCACAAAAATTACAGTGTGGAGGGAGAATACAAAATGGAGACAGATTTAAATTTCTTATTTCTGTAAAACCTTGTCTTGGCAAACCAATTTGTTTTAAGTTCTGTCCGGCCAAAGTTTTGTCTGTTTTATTTATTGTTCTTTCTCTAATAATTTCTCTAATTATCTAATAATAATATTTCAAGTTCAAATTCTGCAGATGAATATTGGTAGGATTAATCATCCAGATTCCTTTCATTCTTAGCTTTAAACACATGTAAGGATTTCCTGAAAGAAGGCATTCAGTTGTAGACTTTTAATTGCGTTTCCAAAGTATTACCTCTTCTTTTATGCTTCTTATAAGGATTGCAAGGAACCATTATTTCTTTCTTTCTCCATATTCTGAAATTGTCAATTTGAATGTGTATTAAAAACATGTCTTGCATTCCTTCCTGTAGCATTGACCTCTTATATACTCTCAGGTGCTCTTATTTCAATTTAATTCAAGAAAAAGAATAGTTGCTAAGCCAACCTTGTCATCCCGACACTGTAAATATGCAAGCGAAGCTTTTCTATAAAAATACTTATTTTTGCAATCTCAAATTGGAAGCCTAAACAATTATAAGTGCAAGATTCCATCAACAATATTAATGGAAATAAATTAGCTCATATACGGTTTTAAAGAATTTAGAGCTATATGAGTGATGTGATGTACATATAGAAGCTGGCAAAAGTGCAGCACCAAGCCCACAAAAATGTGGTCACAGATAATGACTGAACTGAAAATATAATTTATGGGGTAATTTCTGTACTCACTGACATCTTACACCGCATTCTGCATATGCTTGCATGGTTTGATCCAAGGGTAGAATTTTCCTCCAAATTTCCTTTCTTACAACACTTGCAGTATTTGTGCCTGCAGCCACCTCACACGAGCTACAGACTGCACCTCTTGACTTGTGGAAGTTAGAGATGGAAAAGATCTATTATGTCCTTTACTCCATTCCTCTGTTCATGTGAAATTGTTCTGTGCAATCTTTATGAGAAGATACTGCAAAGTATAATCCTGCCTAGGCAGGGGGATGGACAGATGACCTAACAGGTCCTTCCCATCTAAAATATCTCTCATGTTATGACTAACTTCACTGTCCTTGTTATCTCCCACTTACAAAATTCAGGGACCAAACATCTTCATGGGAGCTGCTCGTGTCATAGGCACTTGCTGCTGCAGTTGTCACTCTCTTTTTCAAGCTTCCTTCCCACTGTAAGCTGTCATGCGTGAGTTTCTTTTTTCCACAGTATGTTGAAGCTTCTATCTGTTGTAGGTGCATGGTGAAGTGTGACTTTTATTGCCGGGCTGATATATTTTGCTAGTTATAGCCATTTCTATTTGGTAAAGACTTCCTCTTTGCTTCTGCTATCATATTCTGTAAGAGCTGTAGCAAAGCAATGCTTGATAACTTTCATCCTGAAACATACAGATAACATCAATGAAAGGATGTTAAGTCATCTACATAATTAAATAGCAATTGGCCTTAGCCATTACTCATTATAGTGTAGCTTTTTGTCATTCTGTTTGATGCTAAAAGATGCTCAGCTGCTTGTAATTGATAGAGAGGTTTAATCTGCAGTGGTTTCACTGTAATGAGCCAAGCATGAAACTATTTTTTTTATTTTAAAAATCTAAAAGATGCTTGTTTGGGTGTAGGCATGGGGACAATACTTGGGGTTCCTCAAATTCCCAAGGTATAGAAGTAAGCTTTCTTCTATAACAGTTCATTTTCATAAACTGTTAGTTGAGGAAAGATTGCTTTTACTACAGATGTAAAAATGCAGACCTATTCACAACAATTGAATTGCAGTGAAGCTATTGGAATAATGTGTTTCTAATCTGGGAACTTGGAATAGCAGAGGGGTAGAAAAAAGCACTGAGCATTTTGCCAGAAATTAATCGGGAGTTTCCCTTACTTCTAGTGATCCTAAAATCTCTAATGAGGTGCCTAAACTTTGTAAACCAAAATGGATGCATTTGATAGCAATAAATGTATTATATTTGCAATTGTTTTGTACAATTCAAAGTAATATTCATAAACATCAGCTTTAAAAGGAAGTCAGCAAGATGGAAGGAAGTCAGCTTTTAAGATGACTCTTAGGTTTGGTTTTTTTGGGGGGATTTTGATTTTTAATTGGCTTTTGTGTGTGTTGCTTTGTTTCTTTTTTTTTTATTTCATAATGTTATCTCTAATATATTAATGACCATGGCTGGAAATACTGTTATAATTCACATTATAACACTAGATTTATTCCTTCTTCTGTGCTAGGTCAGCAGAAGAAACGTCCAGCTTACTGTACTGAAGGGTTCTGATCCATCATCTTTGAATAAAAGTTTGCAGCTCTTTAATATACTACCCATATATTTGTCACAGCTCTATAACTGAAAATTTTTGCTTTCATCACAGAGGCAGCAGAAATAGGAGATGTTTACTTGCAACTCAGACATTTTACTTCACTATCCAGAATGTAAGCATGAATTCACATTTATCTGTGGTTTAAATTAGTACTCTGAGTTGCTGTAGCTGAGTAATAGGCAAATCTTTTGTTTTACCAGCTCCAAAACTGTGGCAGAGGGGTAGATATGACAGCAGGGGCAAAACTGTAGCAGCAAGAGCTAGTCAATGAGTCCTAAACCAGATGAAAGACAGAAGAACTTTTAGTCCAATGAGGCAGAATGTCAATAAAAGACTAAATGCACTTCTTCTCATTTCTGAATTAACTCTGTATCAATGGTAAAGAACTCCACCGAGAAAAACTGGGAGACTGAAAAGTTACAAGAAATACTAGAAGAGCAAAACCTGAGAGAAAAAACCTGCCACAGCAAACTGAGCTACAAAATAAACCAGAGAAAAAAGACCACACACACACCCCTCCAGGCTGCTTGTTCCTGAGCAATGAGATTGATCAGGAAAACATTCCACAGAAACTGTGATAAGCATTTATCTAAATTCATAGGCTATTTTTGATGGAAGAGACCTCTGGAGGCCATCTAGTCTAATTCACTGCTCAAAGCAGGTGATGTGAGGATAACTGCTGATGGTTATAACTAGCTGAATCTTGAACACCTCCCAGAACAGAGGTGGCACAACCTCTCTGGCAACCTGCTCCAGTCTTTGGTTGCCTTTATTGCCATTTAGTTTTGAAAATAATGGAGGGAGAGTAGAAAAATAAGAAAATGTGTCTAGAAATTTTATGTAAGACCCACACTTTTCTCCTTTTAAGATATGTCATGGGAAAAATCATATCGTTTGTGCCTTTGAAAAACCTGCTTGTGCCAGCAGAGCTTGACTGAAGTATAGAAGATTCATTTGTAGACATGCGAGTTGTGTTTGATGTCTGAGAAGAAATTAATTGCTTTGTGTAAAATACTAGGGAGAAATATACTTTTGTTATTAACATAGTTGTTTTGTTTTCTGCTTCAAATCAGTATAAATCTGCCTTGCTTGGTGTGGTTAAAAGTTTTGAATTACACACAAAGAGACAATGACTGAGACTTTTCATATTGAAGAGAATTTACTATAAAAAGAAATTCTGAAAAAGTTCTAGGACTGCGTAGACCTTCACATGTGTCGTGGTTTAAGTTGAACCCAGGACAACATGGCTGCAAAAGGAAGAAGTGAATGTACAGATCCAGGGGAAAATATAACAATAATGCAAGATTTACTATATTTTAGTTTTGTTGGTTTTTTTTTTTCTTAGAGAAAAGATCAAAGCAGCAATGCGTTCATATTAAAAGGGAAAGAACAACACTAGTTCTTTATCAAAACAAATGGGATAATGGGTTTTTATACATTACCTAAAGGCATGCTTTAATCTTATTTTCAGGTAGCACATTGATCCTAAGACAATCACAATCACAAGAAAAGCAACACAATCATTGACATGTAGATGTTTATTCTTTTTGGTGTAGTAGGGTAGTTAGAAGTTTCTGAATTTCCATTCCCTGAAAAAATTCTGATATTTCAAATTTTATTTGATTTCATATCAGGATGAAATATAAAATTTTGTCAAAAGGAATTTTTCAACTTTCTTTAAAAAATCAGCTTTTCACTTATCTAGCATGGTACCAAATTATAAAAGGATATTATTTTTAAATATTATTTCAGTAATATCCAACATAAATTTTAATTAAATTTATGTCTTCTAGATAAATATATTGATATCATGAAATCATAATTACGTAATATACCCCAATGAGTTCTAATAATCAACTGAATTTTTATTAACAATAATAAAGGCAATCCCTGATCCTAAAAATCATGCAATCTCTTCTTCTAATCAGTAAGTGGTTTTAGCATGGCATTCTGTCAAATCAGTGGAACTGTAGCCACCTTCTAGAAATATTCCTAGATATTATTTCCTTTGCTTTGCAAGTTTTTGTTGGGTTTTTGGTTGGTTGGTTTTTAATATGCACTTCCTTTTCAAAAAATTAATAATATAAATAAATATAATATACTGGCATGTAAATGAGTTATGTATCTCAGTTTTAGCAATTAATATGGTATAGGCATAAGCTTTTGCTTTGCAAACAGTGACTCATCACTGCTACTCCACATAGAGCTGAGTGACCATGCATCATGATTTTCCAATACCTTCTAATTTGTGACTTAAAAAATCAAATTAAAACAACTTGTAATGCTTTTCCAGTATTCCTTCAGAATTTCAATCAGTGATTCTGTGATCAACTGAAAAAGAAAAAAGAACCAAAGTGGTGTCCCTCTTCTTACCAGGTTGTTCTGTTCTTCACAGTGAGAAAGCTTCTAACTCCTGTTTAAATCAAAATGAAAGAGAATTTTGGGATCATAGCACATAGATATGACGTATTAGATGGCCAAGTCCATGTTCCTGCCAGTTCAAGATAGTCTTACTAATCAGGTATTAAACTATTATTATAAATGACCTTAGGAGATAGCTTAGCCTGTAAAATTTCTTTTAGAAGGTCATTAAGAGCTCCTGGGGATTTAGTGAATCCAGGCACATCACAAATTGCCTGAATTCTACTTTTTTTTGTTCTTATCACTATACTCTTGCATGAAGCTCGCTCCTTTGATCTGGACCTCCATGTAGCAATCCTGGTCAACAGCTTAATCACTGTAGTCCTTAAAAGATGCAGAACATGAACTGTAGTCTATATGACTAAAACCTCAAAAAAAAAAAAACCGGCCTTTTGCCCCTAACAGTGGAAGTGGAAGGAAGAGGGGAAAAAGCTGTAGAAATAGATATGCAGATTCATACAGTCTAAAAGGCAAGCTCTCTGAGGATAACGTCAGCTATGCTTTGAAAGGCATATCTGACAAAGTATTAAGCATTGTAGTAGCATGGAATTTCTCCAGAAAACTGCATTACTTCAACTGCCAAAAAGAAAAATAAAGGTACATACTTGACTTGGAAGATGTTCTTTAGAAAAAAAATAAAAATGCACACATCAAGGCTCTTTCTGCAGCTTTATTGCATACTTTCATACAGATCTTCATATTATAAAGAGAATTAAGGCACAAGTTGGCAACTCTTAAAAATAACCAGTCTGAAAAAGGATTTGAAAGAAAAGAAACTGTGACTAAAGTTCTAGAGACTGCAATTTGCCCACAGTCTACAGGAGGGACAATTCTGTAGGTTTTAAGCAAAAGAGAGATGTAGTTCACATTACGGTCCCAGAGTTATCTCCTTTTTTATTATTATTTCAGATGTAATTCTCTTTTCTAGAAAGCAGTAATATGAAAATTTCTTAAAATATTTTTACCTGTAACTCCCTATTTTAATTTTTAAAATTCCACTAAAGATGTTAAAGTGAGATGTAAGAGAAGTGTCAAAGAGAGATTGCTGTAATAAGATATTCACAGGTGATTTGATTTCCCCTGCTGTTGCAGTAAGTCAGTAGATAAAATCATATTTTTGAGTCTCCTAAAATTTTAGAGCTATTCACGAGCAGTATTGATGACATTGCTACTATACTTAGGAATGTCCTTTAATTTTTCACTGAAGAAAAACTGTTGTTACTGTTTCCACTAGAATACTAAAAAAGACATGTATGTTAATAGAAGGAATTGAATTTAAGTACCCACAGAACATTAATGTTGTTGGTCAGGTAGCTACAATTGTAAATGAGCAGTGATTTTTCCAGACTGAAGCTCCAGATCTTAATGCTTCTGTACTATTTAGGTCTCTGCAACTGGGATCTGCTTTTAGACCCAAATAATCTCAAGACTCTTTCACTCTTCAAACTGTCATATATATCAGGTATGCAACAACCTAAGCCTGATAGTATTTTTCACATATGTTCTTCAACAATTCTTTCTTTTTTTTTAATCAAATATTTTATGAAATGAGTAGCATTTTGATGCATTTGACTAGCTTTCACAGCTTTGTTGAATAAATTATTTAGCAGATAACAGAAGCATTCATCAAATAATGTAATCTGCAGTATTGTATTCTTTTGGTGTTTGACTGCCTTAGATAAAAATGTATCAGTGAAATTAAGGCTATGAAAATACAGTGACAAGACCATAGCATCTGGTCAATTTAGGTCAATTGCTGCGGTGAGTAGCTTGAGAGAGGACTCCTGCAACACCGGAGCGGAGCAGAGGGAGATCAGCGTCCAGGAGCCTCACCTCAGAGCGACAAGAGCCACCGAGGAGGGAGCCTCAAGTCCTCGACAGGACTTGCCCAGGAGCCGGCAGCTCAGCTCACGCAAGCAGCTGACTCACCGGGGGCGGAGCCACGAGAAGCAGCGCCAGCTGTGAGTGGTTAAAAACCTACCCAGGGAGCGCAAGCGACCAGGAGCGCGGCGAACAGGGAGGGCAAACAGGGTGGGTCGAGGCAGTTTGCGCAGCAGTTCGTGCGGGCAGGCGAGCAGGATGACCGTCTGATCAAGAGGACTCGCCTGGAGCACAGGAGGAGGAAGAACTGCTTGCTTGTGCGGAGAGACGTAGATGGACCGATCGACCAGTTAGATCATGGTCACAACACGATCAAAAGCTGTAGTGAGGAATAATGTGAGTACCCAGACTGAGCCTTCCTGCAGACATGCGGCCGTGCAGGTCTCTGGCTGCAGCGAATGTCTGAGCCTGGCACTTGTATTGGAGAGAGCCAGTGACACCGCTTGTGTGTGGTGTGAGTGAATAAATGATCTGCTCAGGCAGGTGGTTGAACTGAGGGAGGAGGTAGAAAGGTTGAGAGCCATCAGAGAATGCGAAAGTGAAATAGATTGGTGGAGCCACACCCTAAGGCAAGGGCAGAGGGAAGTGGTTGGAAAAGTGATGGATCCCCTTCCCTCCTACCATCAGATAGAAGGACTGAACTTAAGGGACAAGGAGGTATGGAGGGAGGTGTCTCCTCAGAGAGGTAAGTGAAAACCCTCGCAATCCCTTCCTCCCTCCCTGTTGCCCTTGAATAACAGGTATGAGGTCTTGGAACTACAGGGCCAGGTAAATGGAGATGGAGGGGTAAATCTATCTAGTGACTCACCTAGGGCTTGTCACTCACCCCCATGCTTTAGAACTTCCTCAACCAAGAAGAAAAGAAGAGCAATTGTGGTGGGTGACTCCCTTCTGAGGGGAACAGAAGGGCCCATTTGTCGACCAGATCCAACCCACAGGGAAGTCTGCTGCCAACCTGGGGCTCAGATTAGAGATGTTAAAAGGAAAATCTCTGATCTTGCGCAGCCCTCTGACTACTATCCACTGCTGGTTTTTCAGGTTGGCAGTGATGAAATTATTACAAGGAGGGCAAGGGCAAAGAAGAGAGACTTCAGGGCCCTGGGACAGTTGGTTAGAGGGTCTGGAACGCAAGTGGTGTTTGCCTCCATACCTGTTACAAGCAAGGCTGAAGAGATAAATAGGAAGAGTCTGCAGATTAATGTATGGCTACGTGACTGGTGCCAAAGGCAGGGTTTTGGGTTTTTCAATCATGGGCTGCTATATGAGACACCTGGTTTGCTGGTGGCAGGTGGGATACACCAGTCCCAGAGAGGGAAAAGGTTTTGGGGGCAGGATTTAGCAGGGCTCATTGACAAGGCTTTAAACTAGATATGAAGGGGGAAGGGGAGATAACTGGGCCTGTTAGGGACAAGCCCAAAAGAAACATGCTAGGGCTTGAAGGATGGCGGACTACGGAGTACTCTCAATCCATTGTTTCATTTGAGGGAAAGGATAGTTGTTTAGACCCTGTCCCACAGGGGAAAAAGGGTACTAGGGCAAGAATTAGCAGAGCTCACTCACAGAGATTTAGGTTAGATTCAAAGTGCGAGGGGGTTGTAGCTGGGTTTGAACTAGTGGGGCATTGTTCTAGTATTAATGAAGACCAGAAGGCCTCCCGCCTCCCAAGGGTGCCATTAGCGTGCTCTGCTCACTCCCTGAAATGACTGTACACCAATGCACGCAGCATGGGGAATAAACAGGAGGAGTTAGAAGTCTGTGTGTCGTCTAAAGGTTATGATCTGGTGGCAATTACAGAGACATGGTGGGACAGCTCACATGACTGGAATGTGGTCATGGATGGCTATGTCCTTTTTAGGAAAGATAGGTCAGCAAAGCGAGGTGATGGAGTTGCTCTTTATGTGAGAGAGCGACTAGAATGTATTGAGTTCTGTCCAGGGGCAGATGAGGGGCAAGTGGAAGTCTGTGGGTATGAATTAAGGGACAGGCTGGTACGGGTGATACAATTGTGGGGGTCTATTATAGACCTCCTGATCAGGACGAAGGAGTTGAGACTTTCTACAGGCAACTGAAAGCAGCCTCGCGACTACATGCCTTGGTCTTCATGGGGGATTTTAACTACCCCGATATTTGCTGGAAGACTCACACAGCCAATCATTCACAGTCTAGGAGGTTCCTCCAGTGCATTGGTGATAACTTCTTAATGCAAACGGTGGACAAACCAACTAGGAGAGGAGCACTGCTGGATCTAGTACTCACCAACAAAGAGGGTCTGGTTGAAGTGGTGATGATCAATGGCAGCCTTGGCTGCAGTGACCATGAGATGGTGGAGTTTAGGATCCTGTGTGGGAGGAATAGAATACCTAGCAAGGCCACAATTCTGGATTTCCGAAGGGCCAACTTTGGCCTCTTCAATCAATTGCTAAGGGCAGTCTCATGGGAAAGGGTACTAGGTGGTAAAGGGGCTCAAGATAGTTGGTTAGCATTCAAGGACCACTTCTTCCAAGCTCAGGATCAGAGCATCCCAATGGGTAGGAAATCAAGTAAGGGAGCCAGGAGACCAGCATGGTTAAACAAGGAAATGCTGGGCAAACTCATGTGGAAAAAGAGAATCTATAGATTATGGAAGGAGGGGCTGGACACTTGGGAGGAATATAGGACAGTTGTTAGAGGATGTAGGGAGGCAATTAGGACAGCTAAGGCCTCCTTGGAACTTAATCTTGCAAGTCAGGTTAAGGACAATAGAAACGGCTTCTTCAAATACATAGTGGATAAAACTAACACAAGAGGCAATATAGGCCCACTGCTGAACGAGGTGGGTGCCCTGGAGACAGAGGATATAAAGAAGGCAGAGGTGCTGAATGCCTTCTTTGCCTCTGTCTTTACTCCTGCAGACTCTCCCCAGGGTCCCCAGATTCCTACAGCCCCAGAAGGAGTCAGGATAAAGGAGAAGTTTGCTTTGGTATATGAGGGTTGGGTTAGGGATCAGTTAAGCAATCTGGACATCTATAAATCGATGGGTCCGGATGGAATACACCCACGGGTGCTGAGGGAGCTGGCGGAGGTCGTTGCTAGGCCACCCTCCATCATCTTTGGTAAGTCGTGGGAAACAGGAGAGGTGCCTGAGGATTGGAGGACGGCAAATGTCACATCAGTCTATAAGAAGGGCAAGAAGGAGGACCCGGGTAATCATAGACGGTCAGCCTTACCTCCATCCCTGGAAAGGTGATGGAACAACTTATTCTTGACACCATCTCTAGACATATCAAGGATGAGGGGGTCATTAAGAGTAGCCAACATGGTTTTACCAAGGGGAAGTCATGTTTAACCAACCTTATAGCCTTCTATGAGGAAGTAACTAGGTGGATGGATGATGGTAGAGGGGTAGATGTGGTTTTTCTTGATTTCAGTGAGGCATTTGATACTGTCTCCCACAGCATCCTCATAGATAAGCTAAGGAAGTGTGGGCTTGATGATCAGGTAGTGAGGTGGATCAAGAACTGAAAGGAAGAAGGCAGAGAGTTGTGGTCAATGGGGCAGAATCTAGCTGGAGGTCTGTGACTAGTGGAGTCCCTCAGGGGTCGGTGCTGGGACCAGTGCTGTTTAATATTTTCATCAACAACCTGGATGAGGGAACTGAATGTACCCTCAGCAAGTTCACTGATGACACTAAACTGGGAGGAGTGGCTGACACACCAGAAGGCTGTGTTGCCATTCAGCAAGACCTGGACAGGCTGGAGAGTTGGGCGGGAAGAAACTTGATGAAATTCAACAAGGGCAAGTGTAGAGTCTTGCATCTGGGGAGGAACAACCCCATGTACCAGTGCAGGTTGGGGGTTGACCTGTTGGAAAGTAGTGAAGGGGAAAGGGAGCTGGGGGTCCTGGTGGATAGGAGGATGACCATGAGCCAGCACTGTGCCCTTGTGGCCAAGAAGGCCAATGGCATCCTAGGGTGCATTAGAAAGGGTGTGGTTAGTAGGTCAAGGGAGGTCCTCCTTCCCCTCTACTCTGCCTTGGTGAGGCCGCATCTGGAATATTGTGTCCAGTTCTGGGCCCCTCAGTTCAAGAAGGACAGGGAATTGCTTGAAAGAGTCCAGCACAGGGCCACAAAGATGATTAAGGGAGTGGAACATCTCCCTTATGAGGAAAGGCTGAGGGAGCTGGGTCTCTTTAGCTTGGAGAAGAGGAGACTGAGGGGTGACCACATCTATGTTTACAAATATGTAAAGGGTGAGTGTCAGGATGATGGAGCTAGGTTTTTTTCAGTGATGCCCAGTGATAGGACAAGGCGCAATGGGTGTAAACTGGAGCATAAGAGGTTCCATGTGAAGATCAGGAAAAACTTCTTTACTGTGAGAGTGACAGAGCACTGGAACAGGTTGCCCAGGGGGTTTGTGGAGTCTCCTATGTTGGAGATATTCAAGGCCCGGCTGGACAAGTTCCTGTGTGATGTACTCTAGGTTACCCTGCTCTTGCAGGAGGGTTGGACTAGATGATCTCTTGAGGTCCCTTCCAACCCTTGGGATTCTGTGATTCCGTGATCTGCCCCAGAAGGTTTCACAAACCAGAATGGAAATAAAAACCCTATTGCTCATTGCTCAGATTCATTTTCTTCTTACTTCCTTATTTTTGTAACATAGTCATTAATTAATTGTTTAATTGGAACAGTAAAGAAATGGAGTTGTTGGGCATATGACACTAGTAAGTCAAAAGGTGTTCAAATGGCTGCTGAAAAGCGACAACTCAAAAAACCAGAAAACAAAGATTTTGTGAGGCGGCTTTTAGCTGTTCAGTGAGTCAAACAGATGTGTTAATAATGAACATACACTTTAAGATGTGTTTACATATTTAGTGGTGGAAAACTGTAGACTATATATTGCCATGATGTGCTATAAGGAGTTAAATAAAAGGGGGAGTTGTCTAAAACTGCTGTACCTTCATTAAGGTGGTCAAATCTCTGAATATATGTAGATGTTTTCTCACACATGGTGTAGGCTGTACCATGATCTGGAATAACACAGATGAGCTCAGAGGAATAACACTGAGAATTCATGATAACAACAGCAAAGATATGATGAGTTTGAAGGGTATTCAGTAATATACACATAGATATTTTACAGTGGGTAGCCTAGCAGGGTGCCTATTTCCGTGGGTGTGATGTGGTCCTATCAGACTGCCTACATCAGCCTGAAAAAGTAGTGCTAGTCCTTACCTGTGCAAAACAGGAGCCATGAACACAGCCCATGTGCACCAGGAAATGTTGCTCTTTCCAATAAAGAGAAGATGATAGAAAGAACTCTAGAAATTTTAGCTTTACAATATTGATCCAACCCCCATTTGAAGTTTTTCTGTTGTTTTCAAGCTAGCTTTGGTCTGGTTATGGAGGACAAAGAGACTGAATTATCAAGGCAGCTAGGGGTGATCTTCTTCTGAGTGCCTTGTGAAAAGCTGGTGGCAAACAAAAGCTGATGGCACAAAGACATGCTTCATCAAATTATATGTCCACTTCTGGGATTAAAAACTAATGCATTTGTCATATGCAATTGGTCTTAAAGCAGGCAGAAGTGCTTCACAGCATGTCCTCTGAAAGCTCTCATAAATAGAAATCAGAAGAAATGCCAAATTCCTCAAGGCTTGACAGAAAGTGATGTTTTAATTTAATGGACATACAAACCTCTCTTTGACATCTAAATGGATATGTACCATTAGGAATCTCTTCCCTTCCCCCAAATATTTGTGAAAAAAGAAGACATGTACACAGAACAAATTCTTTGTTTTAAGTTAAAAAAAAAATTTACATAGTACAGAAAAGATTGCCTTCAGAAGGACTGAGACTACATTGCAAAGATGGAGATGTTAGCAAATTGAGAACAATTTTATCTCAAAGTGGAAATACAAGTCTTTAAAACTGGATCCTTATTCTACAGTAATCTCAACACAGGCTGGAACACACTGGCATCAGTAACATAGAGAATAAATTTTATGATCCCAATCCTTTAAATCAAGATTAGCTTGGTGACTGTAATTATAATGAAGCAGAAGGTCAGACTCTTGGAAAGGGAAACTTACTGCTTTTGTAAGTGTCAAAATGTTTCTGTTGAATGCCCTAAAAGCCTAACTACCAAATTATTTGCCCTTCTAACCCCAGAGCTATTAAACAAGAAGGACAAGACAAAATCAAAATGATGTAAAGCATCCTTCAAATTTAGTAGTTGCATTTGGGATGCTTTCTGACCCTAAACCTAAGAAAGTTACATTGAAATGAGCGCAGACAGTTTACCTGTGAAAGGTACTGACCTTGCAGCAAGGTACCAATTAATTTATATGCATCCTGAAAAACTTATCACCTTCATTTATCATTAATGAGCTCCAGTCATGTTGTTTACACTGGATCACACGTTCTTTGTTAACTTTTCTTTTTTGTATCCTTTGCTATAAACGCAGAGTGCAAGGCTTGTGGAAATATTATGAACTTTGCTGTGCAAGGTTTGTAGCTACATATGCAAAAATTAATCAGATAGGCTTTATAACCATGATGAACTCTGCATGCAGTGTCTAGGTTGTAGTGGTGCTGACTGAAGGTTTTGTAGTTTTATACTTAGGTACATGTACTTATTCGCATGTATGATTTTTAAAAAGATACATTTATTTTACTTCTCTTACAGACTGCTCTTGTCTATACCCAGCTATCATTCAAACAAGCACAATTTCAGTAAGGAAGAGCAGGATTCAGGGAACATAGTATAGTTCTACCACTTCTTCTGGGACTATAATTAAGAGCAAAAAAGTATTCCTTCATAAACTTGTTGCTCAAGGCTCTAAGCTTCTTTGGCAGATTCATGCATGTGTAAGTAGGAAGAGGCATAGCTCCTACCTGTCATCTTTTCTCCTGGAGGCCTTGTACGTTTTGGAAGACAGGACACCTTAGCACAAAACACAGTGATGTTTTTCTTAGTCTCTTGACAAAATCTTGTCTGAATTATGCCTGCAGAGTGGACAGAGAACTCCAAGTTGTCCTGCATCCTATTTATATTCCTGAAAAGACATACTGTTATCTCTGTATGAATAATGTCTTGGAAAGCTACCAAAATGAAATTTTGATTCTGCAGAAAAGGTAGACGGATTTGTCTTTTATATTAAGTGGCTTAGACATAGCTTTTAATTAATAGATAATAGAATTACAGTCCAAAAAAAAAAAAAAAAAAATAAAAAATCCTCCAGCAAGTTCAATAACTTGCAATGTTCCTATCTATGTTATTTCTGTGGAAAGGGAAAAGACCTCCAGAGCTCTTCAGTTCAGTCTCCTTCCATGACACTTGTCAATTCATGTATTCCTTTTCATAAATGAATCTATCTTAAATAAAAAGTTAAATTTTCTTTTTGCCTCATTGCCTGTATTACAAGACTTCACCAGGTCCACAGCAGTCTTCTTTAAATGTCCTGATTAGGCCAAATGTACTTTCTAACTCACACCAATAATTTCTTTTCTGGTGGTTATCTGCTAATATTTTATAGTTCATGGCTGTCTCCATGGTTTTAAATGAGGGACTTTTGCTATTTTTAAGGAGCCTATAGTCACAGCTTTTTTCTATTAACTGTATAAGGGAAATAATAAAAGTTATTTTGGTTTATATAGTTTTTATTTTGGTAAAAAACAATTTGGCTAGCAGCTGTCTTTGCATATTATGGCTTAAGGTGGATGGTTTGGGGAATAAGTTTCTTGTCTTGAACCACAGACAGTTAATTTCCTAGGTTTTGGGAGAGTTGTTCCACAGGCCCAAAGACATTGAAGGTTGGATTCAACTACTTTCATTTCAGCTGGATAAAATGTTGGTACCTAATCTAAGGAAATTATCTGGATTTCTTGAGTTGGTGAACAGAGATGGGTTGTAGAAACCTCTGTTAGTGTGGGAAGAGACATCCAGTGGCTGTTTGCCTCACTTTGTCTCTCTTTCTTCAATGATGGAGAAAGTCTAGAGTAGCTGCATGGACTTTAAAATTTCAGTTCTTAGATGAAATAAGTCATAACCCCCTCTGGACTTGTTCCTGAAAAGTGCCAAGCACTGTAGCCAATATATCAAATCATTTCAACTCATTTAGAGTTTTAATCTGTAACTACTCAACGAGGCTTTCATAGTTTATTCCTAAACACAAGCAAAACAGCTTTCTGGATCCAGCTACAGAATTTATCACTTTGCAAGACTCAGATCTGTCTTCATGGCCATTTACTAAACTCTTCAATATGTGACTGAATCATCTGGGATTATGTATGCTCACTGTGTATTTGAATAGTAAAATACTTGCACAACGAAGCTTCAGTTTCAGTGACATCCCTAAGATAACACTAAAATACAAATAACAGATAAGAAAAAACATGATAGAAATTCTTATCCTGCATCTAGAGATAGAAAAGAAACAAAAAAACCTGAGCAGCAAGCCTGAAGTCTGTGTTCTTTCAAGCTCGAATGGGACTCACACTTCAAAGCTGAGAATAGTTGTCTCAGTCTAGAATCCAAATTTACAAGTGAAGTTTGACTATGTCAGAGCTAGTTCTCTTACCCTACATGTAGTAAATACCTTTGAACTCACTTCTATGAAACAGAAGTGCTTTCTGAAGAAGTAAGTTGAAAAGATAAGTGGCTTACGAGATACTGTAATTAAAATCTGAAAGATGCTTTCCCAGCTGTTGCTTTTGAAGTTATGCTTAGTTGGTGGCTAGGTGCCAGCGTTCAATTAGAAGTATGCATTTTTATTAACAGACTATCATGTGTTTTATTATGTCAATAATTTCTTTTAAATTAATTCTTTTTATTTCTTGCAATAGTCACAGGTGTCCAGGTCATTAAATATTAAAACAGGCCCCACTGACAATTGTGGAACATCCTAAGTTTGTTTGGTGTTTTATTTGCACTTCATTTGAAGTTCAAAATTAAAATATCTCTGAACTTGTAGAAAGGAGGGTTTGGCCAAGATAAGTTAATGCCTGAGTGGGAAAAATAAAGAGAGATACAGTCTACATGGAACTTTTTGACTGCATTTGAGTTTCTAATTATCATGGCTTCATTTACTTAGTCATAATATGCATGTTGCAAGTGGGTGCCTCATTATTTTGATTCATTTTCTTAGATGTCAAAGTCTTAGGCTGGAATTAGTACTGTGAAGTGGGTTTGACATTTGTAGGCTGTTAGAGGTACTCAACTCTGTGTCAGAACAGCACAATAAGCTAGTCTCCCAGCTTTTTGTTTCAGGATTCATCTCACCTAACTTTAGATAGTGTAAATACTTCCATCTAAACTTGATAGCTAAGTTTCCTTAATTTGGCTAATTCGGACAGCTATTTTGGGTCAAGATGAATGAAGCCTGGAAGTGTCTTTTAGACTTCCTCACATGATGACAGGAGCTTTAAACAGCAAAGTCAGACAGAGTTTACCTAGCATGTGAAGATACCTGAAGTTAGATGTTCTCACTCATATTGTCTTCCCTCATGGTTAAGGCTCTACCCAGTATGAAAAACAATTGAGGCACATTCATTTTTTTTCAGGTACCAATGGAGGTTCAGGATACTATCTTGTCCTTTTAGCCATAGTATACAATATTGGGGTTCCTCCTCCTTTATATTATATAATTTATAATAATAATTTATATTATTATACTATTTCTATGACAAATTCTGGACTGCAGGTCATATAGACTGAACTTTTCTGAAGCCTGTGGAACAGCAGGGTTGGTGTATCTCAGCATTTGTTGATTACTAAAGAGGTCACTTCTGAGACTGAGGGACTGTCTATTCTCAACCAGTTTTGGCTATTCTTTTAAAAATGGCATAGGGAGAAAGTTAAATTGCACTGTTAAAAGCAAAGTTAAAAGCAACAGCCTGGCTGCTTGGTTTTTCTCAGTAACTGTTCTCTGGAAATGAAGGCCTTTGAAATACTGGGTTTTTACTAGGTATCAATAATGATTGTAGTACGATACATATCCAGCTGGTAAAATATATATAGTTAGTAATGCCCTTTTTTTGTGGCTTACAAAGGGTGCAAAAAAGTTTTGTCAATGCAAATTAATTCCTTCTTGCATAACATTTTTGAGTAGCGGCCTTCTTCATTTTACACATAAAGTGATCTGCCTATGGTGATGTTAAAAATGTGCTAAAAGCTAATTGAAAACCTAGAAATTCCCATTTTTATTCCTTCTTTAATGTCTTCTGTAGACGTGGCTGACAAATGCTGTTTCTTGAGATATTTTAGAGTTAAGAGCTCTGGGAAAGCAAGTGCTATATATGCTCATCTGCCAGCCTATTCCAGCTGCTCATTCTAATCATGGGCGAGGACAAACCTCATGAGTTCAAATGATAGAGGGAATTGTTAGAAATAACAAAAGAGAAAAGAGAACAATTACAATGACAGAAGACAGATAGCATTTAACACTCATTTCTTGGTAACACCTTTTCTAAATTATTTAGCTAATTAAAAGATACAGATGTTGATTTGACCTGTTAGTCATTTCTCATTGCACTGTTGCAGTTTGAATCATGATATATTTCTAACCATCTGCAAATAGCTTAAGAAGAATATCCTTCTTTCTTAAGAATGTTATAAAAACATTGGTTTTATAACTGAACAGCTCTTTCAGCAAAACCTGAATTTTCACTTAGATCCGTGCAAGAGCTGAAATTTTTTCAGTCTCTGACCTATCCCTGACATCTCTAACAGCTACCTTCAGGAGATATATCACTTCCTTCCGTTTTTAGCCCATCTACCACTGAATGGTAATTAATTGGCCTTTGCCGACATCAAAGCATTGTCCAGCTGTGCTTTTGGAAAGAAAGACAATATTTTGTCCCCTCCTCACTTTTTAGTTCATGTTGTACCTGTTCATTCCAGAGAGGCCCAGCACCCCCAGTTTTTGTCTGTCCAATGCTCTAAGGCTGTGAATAGCCTGAGGAGGTTGGTTGCTTGCCATCCAGCCCAGTACCCCACACATGAACACTTGGGCCACTTGTCCATACATGAGTAGACTAAGTGAGGGATTGCAAGATGCAGCAAAATCTGCCAGACACTTGGAAGGACTTCAATTACTTTGGATAGTCTGTGACCTATTTATGCGTGCTGTATTGATAAATGAAGTGAAAAATCTTTTACACCTTTCAACGACGCTGCTGTTTGGTCTGGTAACAGTGCTGACAATTTTAGTGATGTTCTGTAGGAAACAGCTGGGATTATTAATTCATTTTTACATAGGTCACTAAGCATCCAGAAGTCAATATTTCTTTTAAATTGCTCTCAATCTGGACTAAATCCATTCTGAAGGTGAAAGGTTCCAGATATATACCGCTACCAGCCATTATTAGAGTCCTTTTTAAGCCTTGCCAATTGTTTTTCCTTAGTTCAGCCCAAGAATGACTGTATTAGGCAGAACAGAAAAAACTGTACATGCTCTTTAACTTTAATTTTCAGCTCATGGAGAGCTTTCATTTTTCAGTTCTTGGAAATACACTTTATTTTATTACAGATGACACCAATCAGGGTAAAAAAAAAAAAAAAAAAAGAAAGAAAGATGAGAAAGACTTTAGATTCTGAATTTGAAACAATTGCTCAGTGACTCAAGACTCAAATGTAATGAGGAAGGAAGAATTGCAAGAAAGATTTACAAAGATGCTGTTAAGGAAAAAGCCAAGCAAAACTGTAAGGTTTCAATTCACAGGAATTTCTTCAAACCTGTAATTTGACTTTGACTTTGTGAGAAGACATACCTGATGACTCCAACATCTGATGAAAGTCAGAGCAGAAGTACTAAGCTTCAAGGTGCATGATGTTAAAACTGTGGGTCTGAAGCTGGACCTTAACATTGTCAGTCTTTGGAGGAAAGACCTATCAAGCCCTGTATCTTACTTGGATATTAAACAGCTGGAAAAAGTATGGAGAAGAGCTACTGTAACTATGCAAGGGCTGAAAAGAGTGCATGGCAGCAAGATGTTAAAAATGCAGTCCTAGCTCTTTAAACAGGAGATTAAAGGTTATTTGATTGCAGAGTGTAAACTCCTTCTTGGAGAGACACTAGTGATACGCAAAATAAGAGAAACAAGCAGTACAAGACTGGAGGCACAAAGGTAGACCCACATGTATTCATATTAGATATATCAACAATCTTACTGTCATGGAAATTAAAATAACAAGGAAAAGAATGGACAAAGTGTTGATACCAAGCCTGTGTGTCATGCATTATTGCTTTCAGACAAGCGGAACTAATTAATCACACTGTAAGGGTGGCTGGATGAATTAGTATCGCTGATGTTATGCAAAGGGTCACACTAGCTGGCTCCTTGGTGTCTTTGGGTCTTGATGTTTGTTCCTTGACAACCCTGACTCTGTACTGCCTCCAGCCTTGATGAGAGGTTTTGGAGTGCTTCTTGTATTTGGAAATACCTGAAGTGGAAATAGGCTCAAAAAAGAAGTTAAAAGACTTGAAAAATTTCTTGAAAAGTTCTAGGGCTACTCCCTTTTGGAAGTTGGCTCTATGATAATAATTCAGATAAAATTGCATTTTTATTACAGGTGGGTTTATCAAAAATGCGACAATTTTGTTGATACTGGTTTTGGTTTTAGTAATTATGGGCTTTACCCTCAAGTTGTGGCAAGCCGGCATGCAAGCAGTTGGATTGGAAGCCTCGCAGAAGACAAGAAAGCTAAATATTCGAGAAATATCCTAATACAGCTTTCAGACCGATGAGATTTGAAGAAGTCCAATGACACAATTGTTTGGAAACATTCTCTCATAAAATGATCTCTATTTAAAGAAAAGTTTTCTGTGGAAAAAAACTTACTTTGCAGATATCTTTTGAGTTCAGATAAGGAAATCAAAGACCAGATTGTTTAGTTTTGGGCTTGTTGAACCTGAATAAAGTATCTCAATTTGTTCAACTGGCCAGAAACAGTGATCAGTCTGTTCAATATTGTTCTTTGTTTTGTTGTGTTAGTGTCCCAAGGGATTTTCTGTTCTTCTAACTCATTCCCATTCTATCCTGTGGAGCAGACTAATAGTATATAATACAGTTAGATGTCCTCTGGAAGAAAGAATTGTGGTGCAGTGTGGGAGTTCTGTGACATCTTATGGAAATGTCATCCTTGCAGACAGCACAGGAAAAGGAGCAAATGTAGGTATTCTTAGGTCAGGTGAATTGGTGAGGTGAGTAGCTTGAGAGAGGTTGCCTTCAACACCGGAGTGGGGAGGAGATCAGTGTCCAGGAGCCTCAAATCAGAGAAGCAAGAGCCACTGAGTGAGCCTCAGGTCCTCAACAGGACCTGCCCAGGAGCCGGCAGCTCAGCTGACATAAGCAGCTGACTCACAGGGGGCGGAGCCAGGAGGGCTCTGGACCTCAGATTGTCTTTTCGTCAATTCTCCAGGATACAGGGGAGGACCTTAAAAAAGCTAGGAGGATTGGCCAAGTTAATAAATGGTTAAAAGGGTGGTGTCATAGTCAGGGGTTTGGGTGTCTTGAACATGGGGCCCAGGTCTGTAGGCCAGGTCTACTGGGGGCTGGTGGAACTGATCTGGCAAAGAAGAGGACAAGTGGTTTTGGTAGGAGGCTTGCCAGGCTGGTCAAGGTTGCTTTAAACTAGATGTGTTGGGGGAGGGGGACATTGTTTCATCCTATCACACCCAGTCAGTTGCCAGCACCTATAATAAATGCTTGGAGCGATGCAGAGATATTCCAGCCGCTCCAGCCAATGAGCCGGCTTCATTTGGAGCTCGGCTCAGATGCCTCTATACAAACGCCCATAGCATGGGAAACAAACAAGAGGAATTAGAGATGTGTGCACATCTATGGGGGTATGATATAACAGGCATCACAGAAACATGGTGGGATGGCTCCTACGACTGGAGTGTTGGAATGGAAGGTTACAGGCTCTTTAGAAAAGACAGTCCTGGCAGGTGGGGAGGGGGAGTTGCTATTTATGTTAGGGATAGGCTGGAGAGTATGGAACTGTGTCTGGGGACAGGTGAGCAGTCGAGAGAGAGTTTGTGGGTCAGGGTTAAAGGGAGAACAGCGATGGGGGACATTACTGTGGGGATCTGTTACAGACCGCCTGATCAAGAGGAATCTGTGGATGAAGTGCTCTATAGGCAGATAGGAACAGCCTCACGCTCACAGGCCCTTGTTCCCATGGGAGACTTCAACCACCCTGACATCCATTGGAGTGAAGGTATGGCCCGGCACAAGCAATCCAGGAGGTTCCTCAACTGTGTGGAAGACAACTTCCTTCTGCAAGTAATAGAGGAGCTGACAAGGAGAGGTGCCATGCCTGACCTACTGCTCACCAACAGGGAAGGGCTGGTTGGAAATGTGATGCTCCAGGGCAGCCTTGGTTGCAGCGACCACAAGATGGTCGAATTCAGGATCCTCGGGACAGTGAGAAGAGCGTGCAGCAAGCTCACTGCCCTGGACTTCAAGAGAGCAGACTTTGGCCTCTTCAGGAACCTGCTTAGTAAGGTTCCATAGGATACAGCCCTAGAGGGCAGGGGGGCCCAAGACTCTTGGTTGTTATTCAAGGATCACCTGCTCCAAGCTCAGGAGTATTGCATCCCAACTAGAAGGAAGCGCAGCAGGAGGGCCAGGAGACCTCCTTGGATGGATAATGAGCTGCTCAGGAAAATTCAAAGGGAAAAAGAGGCTTATAGAAGGTGGAAGCAGGGACAGGCAGCCTGGGAAGAATACAGGGATGTCCTGGAAGCCAGGGACCAGGTGAGGAAAGCTAAAGCCCAGTTAGAATTGACCTTGGCTAGGGATGTTAAGGATAACAGGAAGGGATTCTATAGGTACATAGCGAATAAAAGACAAACTAGGGACAACGTAGGCCCCCTTTGGAAGCTATCGGGAGAACTGGCTACCCTGGATTTGGAGAAGGCTGAGGTTCTTAATGACTTTTTTGCCTCTGTCTTCACTGGCAAATGCTCTGACTGCACCACCCAAGTCTTGGAAGGCGAACGCAGGAACTGTGAGAATGAAGACCCTAGGGCCACTGTAGGAGAGGACCTGGTTTGAGATCCTAAAAACCTAAATGTACACAAGTCCATGGGACCTGACGAAATCCATCCGTGGGTCCTGAAGGAGCTGGCGAATGAAGTTGCTAAGCCACTGGCCATCATATTTGAAAAATCATGGCAGTCAGGTGAAGTTCCCAACGACTGGAAAAAGGGAAATATAACCACCATTTTTAAGAAGGGAAAAATGGATGACACGGGGAATTACAGACCAGTCAGTCTCACCTCTGTGCCTGGCAAAATCTTGGAGCAGATTCTCCTGGAAGGCATGCTAAGACACATGAGAAACAAGGAAGTGGTTGGTGACAGCCGGCATGGCTTCACTAAGGGGAAATCCTGCCTGACCAATTTGGTGACCTTCTATGATGGGGCTACAGAACTGATGGACAGGGGCAGAGCAGTTGACGTCATCTACCTGGACTTGTGCAAAGCCTTCGACACTGTCTCACATGACATCCTTGCCTCTAAATTGGAGAGACATCAATTTGATGGGTGGGCCACTCGGTGGATAAAGAACTGGCTGGATGGCCGCACGCAAAGAGTTGTGGTCAATGGCTCGATGTCTGGCTGGAGACTGGTAACGAGTGGTGTTCCTCAGGGATCGGTGTTGGGACCGGTCTTGCTCAACATCTTTGTCGGTGACATGGACAGTGGGATTGAGTGCGCCCTCAGCAAGTTTACCAATGACACCAAGCTGTGTGGTTCAGTTGATACAATACGCCGGAGGGAAGGGATGCCAGCCAGAGGTACCTTGACATGCTTGTGAGGTGGGCTGATGCCAGCCTTATGAAGTTTAACCATGCCAAGTGCAAGGTCCTGCACCTGCGTCGGAGCAATCCCAGGCACAGCTACAGGTTGGGCAGAGAAGAGATTCAGAGCAGCCCTGCAGAGAAGGACTTGGGGGCGTTGGTCGATGAGAAAATGAACATGAGCCGGCTTCAGTGTGCGCTCGCAGCCCAGAAAGCCAACTGTATCCTGGGCTGCATCAAAAGCAGCATGACCAGCAGGTCGAAGGAGGTGATCCTGCCCCTCTACTTGGCTCTCATGAGACCTCACTTGGAGTATTGTGTGCAGTTCTGGTGTCCTCAACATAAAAAGGACATGGAACTGTTGGAACAAGTCCAGAGGAGGGCCATGAGGATGATCAGGGAACTGGAGCACCTCCCACATGAAGACAGGCTGAGAAAGATGGGGCTGTTCAGCCTGGAGAAGAGAAGGCTGCGTGGAGACCTCATAGCAGCCTTCCAGTATGTGGAGCGGGCCTACAAGGATGCTGGAGATGGACTAGTCATCAGGGACTGTAGTGACAGGACAATGGGTAATGGGTTCAAACTTAAACAGGGGAAGTTTAGATTCGAAGTTTAGATAAGGAAGAAATTCTTTACTGAGAGGGTGGTGAGGCACTGGAATGGGTTGCCCAAGCAGTGCTCCATCCTTGGTGGTGTTCAAGGCCAGGTTGGATGAGGCCTTGGGTAACATGGTTTAGTGTGAGATGTCCCTGCCCATGGCAGAGGGGTTGGAACTAGATGATCTTAAGGTCCTTTCCAACCCTAACTATTCTATGATTCTATGAAAAAGAAAAATATCATGCCAAAGAACCATTTCTCAGCAGTATCTGCATTATGATCTTTATGATCAGCCACACTATTATTGAGAGAAAAAATAAACAAGTTTCCTTCTTTCTACTACTATCACCTTTTCTTTTATCTCCTCTAAGTTATGTTTTTCTTTTTTATCAGTCATGTTGAACGCTGGTAAGATTCTTCATTCAACCTCGGGCACTCATTTTCAGAAAATTAACTTGGCATTGTAGCAGCTCTTAACATCTGTGACTCTTGACTTGGAGATTGTTGACTAAAGGGGCTAGGCAGAGTTATAATTTATTGCCAATAAAATACTAATTTTTTTAAAAAAAAAAACCCTAGGATTTAACAGTGTTTTTTCCCCCTCCATTGCATTTAATCTACTGGGGTATGAGAAGAACAAAAGGGATAGAATGTGTTTTGTATTACAACATATTTCAGAGGACAGGCCAAAAGAGAATATCCTCGTATTTCCAGAAAAAAAAAAAAAAAAATCTTTGCTGGTATAAAGATGTTTTGTTTCATTTTTAGATAGATTGTGTTAAACCCTATATGTGGAAGTAGGTAGGCACACTGAATCACTGTATCCAGCTGGTTCTACACTCAATTTTCCACTTCTAATATAATGTCATATTGATACTTAATTTACTTTCCATTTACTATTCCTGATCATCCTTTCTTTTTTGTGGTCTTTCAGATCATTCTTTATTTTATTTAAGTTAATCATTGCAAGAAACTATATCAAAGTCTTGCAATCTGGAAGAGCTCTTCTGCATTGTAAACTGACTCTTCTTTTGGTTTTCAGAATTCATTTTATTCCCATTCTTTACAATCTTCTTCCTGTTATCATGATTTTCTAACTTCACTAGAAAGGCAAATTCTGTAGTTACCTCTCTAACAGTTGAGATTTTTTTCCACTGAGCTGGATTTGCTTTGACTAGTAGTCACATGCAAACACAAACTGAATTTGGTTCTAGTTCTGAATTTCAGGTGTTCTTCTTCCCACAAGGAGATGGGTAAAAAAAAAAAAAAAGAATAAATCAAAAACCTCAAAAACTGTGAGTTTTGATAATTCTGAATTTTTATATCCAGATCAGGATGCTGAAAATGAAGTGTGTTATAGCTTTTCCACAGAATTCCCACCACTTACCTGTTAGTAACATATTTTTCTCTCTTATATCTTTAAAATAGTAATTAGAAAAGAAGTTAGCTACATTATTTCTGTTTGAAATATTAATCTAACAGAACACCAAAAAAAATTATATTTGCATGTAAATTGTGTACATGATTTTTGAAATGGTCTTATACTAGAATTGTTAAGAAACTGTCTTAGGAGTGGCTGTTTAGAAAGTTCAGAACGGAAGGATTAAATTACAGCCTGATTTTCATTGACAATATCCAATGAAATCACAAAAAATCAGAATTAAGTACATATCTTTATATGTATATATTTGAAATTTTAAGTCCAAATCTGCAAAGTATATAAAGAAAAGTCTTATTACAGATCCTTTAACAGTCCAGTGCCAAAGCAGTAATAAACTGGTATGCTTTGGTGTTCATAAGACTTAGTAGATCAATATTATGTATTTTACATGTAAATCCTTTGCGTGCATTTCTATAATTAGGTCAACAGTACCTATTTTGAAATTCCCCATTAATTAGTTTATGGAAATGGACAAACAGCCACTGCATAGAAAAGTTCAAACATTAAGGCTTCCTTCACTCCTTTTCCAAATAACTTACATGCTATTTCTTCTGAATTATAGGTGCTTTATCCTAAGTGTAAAACTTGTCTGTTTAAACAACTGACTTTAAAGTGTTCATGCTTAAACCTCAGTATTTTTGTTACTTCTAACATGGAAGATGAATAAGTTAAAAGTACTAAAAAAACCCACCACGTTTTAAGGGCTGTACTTCCTGCTGTTTATTATTTTCCTTTTACTGATGAAGCAAATCTGCCAATCTTGGTGATTCATGTTTCAAATAATTGTAATCACATCCTTTTTGATTTAAGAACAAAGATACTGAAATTATTTCACTTGCAATTACCATACTCCTCCTCCTCTCTCCATCTTATCTTTTCGGGAAACCTTCCAACCAAGCACACATGAACACTATCAGAATCCAGCCTGAGCTATGTCAACCAGCAGAGCTCCTTCAGTACAATCCAACTCCTCTAGGGGCAGACTCCCAGGTTCTTTTCACAGATACCACCCTGAACTTGTTGCCATTTCTACTAGCTATGATCTAAAGCCCACTGGGAGTAGTGCCTAATTTTTTAGTAGGAATTATAATTATACAGTACCATTTATGCAGGATACTGAGATGAATGAATAAAGACTTATTATCTTAAAACAATCTGATTTTGGATACCTTCAGTTGAATGAGTTATCCTGACAAGTCCTTCCATTTTCTGAAAGGAAGAATTTGTTGGTAATTTTCCACTTGGAAACATGTTTGGGTTTGGTTTTGTTGTGTTGTGGCAGTTTTTTTTCAGGGGGAGGTGTGCTGTTTGTTGGGGGGAGGTTGTTTGGTTTGTTTTCATTTGTATTTTGTTGTGGTTTTTTTTTTTTACTAATTGAACATTGGCTTGTACAAAAACTCAGAACTTTATGGAGAAAAATTGTGAGTCAATAAAAATGGAAAACATCCCTTGATAAGAAGAAATATTTCATCCTATATAAACTAAATCTGAGTAGGTTTTGGTTTGGTTTTGTTTTGTTTTGCTTTGCTTTCCTTTATTGTCTCCACAAAATTTTTACCTGTATGTCCTAACTAAAATATTTTCTTGGAGTTTGATTTAGTCACATAGTACAAAGTTGCAATTCTTGCTACTTACCTGATTGCTAACAGCAGTGCAGACACAGTGTCACAGATACCCATGAGGGGCGTCAATCCTCAGAAACATCCATCATATCCAAGGGCATGCCTGTTCTTCAATCACCGTCTCAGTTGTTTTGTGTGACTGCGCTAGGCAGCGCTGAGGACAGCATTCCATGACAAGGGAAACTGATGAGAGGGACATGCAGGGACTTCTGTAGTTCTTGTTTTGCCTCCATGAGAGAAAAACCTTAACCTTTGGCTCAGGTTTTGGTATGTATTGTCCTATTCAACAACTATAAACAAAAGAAAAATTGGCATTTTCACCCTTTTCATACTTTCTCTCCTGATAATGCTTGCAAGGTATTTAATTCCTCACCTAAGAACGATTCATCTTGTCTCCTTTTTAACTGGTTAGGAGGTAATAAATATTTAATCTCTGAGGTAATTGGCAGTCCTATGGTGATCAGCATAATATAAGAGCCAAGATAGAAAAGAATGAGCGTTTGTAAGCTAGCAGACTAGTGATTTAGAATTTTTTCCTTTTCAGCTTTTAGAAAATCTTGTAACCTGTGTGGGCCATCCTTTTAGGTCAATTTCATGCAGATTATTTTCTCTTTTTCTATATCAATCCTAAATTAATACAGTAGGTGCTCTGCAGCCAGCATGGTTTTGCATTGATCTTGGCCAGCTTGTTTACAGTGTTTTGGCAAGTTGCTGATGTACTTCTCCCTGGGGATAGAGCAGGGGTTAATTGCTGTTAAACTCTCAGTGCCAAGTAATGGTTCAGACTCTGTGCTACATTAAAGATGACACTAATAAGGAAAGAGTGTACTGGGTTGCTCTGTGTTGAAAATTGGACTTCTGGTGACAGAAACTTGGAGCAGAGCTGATGTAATAGGGAGGCCATAATGTAATTATAACTGCTGAACATGTGTCATAGCAAGTTAAATGATACATTAATGAATCAAAACAGGTGATGGAGTGTTGCTCTTTCAGCAGATAGAGGTGTTTTCAAGGTCAGATTGTCATTAATTTAATAATCTGTAAACTGGATATTCTTCAAATAATAAGCAAATCAACTTTAATGTCTTTTTTAGTGCATTTCTTGTCCTGTACCAAAGGGGTGAAAAACCAGAAGACATTATTCTCAGCATAATTTGTTTAGCCCTCTTTTGTTATATCTCTATTATACCAAATACAATATATGTGTACCTAACATTTTTCAGCCAGGTGTGAGCTCTGTTTCCTTTTGCTCTGAGCAGGCTGAAGACAAGCCAAGAGGTGCATAGACATATTAGCATTGAGCCGAGCTAATAAACTTTGCTGAGAGACAGAATATATTACACCAAATGCTGTTAGTAAATTGCTTCAAGTTGGTTTGAACCATGGGCAAAACAAGCTCACACCTGCCCAGAGCAGAAGAAAGCATGTAGTAATATTATGAGTTATATTATGTATAAATTCTCTTTGCCTATTATGGTTCCGCAGCAAATGAAAAACCATCTCTTACTTGTTCCTTGTTTAACTACAGTGTCGCAGGTGAAGTTCCTCGTTTTTAATTCTGGTAGCACCTCTGTGTTCAGGAGTTAAATAAAGGTTCCTGTTCCAGATCAGGTAGCAGTCCAAGAGACCACCATACAAATGATGCTTGATTGTCTGAATATGACTATACCTGTATCTCTCTTCAGGAAGTTCTGAGTACTTAAAGAAACCTACAGTATTTTTACAGGTAGCTTTGGTCAAGAAGTTTAAAAAGGGGCCCACAGAAAAAGGAATATAGACATTTTTAAGAAAAGACAAACCAAACAAATCCTTTCTTAAATATTACAGTCCTCTGATTCCTGCCACTTCTGAAACACTCTGTTTATTTCACATTTGTCTTGTATTCCATAAGCTTCTCATTTTTCTTCATGTTATTAAAAAATGAAGCAAAGAATTTTTTTTTGAGGGTTTAGATGAGTCTTTTCCTGAGTTTATATTAAAATATGGGGTTTAAATTCTTAAATCAAATCGAGTCTTTTGAAAATGTCACAATAAGGTCATACTTTGACTTTATTTTATAATTCTTAAAATTTTCTCCTTTAAAAATGAAATTTTGTTACAGATTCCTTGCTAAATTCTGCATCTCTATTGTTTTCATCTTTTCCTTTCTTTTTTCATAAAAGTTTATGTGGTTGAACTCCCTGTGTTTGAGAAAACCTTGGATTTCACCTCATTTTCCATCTGTCATACTGTTTACAAGAGACAGTTCTGTCCATCAACAAGTCCTGTCTCAGAGCTCTGTTCTTTGATAGAACATCTCCTGGAGGCTGAGCACCCTTCCAGGCATGAGTTTGTGAGGAACACCTGAGGTAGGAGGAACTGTTCATATTCTCTTTGTCTTGCCTTGTCTGCTTCTTTTCCTTTGTGTTTTAATGAAACAGATTATAAACTGTGCAGTTCAGTGACTTCTTTCTATGGCCACCCTGCAAGGATGAACAGAAGGGCATAGCACTTGTCTTTAGCAGATTAATTGTGATTTGTAAAGCTGCTTCCAAGTACATTTGAAAGACAAATTTTTATGCTTTCTACAAAGTTCAAGTTTGGCCTAAAAATCATTTGTATTTATTGAAATAAAAACCTTTCTTCTCAGAAGATGCCAGGGAATCAAGCATTCCTGAAGGGAGATGTCCAAAGAGCAGACATCACCACTGGGGACAAGAGCAGCATTCTATGTGTCATTTGGCATTCTTGGGCCTTGGAATATTGGCCATTTGCTTCTGTTGGGGAAAAGTAAGAGAAAATATTGCTTCCATGGAATGTATTGTAAGTCACCTGCCTTCATGGTCAAGTCAGCATTTTTTGCAGATGAATTTTTTTTTTCTCCTGGAAATTTTAGTTCAAGTCATGTCAATCTTAGTGAAAAGTGAACATTCCTAGTGTTGCATGTACTAAAAAGCTATGGCATATGGTCTCTCAGCACTACATCTGCTCTAGCCATCCTTACTGTAAAGGCTTGACACCCCAGCACTTTCTTGTTTGGCTGGTCAGTTAACCAGATCTAAGAATCATGGATTTTTATTATGGTTGCCAATCTAAGAGCGAATTTCACCTTTGAGAGTCGTATGAAGTTTCATTGCCCGTTTTATTTATTGCAGTATAATACTGGAAAAGAATGGCAAAGCACTATAATGCTCAAGATGACATTCTCAAGGAAAATTTGTTACCTTACAAGGGATAAATTATCTAGAACATTTCATTAAGAAGACTTTTTGCAATACCCAGAAGTTGTTCATGTTCGGGGGAACTCATTGACTCTCCAAGGTGTAAACTGCTACTTTCTTAGTGGGAGAAAATAGAATAATCCTTTACCATGAAGCAGATCTGATAAAAAATGTTACATTGTCAACATTGAAATATTCTGTGGGAATATAAGAAATATGTAGAGATATTGTGGGGGAAAAAGCATTTTAGTTTTGGAATGGACCATTGAAACTTTTGGTTTTGAAGCAATGTTTTGTGTCAAGATGTATTAGATTTCGGATTGTTAACCATCATCTATGATTTAAAAAGTCAAGATTAGACTAAAGCACGTTAATTTTATAGAATCACAGCATAACCCTAAGACAAAGTTAATTTCCCTCATAAATTTTTACTTAAATGGAATAAAAAAAATGAAGAAACACTCTTGTTCTGACTTTATAAGGGGCATAATATGAAGAAGAATATGAATCAGAGTTGGAACACGTGGGGTGCCATCTAGCAGATGCCGAAAACTTACCATCAGAAATCTCTCATTCTTGAGCCAATTACATTGATACCCTTGCTGAAACTCAGTGACTGTGAGAAATTCATCAGTCTCTGGCCCACCGGTAGGTTGTTATTGATGCAGGAGGAGAACAGATCCAAAATATTGTGATATATGATGCAAAAAGGAAATTCCAGTCTTTGAAACAAACTTTAAAGAATCTGCTGATCCTGCTTTCCATCAAATCTCTTTCTCTGTGTTCACACACCCACAAAAAGCAACATTGCACTCTAAGGTACATGTCAAGGGTAAATTTCTCTTTATGTCTTTATTATCATATGCAGGTGGTCCCAAAGTACCATGACTGTGGTACTTGTATGACATCATATAAATAAATAGTATGTTTAAGAATAAAATTATAGTGTCAGCAGGGGTTCTTTCACTGATAGCCATGTCAGGTTTTTTGTCCAGTACCTACATAATATAATAGCAGGGTAACTTGCATCCATATTATCCACATATAGAGCCTATACTGGTTATTAAACCTAGCTTCACATATTACAGGCTTGTAATTCTATAAGTGTCCCTTATCTACAACAGACCCTTGATCAATCCTTGTAAAATGTATCTTGCTCTTGAAAATATCTGGTTCCTGCCTTACGTATTTGCAGTCCAACTATTTTTTAAACTAGACAATGGCTGAATTCAAGAACAGGAAACAAAGAAAGATGGAGACCGTAGCAGTCTCAGTGCAGCTGACACCTAGCATTTATCAGGTTGTGTTGGCATCACATAGAATCATAGAATAATTAGGGTTGGAAAGGACCTTAAGATCATCTAGTTCCAACCCCACTGCCATGGGCAGGGACACCTCACACTAAACCATGCCACCCATGGCCTCATCCAACCTGGCCTTGAACAGCGCCAGGGACAGAGCATTCACAACCTCCCTGGGCAACCCATTCCAGTGCCTCACCTCCCTAACAGTAAAGAATTTCTTCCTTATATCCAATCTAAACTTCCCCTGTTTAAGTTTTAACCTGCTACCCCTTGTCCTGTCACTACAGTCCCTGATGAATAGTCCATCCCCAGCATCCCCATGAGTTTTAACACTATGAAGATGGAGATAGCTTACAGATGATAAGGCACTCCTCTGAGGCCTGCCTTCATCCTTTCTATATTTTGAAATGCACATCTTGCTCCTTTCTTGTATACCCTTTCTTTTATACCCTTTGTAGCATGAGCATGGAAAAAAGAGGAAGAAGTGTACTTCAAGGTCTGTAAGAAGATGGAGACTTGTCTCTGATTACAAGTCAGTGCTACATTTCACTGAGCTTTTGTTTGCATATGAGATGAAAAGTAGGGAAAAGAAGAGTGGACAGAGGACAAAAGACCCTCCAGTAGCGTACTGGAAGAGGATAACGGGGGTTTACCAAGTATCCTGTACCAGTTACCAATACACTGTAGGAATGATTAGAAAAGTAGGAAGAAAAGTGCAAAAGAAGAGGGTGACTGGGGCAGGTTTCAAGAACAGTGTGGTTAACTGCTTCAAAGGCATGTAAAAGTTTAGTAAGGATGGGAAAGCAGGCTTTTTATTAGCTATTCTGATGGTATTTTTGATGGGATTGTAAAAATATAATCAGCAAGTTCACAGATAAAAGGAGACTGCAGATAGCAACCACAAGTCAAAACATTGCCAACTGTGCAATAGCAAGAATATTTAGTTAACGGCAACTGTTTCTGATGATTTATGTATTAAATTAAGCTTTATTTCATCCTCAAATTTCTGTTTCTTGTATGCCCCTGAATTTGCCTTGAGTTTTAAGCACCTTTTGTTTATATTTCTTGGCATGAGTTTGGGCTTTTTTTTGGCGGGGGCTCCTTTAGCTTACTAATTTAGAAAATGCCATAAACTATTGCTGAGTTTAAATGAGACACATGCTTACCTTAACCTTAATTTGATATTAAGGCTTCTTCAGTTATTGAAGAACCAACACCAAAATTACTTTTGTAAATTGCCTCTTGAACTACCACTCTGATGCAAACTCCTTCTAGTCTTTTCTATATTCTAATCCTTTTAAAATGGCCTTATCAGCACTACCATTGTTAAGAGTATATTTATTCTGTCCCCTTTTTCTTTATTTATTTATTATCTTTCTGCTATTCTATTAGAAATATATATTTACCTTATAGGACATAGACATTGGGACATTTTAGCTGGATTTTTACTGTGATGATCAAAGGCTGTTCCATGCCTCTGTAAAATGTATTTGATTTCAAATATACCTGTATCATATGCTTTTGAGTAGGGAATGTAAACCTAAATGTTATAAAGAGTTCCAAAGTGTTTCCGTTGCTACAAATTTTGATTCATACACTGAGAATCGTACAACACAGAAAATAAAACTGATTTTATTTATGTATTAAAGTTTTTCTAGAGCTTCCTCTTGGCTCAAGGTGTAATCATAAAGGGTGCTAGGCTTCCCACAAATGCAGTTCACTGTATGTTGCTGCTTCAAGAGGCAAGTAAACCAGCCTTTCATAACCTAAATATTGCATGTGGTAAATCTCTGACACCCCAATCCATTAACATTCTCTTCAGAATCCCTTGTCATAGCATCCTTAACATCTTCTAAGTGGCAGAATTGCACCTTAAAATATAGTATACCTACAATATTTACGGTTTATATATATTAAACCAGACAAATATCTGATTTCAGGGAAAAACAACATGAAGAACATTCCCCTTTCAAGTGACTACAGTTTCATTGCAGCAAGGACTCAGCTAATAAAGTTTTTTCATATTAAGGGAGTTATAATTTGCTGGCAGGATCTCGACAGTTGTCTTTAGAATAAGACAATATGCCTTTCCCCTCCCTACCAGGCCTAATTCCCTGGTAACCTGATTGAAAATGTGCATGGGCTACAAAACTAAAGATTAACTGTCCGGGGACCTGCTTCCTGGAGCTTATTTGAAGATTAAATCAAATGGCAGGCAATATATATTTGGTAATTCAGCTTTGTTTCAGACTTTTCCAATCTAGTGGCAAGTATAATAGCAGAATCTGACACTCAAAAGCACTAAACAGGTTTTTCTTTTTTTCCCTTTTTAATTTGAAAATGCCTGGCATTTCTGTCCCTGGCAAAATTAGAATTAATGATTTATTTCCTCATGTCTGAAGATTCTGTTCTTTTATTTTTGAACATGAAGTAAAGTAATTTTAATTACAGATGATGTGAAGGGGTTTTTTTTCTCTTTTTGATGAGATATTATTCTTTCTTCTTATTTTACATAACAAATAGCAGCAGAGGAGTTTAAAGAGAAGCAATAAAATATCTACTATAGTGTTACAGCATTCATTTAAACAGAAAGGGAAACAAGCATATTGTTTTTTAATTCAGTGTTTAGACTATGTACTAGTTAAACTGATTTCTATTCAGCAAATTGGATTGAGATGGATGGAGATGTTATGCTGTTTTAAAAAACTGTATTTAGAAGGCACATTCAAAGACACTGATGTGCGATTTGTCCTAGTAGCAGACATCTGAAGAACAAGTGACATTCTTACACAAAATCTATATTGGTGATGTATTTAATTACAGAGTTGATTGAAATTGACAGCTTCAGTGACCTATGAGTGCACTGTTGCTGACTGATGGATGCTACAAATCTGGTTACTTTTAAACCAATTCACATACTGTTCAATAACATCCTGTCAAGCTGCAAACTACATTTTTGCATGTATATGGACTAGGCAGAGAACATTTTAATTAAAATAGAGATGAATGATGTTTAAAAATTGATGTAATTCTTAAAAATGCAGACATTATGATTTGAATAGGAGATAAAGAATTCTTGGTATTATTCAAGGTGTCTGTATTCCTTAAGAAACATATATTTTACTTTCATACTCACTCTTATCAGCCCCACACCTTTCAACACAGCTTAGTTTTCCAGCCTCTTCTGCACGTATGTGGGCAGTTCCCATTAATAGTTAGACACAGTTATTGAGAAAATCGTGCCTCAGATTTCTGAAAGCATGTGACATCTCCTAAGGGAGACTCTGCAGGCTTTGAAGCCAGCTACAGTGCAGAAGCCAAGCTCTCTAACTCCAAAAGATAGCTCAAATGTCCACTTTGCTCAGCTTTTCTGGAGAATTCACCATGGTATCAACCACAACCCATTTCTCATACCTCTGTAGCAGCATATGCAATGTAATCAAATGCAAGTTTGTGGTTAATAATAAACTCTTCTTTGCCTCTCTATCTCCTATGTTTCCACTTCTCTGTGGTTCTGTGGGGTTGGCTCATGCTTTTCTTAAGCTGTTGAAATACTGACTTGCAATTCTGTGGACAGGTAGCTATTTCTTAATAATATCTAGAAGCATAGGTTTCCTTCTGAAGAATACCCAACAACATAAGAAATTCCGGCTGAAAAGCTCGTGTTCCAACCTGAAGCCAAGTAAATAGCATAAAGGATGAACAGGTACCTGAGACGTCAAAATGTCAAGTAGCCTCAAACTCACAGTCAGTTAATTTGTATCTATATCTTGGCTGTAATGGTAGCAATAAAAATGTAAACAAGTTTTCTCTCTTCCCAGATTGGTCACAGTGATCAATGTCCTCCTTGTTGCTAAATTATATTGCTGTAACTAATTATGTACACAATTTAAAACAGAAGCAACATTTAGGTTCCAGGATACGTCAGCTTACCTATCCAGTGAGATCACTTCTCTACTGAGCATATTGAGAACTACCTGAACAATCATATTTCTATTGATGATATTTCCATTCTCTGAAAGAACAGCAAAGGTAACAATGCTTGTGTGAAACAAATATGATCTGGATACAAAGCATCAGGCTAAAAAATAGAATTTTCAGTGAAGACTAAGCTCTTTAAAATAAACTATAGGTTTTCTGTCTTTGAAGGTGCTTTCTCAGTGTAGTTAGAATTATTAGATTTGTACAGAAGTAATGGAAAATCACACTCCCAAGAGCTGAAATCTACATTTAGAGGAAGACTGAAATGCTTCTTGTTTACAAAAAACACCAAGGATTGATCCAGCCTAATGAAACTTTAAAGAAACATTATAGTAACTTTTGCACAGAAAAAAATTAAAAATAATCCTTTTTCACTTTTCTTCTGTTTCCCTAGCACATTTTTGCATTCTACTCATTTAAGATTTCACTTCACCCTGGAAATCATCTTTACACTTGCTACATGATAAGTAACAGAACATAAAAATTCTGAAAGTATTAAAGTCATTGAAAATTTACCAGTGAAAACAAACTCACCTTCTTGCCAATAAGCATTGTGAAAATATTCGAGTGAAAAATAAGTGCAAATAAGAATAATTAGCATAGGTAGTTCAGGGAATGATAAGCAATGTTACAATACTTTCACAGCCCGTATCAGAGATATAGTTTTATAGCATGGAGCTACAGTTATAGTCAGGATATGATGGAGCTTATTATGGACTAACCAAAAGACTTATCTAGGTTTTCTGCAGCTTGCACTGAGCTCTAAATTGTCACTGAGGATAATTTAAATTAACAGTTAATCTTTACATGCTTTAGCTCATGGTTCACATACACCTAAGTGAAAACATTGCAATAAGCACAGGTATAGTTTACAGTGAACAAACCTAATAAAGCATGTTCTTAGCAGGAAGAAAAAGGCTACTGTATCTACCAGGTATCTTCTGTTTGCAAATTCAGAGCAAGTTCTTCCTGCCCAGTGTCGTGGTTTAAGCCCCGGCTGTAAATTAGAACCACGCAGTCTACTTCCCCCCCCCCACTCCCCAGAGGGATGGGGAGGAGAATCGAAAGAATGTAACTCCCACGGGTTGAGATAAGAACAGTCCAGTAACTCAGGTATAACACAAATCACTACTGCTGCCACCAATAATAATAATGATAAGAGAAATAACAAGGGAAGAAAATATGATACCGCTCGCCGGAAAAGAGCCCGACCGAAAAGAGAACGTGCCCTTCCGGGTAGCTCCCAGTTACATCCCCGGGCATGACGTGCTGTGGTATGGAATACCTCTTTGGCTAGTTTGGGTCAGGCGTCCTGTCCCTGCTTCCTCCCGGCCCCTCCTCCTCCCTGGCAGAGCATGAGACTCACAAAGTCTTTGGTCAGTCTAAACATCAGTTGTTATCAGCTTTGTTCCGAGGCTGAAAGTCAAAAACACAGTGCTGCAACAGCTACTAAAAAGGAGAAAAACTGACTGCTACTGCTGAACCCAGGACAGTATCCACCCCTTATTCCATACCATTCACGTCATGCTCAGATCCCACATTTTCCATATACCCTCACTCTCATTTCAGTGCACTGTTATCTTAGTGCACGGACCAATTCCTATAAAGCTACTGAGTCCGTTCGGTTCATGATGTTGGGCTCCATCTCTTGTAACAGTCTTTCAGGGCAGGAGAGGCTGTGTGCAGTGTTGGATCGTTGTCTGCTGATGCTGATCGTTCCTTCACTGTAGAACTCATCCGGTTCTATCAAAGTTCATTCTCTGTTGGGATGATGGTCGGAGGGAAGTCAGGGCCAGTCGCTGGTGCCCTGCAGACTTCTAGTTGATGGCTATAGCAGGCAACAGCGTACAATTGAGTTCATTGTCTGTTTTCCCCTAAAATCAAATCCCCTTGAGGTACGCATCGGACTTCCCCATCTTCCCGCATTACCCACCAAGTATATCCAGGTCCCTGAGCAAAAGCAATCCCACGAGTGGGTTTGCCTTTACCTGAAGCAGGAATAACCCAGACTGTCTTCCCCAGCAAATTCTTCATGTGCACCACAGGAACTTTGTCCCCCTCTACAATATGTAAAAGTTCCGACTGGGCTGGGCCAGCCCTGTTGGCAGATCCTCTGGTGTTGACCAACCAGGTGGCCTTTGGTAAGTGTGTATCCCAATGCTTGAAAGTTCCCCCACCCATTGCTCTCAGTGTAGTTTTTAACAGCCCATTATACCGTTCGATTTTCCCAGAGGCTGGTGCATGGTAGGGGATGTGATATACCCACTCAATGCCATGCTCTTTGGCCCAAGTGTCTATAAGGTTATTCCGGAAATGAGTCCCATTGTCTGATTCAATTCTTTCTGGGGTGCCATGTCGCCACAAAATCTGGTTCTCAAGGCCCAGGATAGTGTTCCGGGCAGTGGCGTGGGGCACAGCGTATGTTTCCAGCCATCCGGTGGTTGCTTCCACCATGGTAAGCACATGGCGCTTGCCGTGGCGGGTTGGTGGGAGTGTGATATAATCAATCTGCCAGGCCTCCCCATATTTGTACTTCAGCCATCGTCCTCCATACCAAAGAGGCTTTAACCGTTTGGCTTGTTTAATTGCAGCACATGTTTCACACTCATGAATAACCTGGGCAATAGTGTCCATTGTTAAGTCCACCCCTCGATCACGGGCCCATCTGTATGTTGCATCTCTGCCCTGATGGCCTGAAGTGTCATGGGCCCACCGAGCCAAAAATAATTCACCTTTATGTTGCCAATCTAAGTCCATCTGAGCCACTTCAATCTTAGCAGCTTTATCCACTTGTTGGTTGTTCTGGTGTTCCTCAGTGGCCCGACTCTTGGGTACATGGGCGTCTACATGGCGTACCTTCACCACCAGGTTCTGCACCCGGGCAGCGATATCTTGCCACAGTGCAGCAGCCCAGATGGGTTTACCTCTGCGTTGCCAGTTGCTCTGCTTCCATTGCTGCAACCACCCCCACAGGGCATTTGCCACCATCCATGAGTCAGTATAGAGATAAAGTACTGGCCACTTTTCTCGTTCAGCAATGTCCAAGGCCAGCTGGATGGCTTTCACCTCGGCAAACTGACTCGATTCACCCTCCCCTTCAGCAGTTTCTGCAACTTGTCTTTGAGGACTCCATACAGCTGCCTTCCATCTCCGATGCTTTCCCACAATACGGCAGGACCCATCAGTAAACAAGGCATACTGCTTTTCACTTTCTGACAGTTTATTATATGGTGGGGCCTCTTCAGCACGCATCACCTCCTCTTCTGGTGACATTCCAAAATCTTTGCCCTCTGGCCAGTCCATGATGACTTCTAGAATGCCTGGACGACTGGGATTTCCTATTCGAGCTCGTTGTGTAATTAGTGCAGCCCATTTACTCCATGTCGCATCGGTTGCATGATGTGTAGAGGAGACCCTGCCTTTGAACATCCAGCCCAGAACGGGCAACCGGGGTGCCAGGAGGAGCTGTGCTTCAGTGCCAATCACCTCCGAAGCAGCTCGAACCCCTTCATAGGCTGCCAGTATCTCTTTCTCAGTTGGGGTATAGCTGGCCTCAGATCCTTTGTATCCCCGACTCCAAAAGCCGAGGGGTCGACCTCGAGTCTCCCCTGGAGCTTTCTGCCAGAGGCTCCAGGTAGGACCATTCTCCCCGGCTGCGGTGTACAGTACATTTTTTACATCTGGCCCGTTCCGGACTGGTCCAAGAGCTACTGCATGAACTATCTCACGTTTAATTTGCTCAAAGGCTTGTTGTTGCTCAGGGCCCCATTTAAAATCGTTCTTCTTCCGGGTCACATGATAGAGAGGGCTTACAATCGAACTGTAATTTGGGATGTGCATTCTCCAGAACCCCAGAGCACCCAAGAAAGCTTGTGTTTCTTTCTTATTAGTTGGTGGAGACATTGCTGTTATTTTGTTGATCACATCTGTAGGGATCTGGCGACGTCCATCTTGCCATTTTATTCCCAAAAACTGAATCTCCTGTGCAGGTCCCTTGACCTTACTCCGTTTTATGGCAAAACCAGCTTTCAGCAGGATTTGGATTATTTCCCTCCCTTTCTCAAAGACTTCTTCCGCTGTATCACCCCACACAATAATGTCATCAATGTATTGCAGGTGTTCTGGAGCTTGCCCCTGTTCCAGTGCATTCTGGATCAGTCCATGGCAAATGGTAGGGCTGTGTTTCCACCCCTGGGGCAGTCGGTTCCAAGTGTACTGGACGCCCCTCCAAGTAAAAGCAAACTGTGGCCTACACTCTGCTGCCAAAGGAATTGAGAAGAATGCATTGGCAATATCAATCGTGGCATATCACTTGGCTGCCTTTGACTCCAGTTCATACTGAAGGTCTAGCATGTCCGGTACAGCAGCACTCAATGGTGATGTGACTTCATTCAGGCCACGATAGTCTACTGTTAGTCTCCACTCTCCGTTAGACTTTCGCACTGGCCATATGGGGCTATTAAAGGGTGAGCGGGTCCTGCTGATCACTCCCTGACTCTCCAGACTACGGATCAGCTTATGGATGGGAATCAGGGAGTCTCGATTGGTGCGATATTGCCGCCGGTGCACTGTTGCGGTCGCGATTGGCACTTGTTGTTCTTCGACCTTCAGCAACCCCACAACAGAAGGATCCTCTGAGAGACCAGGCAAGGTGGACAGCTGCTCATTTTCCTCAGTCTCCAAAGCAGCAATACCAAAAGCCCATCGGTACCCTTTTGGGTCTTTGAAGTACCCTCTCCTGAGGTAATCTATGCCGAGGATGCATGGAGCCTCTGGACCAGTCACAATGGGGTGCTTTTGCCATTTCCTTCCAGTCAGGCTGATCTCAGCCTCCAGTACAGTCAACTCTTGGGAACCTCCTGTCACTCCAGAGATATAGATGGGTTCCACCCCTTGACAGCTTGACGGCATCAGGGTACACTGTGCACCGGTATCTACGAGAGCTTTATACTTCTGTGGGACTGATGTGCCAGGCCATCTGACCCACACAGTCCAGTAAATCCGATTATCCCCTACCTCCACCTGGCTGGAGGCAGGGTCCCTCTAACAGTCATCACAACGTTGGACACCTAAGTCGTATTGAAAGGGATTATTCTTCGTTATCATAGGAGCTGGAGTAAAATCAGCTCTTCCGCTCCATCTGGGAACCTGCTCACCAGAGACTGAAGCCGCAGCTCTCATGGGATGATTAGTCTTGACCCTTGTTCCTATTTCAATTCATGCACCCGTTCCTCCAAAGCTGAAGTAGGTTTTCCATCCCACTTCGTCATGTCTTCTCCATGATCCCGCAGGTAAAACCATAGGGTGGCCCGTGGTGTTTGCCTTCTATATCTTCTGTCTCGAACAATAGGACGTCTTTTGTTAACAGCTGAGACGTATGTTGGTACACGTGAGGAGCTGGATAAATCAGATAGATCGTCCCTCAATTGTTTGACATCCTGGGACAGTTTTTCCACAGCTGAGATGATGGAAGGGGTGAGATTGTCTTCGAACTCTCGGAGTTTATGAATCATTTCATCCACTGTTGGTGTTACTATGTCACCCCAGGTTACTGTTGCCAATGAATGGGCATATGATGACGGTGCATTCCGTGTAAGTTTTCGCCACATGGGTCGTGTACATTCGACTTCATCTGGGTCTATGGGTATATCTCCGTTATTCGGTTTGATGTGATAAATCATCTCTACGATGGCTGATTCCCTCAGAGACTGGATGCCTTTGTCTAAAGTAGTCCACTTGGCCGAACGACTCGTAACATCGTCCTTGTATGGAAATCTTTCTTTCACAGCTGCCAAGAGCCGCCTCCAAAGACTGAGGGACTTTTTCTCTCTTGCAATTGCTTTGTCAATTCCCCCTTCTCTAGCAAGTGATCCCAGCTGCTTGGCTTCCGTACCTCCTAGTTCGTGACCATCGGCCCCATTGTCCCAGCATCGCAGCAACCAGGTGATGATGTGCTCCCCTGGTTGACGGGTAAAATCTTTTCGCATATTCCGTAGCTCGGTTGAGGTCCGAGGTCGAGAAGTCACCTCTTCTTCTTCTTCGTCATGTGATGATGACTCCTGACCAGATGCTGTCCTGAGTGGTGAATACATTGTTTCTTCATCTCGCTTCACCCTTCTTGCCTCTTTTTTGCTTTTTCTCTTGCGTAGAGGGGCAATCGATATTGGTACGAATTGGTCCTCTGGTTTAGCTGCAGTCATCACTGTGGTTTGAGTAGCAACAGTACTTGTTGCTGGGGGTGGTGTAGCTGCTGTGGTTGGAGCTGGGGTAGCTTCGCTGTCTGTTGCAGTTGAAGTTTGAGTAGCGGCTGTACTTGTCGCTGGCGGTGGTGTAGCTGCTGTGTTTGGAGCTGGGGTAGCTGCACTGTCTGTTGCAGTCGAAGTTTGAGTAGTGGCTGTACTTGTCGCTGGGGGTGGTGTAGCTGCTGTGCTCGGAGCTGGAGAAGCTGCGCTGTCTGTTGCTTCGCTCTCAGATCCAGGGACATTTTTTCCCTTTTGAAGGTGCTGGATAGCGTTGAACAAGGCCCGGTAGGCATAGGCCAAGCCCCAGCACGTTGACATGATTTGTCCCTCTCTGGTATGACCAGGATGACAGCACACCTCATTTAAGTGTTTTACTAATTCTTCTGGATTTTGCAGTTGTTCGGTGGTGAAATTCCAAAACACTGGAGGGGCCCACTGACCTAGGTACTTGCCCATACTATCCCACACACCTTGCCACTCATGGCTGTCCAGCCTTGGGGAAAATCTCTCGGTCCCCCTATATTGTCGTCTAACCCCAGACAAGACCCAAACCCGACTCTGCTTAACTCTTGAGATCAGACGTAATGGTTGTGGACAAAACACACTCTGTATGCGTGCCAACATGGTGACCCCCATCACAATCAGCAAACAGGTCTCAACAATATTAAAAGGCCACTCAAAAATTTCAAAACTCTCAAACGATGCTGTAAACGGTCTGGGAGGGGCACTGGGAGGGTAAAAGAATGTCTCCTTCATAGGTTGACCACCCAGGAAGGAGAAAAAAGATGTATAGTTGCTAAGCATTTGTATTATATACCTCCCAAAGTATAAAGGTGGTGACCACACTGGGAATACAAGCCAGATCAGTTTCATGATCAATCCTTCTATTGTATTACAAGTCATTGCTACAAAATACAACGAGACAACAACCTTAGCCCAAGCCCCACACTTGAAAAACACCAACACAGCAACTACCGGCTCTAAGTAACCTACGGCATATTGAGACTGTGAGATCAAAAACAACAACTTTGAGAGCCAATAAATCAGCATTGTGACGAGTGACTATTAATCTAAAACACTGAATGCTTATCACAAATACGATTAGACACACTCCGGTCAGATCTGTCGTTATCTCAACCCTTCGGGCCCCACGTTGGGCGCCAAAAAGAACTGTCGTGGTTTAAGCCCCGGCTGTAAATTAGAACCACGCAGTCTACTTCCCCCCCCCCACTCCCCAGAGGGATGGGGAGGAGAATCGAAAGAATGTAACTCCCACGGGTTGAGATAAGAACAGTCCAGTAACTCAGGTATAACACAAATCACTACTGCTGCCACCAATAATAATAATGATAAGAGAAATAACAAGGGAAGAAAATATGATACCGCTCGCCGGAAAAGAGCCCGACCGAAAAGAGAACGTGCCCTTCCGGGTAGCTCCCAGTTACATCCCCGGGCATGACGTGCTGTGGTATGGAATACCTCTTTGGCTAGTTTGGGTCAGGCGTCCTGTCCCTGCTTCCTCCCGGCCCCTCCTCCTCCCTGGCAGAGCATGAGACTCACAAAGTCTTTGGTCAGTCTAAACATCAGTTGTTATCAGCTTTGTTCCGAGGCTGAAAGTCAAAAACACAGTGCTGCAACAGCTACTAAAAAGGAGAAAAACTGACTGCTACTGCTGAACCCAGGACACCCAGAAAGCAATTTCTATGCAGAAGCCATTGAAACTAAACCAACCTGATTACTCAGTGGTGCCTCAGCAATCTTCTTCTTCCCAAGCTTAAGGGCTCACAATTCTGCAGAATGGTCCAAGTTGTGGAAATAACGTGGGGTAAAATTAAGCTTTCCCCTAGCTTGGGTCACTGCATAGCTTTATTGACACGCACTGGGCTGAGGGAGAAGTGTAAAGAGGGAACTGCTAAGGATTACAGCAGATGCTAATGTGTAAATTAAAAAGGTGTTTGATCTTCCTTTTAGTTTTTATACAAGTGAGGAACCAGTTATCTAAGGTTTTGAAATAATAGGCCTAGCAGACCTATATTAATATGCTCTGAGATAAAGACATAAGTGGCCTTGGTCCCACTTTAGGCTTTCCTGTGCTCGTTTTCTGCACTTTTCTGGTCATCTCTAAACTGCATGCCCTCACACCACTGATCTGAGGGTGTCATAAGAGGTGTAATAAGGATAAAAACGAGGAGAGCAATAAAAATAATGTTATACTTGCTGTGACCTATAGCTAGGAAACACATTAATTTCCTTCCCTTCAGGAAGAGTAAATACTGAAGACTGCTAATCCCACATTAAAGTTTTGTACTGCGAAAAAAAGACCCCCGAAATCCCAGGCTTCTTTTCTCTACCAGGAATATTTGTCTGTACGACTAAGGATCACGAAATATTACCTGCTTTAGAAAAAGAATGTTCTGCCGAGAACAAAAGATAAATTATTTGGGCAGAATTACTGATTTATTTTTGTCCTGCTTTTGAAAACAGTGCACCAGTAGGTTGCTAACCTCTTCTACCTGGTTATGGCTTCTTTTCTGGTCAGCCAACCACTCTTCATGTATGTTGCTTACAGGTGCAGAGCATGTGGCTTCTGTACTTGCTCTGTGAGCTGGGAATAGATCAAATCTTTCTACCCTTTACCTAAGGTGTAGCTGTAGAATGGTTTGAGTTTGAGCATGTTTTCTCTGTTTCTTCATTGTATTAAGTGGTATCCCCAAAACTAATTTTGACTTGAACTTGGGTCAGTTTTGTGCAACTTCCTTTGCAATGAAGGCTCCAAAATATTTACATTTCTGTCCACACATGAATGATCCAAGAGGAACAGCTTAGATTGAACAGCTATGCCTCTGAATGCTTAACTAACACTTTGTAGTACAGGACCTTATTTTCACCTATTTATAAATTTTTCAGACTTCAGAAATGTTGGCTGAAATTTTCTGGGTTGAATATATGCCTCAAGCTGAATAGGTTAAAATAATACAACTGCTTCCAAGCACAAAATTAGTAAAAGAAGTTGTTGTTCCCTAAAGTTTAAAACTATTATTTGCAACAAGTTTAACAGAAAACTTTGATAATATCTATGGGTTATTATCTCAGAGTCAACAAGAAAAGTTATAAATTCAAAGCACAGATGTTGCTCTGTTCCCCTCTATGCCTTGCTTCATTCGGTACCAGTCAAAGTGTGTGGGGAAAGGCTAGTGGGAGAGTAGGCATACCTCTGACAAATCCCAGTTTGGTTATTTGATTTGAGAACTGGTGTGATTTTATCACTGAGCCAGCAGAGCTTATGAATTATGCAAGTAGTATCTGGCCCTAGAGAGCAGAGACTGGCCACAAATTGGCATAACTGTTCCACTTTCCCACTTTTTATATAATGTCTTCTGTAACAACAGCACCCTCACACTATAATGAGCATTTGAGTATGGGCGGGATGGGCCTTCTTTTGTACCAGGCCAGTCTGAAATTCTATTTTCTGATTTTATTTCTTTGATGGCCAAATGTTATAGACTGCCTGGATTTCTTGAGCAGGTTGAGTGAACCAGCAGATTAACTATGAAGTTACCTTCTGAACTTAGTTGGATTATAAACTGAGATACATGGTTTTAGTTCATAGTATTGGAGAGAATGGCTAGATGTGATGGTTGGGTATACTGCTGAACATTAGTAAAGTTTACAAGTAAGTCAGGCCTTTTTCAATGATCTCTGGTTTAGGTATTTGCAATCCCCAAGAAATCTTTTCCCTGAATTAATTTTTGCATTTATCTTTTTCCATCTAGTATAACAAAGATGAGTTAAGGGAATTCTAGCTGCAATAGTCAAACGTTATGTGAAGTCCCAGTTTTTTTCTCATCAGATTGTCCATTTAGCTGTAAGTGTAGTATAAGAAAAATCTGTGCACATCAGCAGAAGTATTACAATTATGTGAATGCTACACAAAATTTGAACTGAATAGCAGACTCAGTGTAATTTTAGTAATTTTTCTTTTCATTCTCAACTTTTTTATTTTCCTCTCCAACATTTCTGGATAGACATTCCAAGACCATCACTGTGAATTGGATGGAACAACCAACCATCTGCAGGTCAGAGAAACCCATCCATCAGCAAATCAGCAAGTGGACCTAAAATATTTATAGAATTTTTATTTATGAGAGAAAGAAACCGTTATTTGGTGATTAACATAAGAAGGTAATAATGAACTCAAATCTGTGTAGTACAGTTTTGTTATTATTCATTTTCTGCAGGCAAGATAAGAAAACAAAATGAAGAAATTAGTTTTCATTTGCCAGAAGAACTTTTTGTGTAGATTACTGATGAAATGCATTTTGAAATCTGATGCATCTGTACATATCCAGATTAATTCCTCTGGTGTAGTGAAATATCACAGATACTTCCCAAAAAGGGAGCTTTTTAACAAACTGTAAAATCTATATCAATCATTGTTTATTCACAATAATTCATAGCCCTGACACTTAATTATGGCTAAATATAATTTCTGACTTGAAACATTTTCAGCACAGCACTCAGCATATTCCCAACTTAAAATGCATGTTTTTGTATTAAAAGTTCAAATACATTAACAGATTTGAGGCTGCCATGAAGATGTCTATATAGTCAGCAATTACTGAGTTTAAAGTATGAAAATAAATTCAATTTCTATAAAACAGACAACTCTCTGAAAAAAGGTAATGTCCCTTTTAAGTGGTCTTTTTCTGAAAAAGAAAAGCTGAAGTGACATAAAAAATTATATCTATTGCTTGTCCTCTCCTAGTTAAATTTCTTTTCAACTTAAATATTTCTTTACATTTAGCAACAGTAAAAAAGGCTGTTCTTACTCATTTTGTATTATTAAAAGTACATTAGCAATAGAGATGTATTAATTTACAGATACAGATACTAATTGCTTAAATATTGAGTTCAAAACTAGACAGTAGTAGAAGGAAGGGATAATTGGATCTTGCTATGGAAAAAAAATATAATAAAGAACTTGAAAGTGCTGTCACATTTCACATAACAAGCAAAATCTCAGAATATTTGAAAAATATTCTGAAAGAAAATGTCTTGGGGCTTTCTTAATGAGAATGAATATGACTTGAAAAGATCAAATAATATCCACATATGTCAAATACAGGTTCTAATAACAGTTAGAGATAATGAATAAAATTAAAGTAGGTCATTTTTTGTCATTTAGGATCCAATAGGAGGCATACTTCTTCATAACTGCTTGTTAAAATCTAATTAGAAGCATTTGCTGTATTTACAGAAAAAATCAATATCAAAGATTAAAAAAAAATAAAACGAGATATTTTACCATTCTTTAATTCTCTGTTTTGATTTTATTAGCATTTGAATAGTAAATGCCATGTAAATATGCTAATATTTTAATAACTGGCATAACTTTAAATAATATGGCAACTATAAGCAAACTGAAAGGAGAGATGGCTTTTTTCCTCTCCTCCTGAATGTGATAGCTTTTAGCAATCCACAACTGTCTATGTATATATATAGAACTGAACATACAGAAAAGCCCAGGTCATAGCATTCTTTGGGCACTGACCTAATGTGTCAACTGTAGATGATACCAAAATTTTACTGAAAATGTACAGAAAGTCATAAGGGAAGAGGGGAAAAAAATAAGGGTCAAGAGTCTGATACAGAAGTGGTTACAGAAGAGGTCTTTCAGTTTAGTCAAATTCAGTGTATTTTCAGCATTGGGCTAAATTTGCCAGGTACATGCTGTCCATCCACCTATAACACTGATGCTTAAGAAATACAATAGCTTATCAGGATGTTTGCTTTAGAGATGGATTTTGCAGTCACCACTATATCCTGGTTTAGAACTGAGAGAAGTGGTAGGTAGAGCTGGTTGGCATTTATGGCTGAATCATTTCCTGATTAAAATTGCTGATTTGTTAAATTAAGTTATTTGCAATTGTCAAAAATCTCCACTTTTTTTTTTTAAGCTTTGTTCTTGCATCATTCTGAGATTTTCAAGAGGGAAGATTTTGCTTTGCATAATTTTATGTAATTTGGGTTAACTTCACAGAGCCATAGAATAAGGAAGATGTTAACCTAGACAACATTAAACGAACAGGTGAAAACAGACCATGCTGGAAAAACAATGAAAGAACTGCAAGAAAGCAGGACAAGCCCACTTATGAGAACACAAACGGAATGAAAGCAGTCAAAAAATGAAAGCAGTTCAGTTTTCACAGTAAGACTTGGTAAATGTCTTAAGGCTTAGGGAAACCTTGTAGGCCAGTGGCTCAAGGGACAGCTTGTGAACTGAACAAGGCTAGTACTTACTTACCACAGCACAGGAGGAGACATTGTTAGCTACATATGTATTCTCCTGACATCATTTCTGAGCCAACATGATCTCAGGTCAGTTGTCCTGCTGACTGCTCATTTGTTGCCTACTTACAGATGCCCGATACGTTCTTTCACATCTGCCTTCTCAATCTTCAATACTACAGTGCATCAGAGCACAACACACTGACATGGGTAGAAAAGGACATCTTGGATAACTGTTATGGAGATACAAAAAACAAGTAAGCAAAATATATTCAATTAAAAAAAGATTGCGTTGCTTACATTCTCCATGACATTTTTAAGGTATGGCCTCTTATACTCAACTGCATAATTATAAAATTCTTTGACTTTCTTGTCATCTCGAACTTCAGTCAACAGCTTTGAGAAAGATGTTCTTAACCTAGATATGTAACTTCAGAAGTTGTGGCAAAACTGTCCTCACAGCCCATGTCTCTGAGGGCCACCTCCCTTTAGATATTTTTTCCCTTCTCTACTGCAGTAAATGAAAACTGTTTATCTCCCCTCTAACAGCTTCTCATTCTCTCTTCATGACACTTCATTGACAACTTTGTATAAAGGTTATTACTTAATGAATTGAAACTCTGTGTATGAGGAGCCTTAATACATTAAGAATTTCAGGGTATGGCTCGTTACTGAATTTTTTATTACCATTTCGGTCTTTCTGTTCTTCTTTTCCATTTTTAGCTTTTCGTTGCGTGGTAATTTTGAGTTTGTCTCCCTTATGGATTTGTTTCCTTTGTCTTTTCTTAACCCTTGGTGCATTTCTTCTTCCTACAATACTCTCCCTGATGCTCTTTCACGGCGTCTTGCCCAATACATTTTTAAAGCTGTTATTTATTTGTTGTTTCTTGGTCAAATTCAGTTCTTTCAAAATCTCCCTGAGTGTTTTTTGCAAAACTACTGATTTTTAAGCACCCCAAAGATCAAGTGTAGCTGCCACTTGCAATGTGTTTCTTTAGCTGCAGCAGCTCCTCTTTTGAAATGGCTGACTGAGTGGGATATGACTGAAGTCATATGCAGGAAGCAAATTATTTGCTTCTGCTTGCTTTTTTGACTAAGTACTTGGCAAATTTCAAAAGATCCTGCCAAAGAACTGACCCATCAGCTAGCTCCTGTTTTCTCTCACTTTCTGTCTCTTTCTCTGCTTCCCTCTCACAAGTACATATTGTGGATGGTGGGATATTCTCAGCAACATCACGGCGGTTCAGTAACCCTACCTAAGAAGTTACAAGATCACTTCCCCCCCCCCCCCCCCCCACTCTTTGAAGTCTCCTCTGTTGATACTGCATCTAATCAAGCACTTATGATGGCATCAATATGCAAAGAAATCAAGGATAACTCCTGCTCCTGTTGAAGTCAGTGCTTCCTGCAAAGCAAGGGATTTTGTTTGAACACAGTCATCTGAAGCAATTTGTAATTATCTCTCATCATTGGCTCACATCTATGACCCTAATTACTTCCAATTAAGGGTCAGTGCTAAGCCTTAAGAGCAGAGAAGAAAACAAAGACCCTCGGTGTAATTTCTTTAAAGTCTAATTTAAAGTAAGGGTGTTTGACACATTGGTTACTATTAGACCCCTGACTTATTGTTGGTTTGTCTGAGCTATTTTTTAGCAGTCTACCTTTAAAGAGGAGCCTTGAGGTTTGATGAGCCTCCAGGTATGCACTGTTTTTGTGGAGAATTATGATAATGACCCATTTGTATGTATCTTAAGACTTTTTGTGCTGAGAACTGATAAGGTGAAGGCTGAAGATGAGTAGTCTGTCTGTTCTTCACATAAGGATGGGTACGGCTTCCATTCATTTATTTTTGCATTAATCCTGGTAACAGTGTAGAGCACAACGGTATACGGCTAAATAGAAATGTGTTCTTGGGTTTTCTAGCCCACATCTGAAGGAAGGCTCTTGTCAGTGACCGGACTAGCGGTTTTGCACAGGTGTACCTGTGCATGTGTTTGTTTGTCTTTAATTATAGATAATCAAAAACTCCCTAAGAAGTAGTCAATTATTTTCTGACAACCTAACCACAACTTGCTGAAGCTCTATGAACAAAGATGACCCAGTGCATTCTTTGCAGTTTAGACTATTATAGGGAGTTACAGACTAAAGGGACACAGGTAAGTAACATTTTTCCATTTTACTGATCCTATGACAGCATGAGGAACAATACAAATGACAAACTGCCAATCAAATGTTTTTACCAATGTAAAAACCATTGCATTTTGCTTTATTCCTCTCTAAGCTGTGTAGTAGAACATCAATTTTAAAACCAGCACATTTATTTATTTACTCCTTCCCAAGCAGCATAAACTGATCTTAAAGTCAAGTCCTCCTAATGGCACAGATCCTTTTACACCCTTCTTTTGCTAATATATTCTTCAAAAGAAGACTTGCATGTTTGAAGATTACTCTCAGACATAATGAAGAAACGACAGAAAGCCTGTTGGCCTAGAAAAAAGCCATTCACATCCATTCATTTATGCATATCCCACTCACATGCTGGCACTGTTTTGTGACATGCATTTCTGTCCCCTTATCCCTGCAGTTATCAGGCACCATATGTAAGGAACGCATTAAAGCAAGAACATCACCCATGACACCTAGTTAGTTGGTTAGAGACAAAGTAATTTCTTCTTATCTCAGCAGGAAGCCACACTACTTTGAGCCAAAGCTTCTTGGTTCAATTTCTTGCTGGAATTGATTCCTTATAAATATGAATTACTCTTCATTTGATCTTTTCTCATTTGTGGGCAGGGCAGCAGTGCCCCACAGATCTGTATATGGAGGGTCCACATAGCTTTTCTATGTTTTCTGTGTGGAAACCAAAAAATAGTGATTCATTTTTTCAATACATGAGACTGGAAAGTGCATTTTATTTGATGCAGACCCATTGGAATGGGAACTTAAAAGTTTAGAGAAACAAAGGGACAAATATGGCAGATATACGTTCAGTCCCTTTCATCCTGTAGAAATCCACTACAGACCTTAAGGAAATTCCACCTTTAAATGATAGATCTCTGGGACTTGAACTGGGGTCCTGTTCTGTGAGTCATCATTGCACTGTCATTCTCCAGATATGTAAGATTAGAGAGGAGGTAAACAGGGCTTTAAAACTGATGAAATCTGTGAAAGTGTAATACAGGTCCTACTTTTAATTTTTCAAGGAGAAATTAAACAATTATTTGCTCATTCTTGTGATAGGGATAAAGCCATTATCGTCTAAGTTACCTTTCATGGGTTTAAGAATAAGAAAGACTGACCTAACCCTTGGTCACCGTTTTGTGTCATAGGAAATTAATTTACACCTTTGCCATTTATTTTTATTCTAGATAGAGTGTATGTGTGGGCATACATGTGAAACCATTCTGTGTTTCTCAGTGATGTGTCATTGAAGTGTTCATATTCATCGTCTTATAAATGTAATCCTTTGTAATTTTTAAGCTATTACAATATCACAGAATGTCTGAGGTTGGAAGGCACTTCTGAAGATCCAGTCCAACCACTCTGCACAAAGCACAGTCAGCTAGCGTAGTTTGCTTCAGACTGCGTTCAGCTGAGTTTTTAATATTTCCAGAGACAGAGAGTCTCCAGCTACTCTGGGCAACCTCTTACTGTGTCAAATCACCCCTACAATTTTTTCTTATGTTTAAATGGAATTTAATGTAGTTCAGTTTGTGCCCATTGACTCTTGACCTGTTCTGGGTACCACAGACAATACTACGACTCCATCTTCTTTACTCCCTCTGCCCTGCCATGTGTTTATATGCATCTGCTTTTTTTTCAATGCCCTAAGATGGACCTTTCTTGAACTTGCAGAAGGTGATCCTTCAGAATCAAACAGCTCTCCTGGACCTCTGTTAGCTGACAATATCACAAAGGATTCTTCCAATCAGATCCCTGAACAGTGCAAAGCTTGCCTCTGTTTTGCCTTGCCACCCCTCCTTTCATGACCCTGAACTCCACCACCTTGTAACCCCTGCAACCTAAGATGCCCTTGACCTTCAAATCACTGACCAGTTCATTGTTGCTTTTAAGTATGAGGTTCAGCAGCATTTCCCCTTTTTGGTTCCTCAATTACCTGCGTCTAGAAACACAGTGTGCTCCAGATACCTTCTGAATTGCTTGAGCCTTGTCATGCTCAAGCATGTTGCTCTCCTAGTGGATAGAGTGGTGGTTTGAGTTCTTCATGAAGATGAGGGCCTGAGGGTGAGTGGCTTCTTCCAGTTGTCTGAGGAAGGTCTCATTTGCTTCTTTTTCTTGATCACACGATCTGTGTCAGATTTTTATTTTTGTCTTTGTCTGCCCTCCAATCCTGACTGGTAAGGATTACCAGTCCTCCAAAGAAGCAATTGTATTTTATATGAAGTTTGAAATAAAGTTGCCTTATGATTCTGTTGTCATTTGCTAACCACCTGTGAAAATGCAAATAGATTTGTGACTAAGATGTGCGACATATTTTGAAAAAGAATGGTATATGACACCAAACAGCACAGGAAGGCTCCATTATACAGGCAATTCTGATACTGTGAGTTAGCAAATGATGCTGCATCTTGCCCTCCTTTGGGAGAAAGGTGGGTATCCTTTTTTCACTCCCTTATGCCTTTTTTCTTTCTTCTTCATTTTTTTTTTTTTTTAAGATACTTGCCCATATTTTGGCCAACATTCCTATTTTTTTCTCACAATTCTGAGATCTGGACTACTTATGATCTATTGCTGACTGTACAGTAAGAGTCAAGTTTGCCAACACAGTCACTCCATTATCTAAGTTATTGATCTATAAAGTGCTTTGAGATACCTTGAGCATGAAATGCCATATATCTAAAAAAATTCTATTCTATATTTTATAGTGCCCAAGCTGTGCCAATACATATTCAGTGTTCTGTGTGATGGGAAGAAAACGGGCAGTGGAAGAGTACTTCGACTGTATTACACTAGCCTTTCTTTCTTCACTACACAACTATATTCTGATGTTTGACATTCACTCTTAAAATTGTTTCAGTAGAGTTATAATTGTGTAATGAAAAATGGCAAGGAACTCCTTTTAAGTAAAAGGACTTGAAGGACTTATATCAAAACAGCAGTTTATTTTTTCCTGAGCAAAAGGTAAAAGCCATATTTTATGTTTTGGCTTCATGTGTGATGTATTTATTGGACCACCAGAATTTTTCAAAGGTGATGTTGAGTATATCCTTTTACTATTCCAGCATACTGCTAAGGTTTGGAAGAAAGTGTCCCTGGTTAAAAGGCTGATGCCTCATAGACAACTTCAGACTTCACACTATTCTCTCAGTGCATTTGATCTCTCAAATCACTTTTTTTTGTGGTATATTAAAGTGGAATTATGTTCATTTTCTTTGAGTCTTAAGTCTGTTACAGGCTCTTCAGAGGTGTTCTGTGGGTGCCAGACTGTAGACATATGGGATGGATGTTCTGCGAGCCTATCTGGTTAGCATCCCTCAGTTGAGTACACAGATTAGAACACAAGATCTGTCATACTCCATAACAGAATATACGGCCATAAAGTAGAATATTTTTGCATGCAATTTGATTTTTGACAAGTTTTTGAAATATCTTGATAAATTCAAATTAAGAGTAGCTAAATTCAACTATGATGCTCTTTCAGAATTTAAAAAGATGCATGATTAAGTGAACTTCAGTAAATAACATGACCCTCCTGAGGATGAAACTTGGCTGGAAAACTCTTATGATCTGGCATAATATTTTGGCATTAATGTTTCTGGCAAGGCTAGAATCAGGATATGCAAAATGCAGCAAAGTTCCAAAATAAGAAGAAAAGTAACTTTTTCAAGTAAGTTACTTTGTGTGAGGTATGCATTAAAGGTGACATTAAGCTGCAAAGTCAGAACATGATCTGGTTCCAGTCACTTCAGTGTCTGAATCACAAGGTTTTGATTAATTCATTGTGGGGAGAAGAGCCATGTACATGATTTTGTTATGTGCTGAACTCTGTTTAAATCAAGAGTTACACTATGATGTGACATTTGAGCCATTTTTCATATTAAAATATTTAGTATATTTCTGCTTTTTCTCTGGCTAGTTCTTCCATCCCTACTTGAAAGTGGTCTCTATTATCTGTGTCCTGACTGTAGTAAACTTGTACTACTTCTTAAGGGTTACCTCATGGATATTTCACCAGAAAAAAGCAGACATCTATCTTGAGTTGCATTAATTGCAAGCTGAATGGATGGCTGCACGTCTGCAGTACTCTGTTTTTAATGTTGTCATGGGTGTCGTCTCTGTTTCCAGCTTTTTGGTTTTATTGCAGTTTTATTTTCTGTAACTTTCTTGAAATGCAGAAGATGATAGAGTTATGCTGTGATGAATGAGTTGGGAAGCCTATAGCTCAGACTCTAGTTTGTTCAAAGATTGACCATTGAATGTAAAGTATACAAGGCTAAGAACGGTTTTGATATGATCCATTGTTGAACGTGCAGTGATTCATTTTCCTTTTCTAAATATGCTATCTTTGCTGTAGTTCTACCATTTGTCACATTTTTCCATTAATAAATACCCAGAAGAACAAAAGCATGAGAAGTCATTTCAAAGTTCAGTATTAAATAAATTAAATTAGTATATAAGAAATATCTTCTTGACATAGCAAAACACACACCTGTCAGGATACCACATAAATTAGCAGCTTCTAAGATAGGTTCTGGAAAATGATAGCACACGGAAAGGTTTTCCAAAAGGTAATGTTGAGACCTGAAAGGGAATTTTATGAGCATTTTGGAATATTTGACTCTTGTTTCAGGTTATTTTATTCATAGTTCTGTTATGAGGTATGTGCCTATATTTATAGGGACATCATATTTAAACTTGTGCAGGTACTGTTGCAAGTCTCAGATCAATAAAGTAGGTAAACATTTACTTTATATTGCCCCCCTTCAATAAAATTCTAAACATATCATAAAAGTTAATCACATTTATATTCTTTACTGAATGGAGAGCATAACACTCCAGGCTATTAAAAGATGTATGACTGTAATGTTAAATGGCCATAGCCGTGAGGTTCATGGCTGTCTCGAAATACCGCAACATACTGGAATCTTCAGGATTTAAAATAAATTAAAGAAATGGAACAATTTGTGTGTTTTATCCTACCACAGCAAAGTGTCCTTACTGTTGATTCCACTGTGAAGTTCAGGAAGGTATTGGTTATTCAGGCAATGATACCACTGGATTAAAAACAAGCCAGGCTGGTAGAGATCCAAGGTAAGAGTGCTAGCTGAGAAAAAATGAAAAGGTAAGTACATATGGCTGAACAGCTGCTTTCAAATTTATAAAATATCTTCTTTAATCCCTGCAGCTTTCTTGGTTTTTTCCTATTAATTCTGTTTCTGTACAGAAAGCACTGTGAAAATCATTCCGGTTTTTTAATTGTAATTTTCCCGAGATATTAAATCACTTCCATTTCAAGTTTATAGTTTTGGCTTTCACCAGAATACCCCAAATGCAGAAGTAAATACATCTAGAGGTGTTAAATAGAGTTTTGAATCATAACATGGTGAGAGAGGGAAACAGAATTCTTCTATAGCAAGTCAGATTATTTATTCGTGGCTGATGGTGTGAATTCTTTTTCTTACTGCTTTTGCTGCAGCAAACTTCAAACTGAATTTATATACATGATTTTACACATAGTCCAAATCGGGGATGTTTTCTTGCCTCAGTCTCAAGATGATAGATTTAATAACACTGACTTTCTCTACCTTGAAATTCTCAAAGCACATTTAAGACATTAATTTATTAAATTTAATAATACACCTAAAGGGAGAGAAAATATTCCAATTTTCAGCAGTGAAATACAGAGATTGCTGCAATGCCAATGCAATACAAGGAGTGTAGGACAGAATAGAGGTGACAGAATCTAGGGGAGAGGCTCCTTTCCATCATTGTCTTAACCCACTGAAACTTTCTGCAATATCTACCAGTTTTCATAAGAAATGAAACTCCCTCATTGATTCATCTATAGGAACTGTCCATGAACATGAAAAGTTTAAAACTTCATTACATATCTCTAAAACAGAGTTTTATTTTTCCTCTAGTATACTTTTTTGTAGCTTCCAGTATTCTTATTTTTATTTTGATTCTTATTGCCTGTGTGAACAGTAAGTCAAATGAACAATTTCATATTTTATCTCAGAAAAATGTAACATTTCAGAAACTGGTTTTCTTTTCAGGTTTTCAATAATGTTTTGGGTGTTTTTGGTTTTTTTTTTCAGATGATGTTTTAAAGAACAATAAATTTTTCAGGATGTTTCTCTAAAATTGGAGGGGTTTTAATTCCTTCAATGAAATTGCTGATCTCAAGAGAAATGCAATATTTTTGCTTTTCTTTTCAAATTTAGTTAAGCATATTCTTGGCCACTGAGTTGGGTTTTAATATTCTTTTGGTTTGCTGCCTTTTCAAAAGAAGCAAAACTGAAAATTTGGCCCCAAGCTCAACTTTTTATGTCAAAAAGGCTTTCTGTTTCCAGACACAGGTATTGGTTTGGGAATAGGAGAAGTAAAGTTACATCATGATGATGTTTCACTTGCCCTTCTGCTGCTTAGCTTTATGGAATCATTGATTCAAACTTATTGCAAGTGTTTTTCCTAGTCCAGCACTATGCCAGCTGGACATGGATTTAGACTGTTGGATCTCATTTTTTCTTAAAGTCGTTTGCATGTTTGTGACCAGATATTTCAAACCTTTCCCAAAAGTACCTGGTAAATGACAGGCCCACTGAGATTCTGATGGTTTTAGTCATATTTAAAGAAATCAGTCATTCAGTGTAACTGATGTTAAAGAGAGAGAAATTTCTGTTAGGTGGCTTTTGTGCCCCTAAATACCTCTAATACCCTGGCTTTTGGACTTAGAACACCTAAAGCACTTCAGGATGAGAAGTCTTTTCAGTCTTTAACTCCGGTCAGTGTTTAAGAGGAATTTGAACAATGCCCTTAATAAAATTCTTTAACTTTTGGCCAACATTGAAATGATCAGGCAGTTTGACTAGATGATCATTGTAGGTCCCTTGGAGCTGAAAGAATGATATTATTATTATTACTAGTATTAGTATTAGCATTAGCATTATTACTATTATTACTACTATTATTGCTATCACTATTATTATTATTATTTTTTTAATACCATAATAATGTAATGTCAGAAATAATCAGTAAAATCATTCAGTTATAAAAAAAAATAACTTCCAGCATTTTTTCACTTTCTGAAGCAGTATTTGATGTATGTTTTACTGTAGAAGGACTGAATAATCTTAGTTTGGTAATACAAGTGTATTTTTCAGAGGGAGAAAACCTCCAGAGTTATGGGTTTGGCGGCTCAGTAGATATATATTTTTCTCTTTTCTTTCAGCATATGGGAGTTTAATAGCTTACCTGTAGAACAGGAAGTTTAGACCTGTTCTTTAAAGACCTATGTCCTATTCCAAAGGAGACCCCTATCATTATTCCAAGTACGCTGACAACACAGAACGCACTGTCAAAGTCCTCTAGGTAATACCCTTATTACATGTGTCATTAGAGGATGTTTGCCATATCTGCTTTAACACTGCAGACATTTTAAGTAGGTTATTCCATCACTTTGCCATTTTGATTATGACAACAAAATGACACCATATTGAAATGGATTTTGGAAAGAAAGGCTAACTGTCCAAAGAGGTCCATGCTCACTCTAATTAAAATTGGCTTAGGTGGCACAACCTTCATAATTCAGACTATGGCTATGAAGGATATGCATGTTGAAAGCGCTCTTTGCTCATTAGTGCTATTTCTGTCAGACACTGCTACCTGCTCTTTTCTTAATGAATGCTAAGCCATCTCTTCAGAAGATTGTGCTGCTTCCCTGAACTGAGGGAACTGTCTTATTTCCTCCCAAGTTCGTTGAGAGTAAAATCGGGGAGTCACCTCTTTGACATTTCCCAACCTCTGTACTTATTTATCTCTTTGAGACCCTGCGCTCCAGAGATATCACTGTCTTAATTAAGAAGAAGGATGTGACCATGGTAAATTGACTGATTCCATTGATTAAGGACTAGCTGTACAAGTAACATTGATTTTAACAGTGGGTCTACATAAATGTAATTGTTCGAACATGGGGCTGCATAATTATGGTGATGTACGAGAATAGTTGGTTTGTCCTTTTCAACCTTCACTAACATTCTTTTGCATGGTAATGTACCTCGTTCAATTAGCAGAAATCTTAAATGTTACAAAATGTCTTTTGTGAAGGCACACAGTAATCATTATAGTCTAATTTAATCTAACAGCATCAGACAGATACATCTTTTTTTTTTCCTTTCTTTGTTTCTAGATTTTTCTCCCCTAACCCCCTTTTTTAGTGCTTAGGAGCATTCGTACACATATACATGCATAAATGAAAAAATAAATGGGAAAAAAAGCCTTCCTTACTCTACCTAATTTAGAAATCATACGACTTTGAGCCAGAACCCACAGAGATCATTCATGAGTATTAACATTTATTTTTCGCTGCTTTCCCCATTTTGTATGCTTTCAGGTCATACTGGACATATTCTGCATCTACCCCGCAACTTCCTCAGCTCTACCTCTGTTAGAAAAAGGGCGTTTTTCCCCCAGTGTGGTCAAATTCATGTATTTTTCAGAATTCACCATCCAACTGTCTGTCTCTCATCTCCATGCTCCTCTTAAAACAGCAGATGCTTGACTGCACATCTAGGAATTCCTTTTTAGGAGGAATTCAAAAGACTTTAGCGCATGTTGTGCTGTTCATGGGAGTCAGCAAGCAGAATCTGGAGATCCAGAAATTTAAGCAAGGAAGTGGTAGAACGCAGCACAAGAGCTGAAGTTTTAATTGATACAATAAATACGTGGGCCACTTTCAGAGTACAGAACTTGTGCTACCAGTTCATAATTATTTTTTGTTCTCCAGACAGAGCAGAGCTCCATGGGGCATTAGATTGTCAAGTCTTTTGGGCAAGAACCGTATCTTGACACTCTGTTTGTATGACTGGTGAGTAATTCTTGGTAAGAAGTAATAACTTATTTTTGTAGAGTTGTTTATTTGCTCAAAAATGTCATTTTGTGGCACCAAGAGTTACTTGGAAATCTGAGTCAAAGAGCTGAATCATTGGCTTACCTTCTCCTCCAATGTTTTAATATCTATTTTAACCAAACCTGGGCATTTTGAGTTTACCATTTTGATGCTGCTTGTAACTGGAAGATACGGATATACGTTCAACCTTGGTTCAATAAATAATATAGTCTGATACAGAAGATACATGTAGACTGAGGGACTCACTCATGCCATTTTTAAATAAAGGTCTTGAACATTAATATCCCAACCCTCGGATGAGTGCTCTAACTCTTAGGCAGGAAATTTCTCCAGGCAGGATGGAGAAAGTGTGGCTCCATGGTGGTTAGGTCTGTCAGGCTAAATCAAATTAATACTTTGGTTTTGTATGCCAGTTCAATGGGAAGTGTAGTTTATCCCAGAACACAAGCTCAAGTTAGCATCATTGTTCTTTTTCAAGCAGAGAAGGGAGTGAAGCTCAGGTGCAGCTGTCTGCCAGCTGAGGTGTGGCAAAAAGGCTCTACATTCTTATTTTTGCCTTATTGCACACAGCAAACGCTGAAGCATTCTCCTCTTCATCACCCCATAGCCCAAGAAGTCAGTGGCTCTCCAAAGGATGCAGACAGAAAGTAGGGCACCTTTGTGTCTAGCCTGTCATGAAAGCGCTTTTGCTGACATATGTGTTTTCTAGTTGATCACTACATAAGTCGTCTCACACAGAGTCCTATACCTAAACTTGTTATCCTGCTGGACATATCATTTTTGTGGACATTACATGGCAGGTGCCCTTGAAAAGTTTCATTTACCTTTTTTTGCCCTGCTAGAAAATACCGCAATATTTATTCTCTATAGCTTCAGTAGGAAATATTTTGGATAATCAGACTCCTCCATACTATCAAAAATAGGCAAAAGCTGTCCTTATTGTACATGTGCACGAGTACAAGATGTATCTAAATGAGAATGAAAACCCTCCAGCAATCAAGTATGCACACAAGTTAAGAGAAGTGACACCAATACACACACTTCAGCACATGTACATGCATACGCACAAAAAATCATATCCTGGATTTAAAAGGCTTCAAGATTAAAGGCCCAAGGGGTTTAAAACTTAAAGAAATATTTCTTCCACATCATTGCATATTCATGAGTGAGTATTTTGGCAAGCAGGCTGAGCAAAATAGCTTAAAGAATTATGGAAGGAAGATTATTGTTGATTCCTGTATGCCACAACAGTGTTTTCACAGAGAGAAAAGAAAATGTAATCATCCAAACGACTGCATTGACACCAGGCAACTCTGAGGGCTTTATGCAACCCAGATCTCCTTACGTATTTTTGATCCATGTAAGCTGCAAAACACAGAAGGGTACTCAAGAGGCCAGCCCCTTCCAGAGACAGGTTAAAAGGTAAGAAAGAAAACCTGTCCTGCACAACAAGACATTGCAAACGCAGCTTTCCTACAGCTTTTCTCTGTTGCTTTTTGTTTGGCCCAGACCTAAATCTCCTATCAAACATCAGCGGTTTGTGTAAGATTCTCATGTGTTCCACCAAATTTACTCTCAATTACTCTGCAAGAGGAAGAATTGCTAGAGGCCAATTTTAATCTCGAGGGTTTTCATTTTTTTATGACCAACCACCTCTGTTGTATTGGTTACTCACCTGGATTTTTCTGTCTTCCAGTGGTTTTACTTGTTCTCATCATCTATTTTGCCAAGGCTTTATCAAGCCTGCAAATCTTTTCTGGTAGAAAAATGTTTTTTCCTGTATCTCTTTGACAGGTGCCATGAATAGATGTGATACTAGTGCTTTATATCCCTGATTAGCAAAAAGGTTCAAGAAATTTCAGTGATGAAACCATAAAATATTAATGAGACAATAGACTCTAAGAATTATAGGTAAATAATACAATTAAAATAGTATGAAAGCAAGAAAGAAACTCATCAAAGAAGCACAAAAATAAGCAATTTGCCATTTGTGTACTTTAACTCAAATTCACTTAATTTATAATAAAACCACCAAAAGCCGAGGATAGCCTCTTCAAAAAAAAAGCACCTCTTCCATGCATCCTCTGGTAGCAGACAGATAGCTCTGGGAACAAAATTACTGCTATCTTTGCAAGTAGAAAGGGTGCTTAGCAGTGTGGGAAAAGGTGACAACACAAAGAAAAGCATTGCTATATCCAGTACATGAGACATATTAAGATTCAGATATCTCACTTAAACAGTAAAGTGCCTTGATTTCTGACATGAGATCAGACTTTTTGCAGTAACAAAAAAAAAAAAAAAAAAAAAATATTACTTTTTTACTATAAACTGTTGAGTAGCTCTTGTGGAAGTAGAAGTTCAGTGATGCTCCAGATGCTGCAGGGATAGGTCATATGGAAACATACAACCGTGAGAAAGGTGTTATGAACTACATTCAGAAAGCCTGCTTCCAGGTTAAAATAGCACAAATTTTAAAGAAATACTTTACTCCAAAGTTTGCTTTTTTCACCAGCACGCTTAAAAATTTGTATATTCTTCAGAAATACTTCCAGTTTGTGCACAACCAGGGTTTCTTGACCTCTCCTGTGATGCCATATCTCATATAATATTGTTACTCAGATGTCTCACCCTATTTTTAGAGTTTCATGATTCCTCTTCTCTCTCTTTCTTTTTTTCTATTTTCTACCCTCATGCCTTTGGAAAAAGGAGTGCTTGACACCACCTCTCCTTGGTCAGTTAAGCCTTACCTTCTAGTTCTTTAGGGAGAGAAGGTGAGCTGCCGGAGGCATGTTCAAGAACACCAAAACCATGGGTCTTGATTGTCACGAAAATTTAAGGCACAAATTCAGTTGCTGCCTGACCTTTGCAGAGCATTTGAACACTGTAATATGATGGAATTACAGAGCATTGTTGCGTTCCTAGTGCAAATCAACGAACAGGGACATAGGCAGGCTTAGCTGTCTTCAGCACACATAAGGTGGAAGTATAAGTTGCAATGTCATTTTTTATATTAATTTTTAGTCTTAAGGCCCATACTCTTGTACCCTAGCATTATCAGTGCAGCCAGAAGCATCTTAGGAAACACTGAGGAGAAGGAGAAGATGCACAGCTAGCGCACAGCCTTGCTCTAAAATGGTGCCTGGCCTGAGCAACCTTTGCCTTTGGAATAGCAGTTGTTCTCTCTCTCCCATTTATGCAGCTGGTAAAAAACACAACAGCGATGCATTTCCCAGTGTGACCTCTGCATTTGAAGCATCAGCACAAATTGAATTTCTACTGACAACCTGCAATTATTTGAGCAGAAAGCAAAGCATAGAGCAAATCTTCAGGATAACACTGTTAAAGGTTTTCAGATATTAGACAACGCCATTTCCCACAGGCCACAGGATTAGTATCTGAACAAGTGGAAATGTGGCCACAGGGAATATGTGATGACAATTCATAGCACTTCTATCCCAGATGGGATTTAAGGATCTCCAGTATGCAATACCTTTTCTTATTATTATTTTTTTGCTGCCTCTGTTTTGAATTAAGAATATTATAAATATAAAACTTGTGCTATTGAAAATACTCTTAATAGTATATTAGAGTACAAAGACTGAATTTTTGTGATTTTTAATTTCTTTTTTTTTTTTGAGGTTATCCTATTTTCTTGAGTTTTTGCAAGGATGACTGTAGTATGCACCAGAAATGTTTCTCATCTATGTCTGACTGGTACTGACCAGGGACTGTGATGGTTTTGCATGAAATTATGGCACTGACTCTATAATTAACATTTCTTACACTTAAAATTACAACCTGAACTCTCTGCCATAGATTTTATTAGCAATTTTTTGTTTGCCTTTCTGAAAATATTTCTCCTCATTCTTAAATCATGGAATATTAGAGAATTATGAGGACAGCTCATTGGTAGACTGACTGCTGTCTGGAATACTGAGATTTTGAAAAACTGTTTTCACTTCCTGGTAGCCTTCTATTTTTTCTTCTTTCACTTCAGAAGCACCTTTGTATAAAAACTTCAAATAATACTCAGCTTTTTAATAAGAGCAGCAGCATACACAGAAATCAAGTTTGGTTGTAAATTTTTGAATGTAGATATGAATTTATTTGGGAAGAATCAATTGTAGGTCAGTGAATACTAAAAAGTTTAGGAGGTGGCCAGTAGAAAACACCAGTAACATGGAGAATGTGTTGAGTTTCCAGAAGGTGAGTGAAATAAACCAGTGAATTCCTCTATAATCTACATTTCTTTTTCTCTTTTTTTTAACTTATAACTAGTTGACTAATGCAAAATCTTGTCATTTGCTAGTTTGTAATATGTGCCCTGACATAAGTAAATTGGAAAGAAGTCACATGTTTGATAAAGTACTTTATATGAGGAGAGAATGGCTTTCATTCCTTGGAAAAGCTCCAAATACTGATCCCTTTGCACTCTTCTAACATTCTGAGAATTCCTTCCTCAAATGCTTTTGTTAGAACTTTGTGTTTTGTGGGTCAATGTGGGTTTTTTTTGTTCACAGTCACTAGGCTAGTATTTTTAAAGGCATAGAGACTGCTTCTCTCTCACTGTATCTCAAACATGTCAGGTTTGAGAAACAGCCACCAGATGCAAAATAAAGTTCAAGGAAACTTTTTGATTTCTTCATTCTAACCCATGAAACAGTAGGTTTAGGGATGAGTGTTCAGGAAACGTCTTATCTCCTGGACATTTTGCAAGTTCTGCTTGCATTTCACTGAAATGATACATAAATAAATGTAAAAAGCTACATTTATTATTCATAAAATAAATGAATGAGATTTATTTCTGATAACCAAATGGATAATTGTGCTTCTTGCCTATTTCAGAATTTCCTTTTACTCAAATGCCATAAAATTTTTTAGGATGATTAATTCTGCAATGTAAATAAGCTTGTATCCAAAATAAGTTCTACAATTTTCACTTTGGTTGGTTTTGTAGAAAATCTAGCTTGAGGAAATTAGCTAAGCCAAACTTGTCTGCATACAAAAGTTACACCAGTTTAATTTGAATCGCTTTAAAAATCGATTTTGTTAAACCAATGTGAACACTTGTTTGGACACTAGCAAATTGATTTTGCCCTGGCTTATATTGATTTAGCCTAAGTCAGGAAGGAATTCACTTAAGACAAATTAATGCATGTGTGAAATAAAATTAAAAGTGCCCATATAGGGTTTACATGGGCTTGCTAAATTGATTTAAAAATACACTTTTAATAAAACTGATACAACTTTGTGTAGGCCAGGCTTAACACCACAAAGAGAAATCCTTGGCTTCCAGAAATGAAAAAGTCTGTCATGTCCTGAAAGAACCTTAAGTCTGATGACCGGTTCAAGGTGTTGCAAGATTTCTCCATCAATACTTGAAATAGCTTACTGTAATTTTGCAAACACATAGTTCCGCTCCCTATCAGGATAAATTTACCTCTTTTTACTCCTACAATTTTCTTTTATTAATTTTTTTTTTTCATCAGTGTTGTCTCCCTTATGATTAAGGATAAGTGTGAAATAAAATCTGGCTTCTGAACTGAAAGATTTTATAAACCTGAACACGAACTTTTGTTTTACCGCTCTCCACTGCCATTAAGCAACCCATCTCTAGGACAACTCCAGGACAACTTTCTTCAAATAATACAGGCATTGATTTTGGAACACTTGCATACTGGGGACATATTATGCCCCCTTTTCTACTGGAGGCATAACAGGACTCTTGCTGGCTTCAAAGCTAATGCTGTATTCTATTGTAAATCAGTAAGTTTTCATAGTACTGCCAGTTGCTGAGTTTTCATGTGCACTTCAATACATGATTACCAATTTTTTCTCATATATTTGTCTGAGCAAAGATGGTCTAGACACCAGTGTCTTTGTTGAGTAACCCTGAATAATGAATTGGAAACCAGGCTGTAACCTTCACGATGCTGTCTGGAACTGGCAATCAAAATTAGAGATTATGTAGAAACCTCGATCTCAGAATGTGTCTTGTTTGCTGAACTTTTGCCAAATGCAAAGCACAATTTGAGGGAACGCGTTTTTATGCAGAATTCGCCCCACACCCCAATCCCTGATCTCCTAGGAACAGAAAATAACAAAATTACATGTTTCCAGAGACAAGGCTATTCACAGGATGTTAATCATAGCTGGTGTTGGATAGGGCACCCATGCTTGAGAGCTTCTTTACTTCACATACAGACATTGCCCTTTGCAGCTGTCTTGTTTCTGTGGTATTTGCACTTCCTCCCTTTGATGGGTCTGCAGGGAATATGATGCCCTAGACTCCTGTTGGTCAGTTCACTTGCAAACCAAGAAATCTTTGTTAATTGTAGATCTGGCAAGGTGATTTTGGCATTGCTGAATCAACTAACTGTATTTTCCGTGGAAGAATCACCATTATCTGCTATCATAAAAATAAGAAGCTGAGTTTAGCCAGTTGTCATTTTTTTCTGGGTCTCTCACCAGTAGAAAAATAAACAATGGATGATTTTCATCTACATAGTCATTGTAGTGTCCTATCTTAAGCTTTGGTTTTCTATGCACTCAGAAAGTAGTTTCTTAAACCTGTCCACCTTTTGTTGTTCTTGTTGTTTTACTTAGTAGTATCTCCAGCTCACCTACATCTTTTTTAAAAGTAGAGTAGCTGGCTGACAACAGCACTTAGAAAAGAGTGGCATAGCAGCTTCCTGTCTCTCATGTTAAAGCATTCCTGGCAATAACTTTAAGAATGAGATTTATCCTTCTGTCGCTGTTTCTGCAAGTAGTCGACATGTTTTGTTTGTAATACACTTCTTCTATATTGATGCTCTATGAGTCATCCTTCATTTTGTATTTATGTATTTGCTTTCTATTTCCTAAGAGGAAAAATTTATATTTATCCATATATAATCTCATCTTGGTTTTGGGAATGTTAGAAAGACCCATAAAAGGGTCGAGATTGGATGGACCATTAAGGTTAAACTGATTTATTATCAAATTTAGTTTGAAGCACATTTGTGCAATTGAATAGAATAGTTGCAAAATATTTATCCATACCACACCTGTGTTTTTTTCAAATATTGTGTTTCTAACACTGGGGTGTATTTCAACAGTGAAAAAAAAACCCCTAAAAATCCCCCCCAAAAAAAACCCCACAACTCTATTAGATTCTTAAAAGCTGATTACTGAATGAAAATAAAAAAGTATAGTGAATGAACACTTACTGGAAGAGTCATGGACTCAGTTTCTACTGCCTTAAGGGTGCCTACATGTCTCCAATGAGCTATTGAACTTCATTAGTTAACTGCACTGGATTTTTTTTCCCTCTTATTTATTTTTTGTTTGCTTGTTTGTTTACAGGCATTCATGCCTTCAGTGGCTACCACATTATGCTTAAGGAAGTCTCATGGTAAGTCCACAAATTTTATTTTCCTCATTCTTGACTTCAGGGTCATTTTGAATAGGCTCATCACATTCTTAAATGCCTTTTTTCCAAAGTCTGTTTTCACATAAAAGGTTGTTATATGAGTCTTCTCTAACTGTATTGCACTTTCTTATATTCTTGTTTCTAATATCTGGGGACTACAGAGTTGATATTTATAAACTCACTGTCTCTGTCTTACATAGGGCCAAGTCAAGAATTTTGCTGTCTGTTTAAAACTGCAGAAGTAGTTTAGAAGTGATAATTTAAATCTATATGATTTAAAAAATTTAAACCTAGTCCCAGGATTATATTTTATCTGGCTACTGGAATCATCTATTCATCTCCTGCTAAACTACATTAATCCCTTTCTGCATTATGTGTTCAACATCTTTATTTCTATTGTGCAGGTAGTAATACTCTGATATGTATAAAAGGAAGGAACTATAGCTCTGCATTATTCCAATACTATCTGAATCACTGTGAGAGCTTCCATGGCTCAAAAGCATTTGTGTATCTCTGATTTGTGTCTATCCAGCTTCTCCTTGTTACACCAACATAATTAAAATAATGTCTATATTTTTACATAAACCTATAGATTCCATAGTTATACTTGTCCCTGCTATGATTATTAATAGTTCTTAAATTTTGAGCAGTAGTAGCTACCAAAGTCACCAGTTGAAACTGATGGTCTCCTGTGCGTGTATAAGACGCAAACAAATGTAGCTACCATCAAAAAAAACACCATGAGTTGAGGTAATCAGCAAAAAATAAAATTAAAAAAAGAAAGACATCATAAATGGGCCTTCACTATAGCCATAATGGCTGCAATAAAATTAATGGTTGGCTTAAAGAAAGACGTTATTTTACTCAAAGAACATGTTCCATGAGTGAAGGCATGAAAGGCTGTGCAGAAAACCACTTTCAGTAGTCAAACTGAATCCTAGAGAGCGAGAGATTGTGGGAATGAGTGGCATTAGGACTCAACCAAAATGAACAGGTGAGACGGAAAGGACAGAATTTCAGGGAGCTGGTTACTGCATGGCAAAGGACTGTCTCTCCATCCAGCTCTGCGGACATATCTCTGTGACTGCAGTAAACAAAATGCAGTGAGGCAGAGAAAGAGAGGGAGTACTGGCCACAAGAGTGGGGATGCAAAAGTGATGCATAAGGAGTGTAAAGAGATAGATAATGATGCAAGCATAAATGTATAATAACAAAACATCTTTACAGAACACACAAACATACCTGATACCTGCTGGTGGATCTCACCTTTCCTTGAACAACGCAGCACACTGTCTTGCAAGAAAACAATTGGTCCCTTTTTAGGTTTCATATAATACATTGCAGTTCAAGACTGAGGACCAGATTCTTACTATATTCAAACAACTCAGAGTTCGGAGAAACAAGTCAATGCTATCTGAAAGTACTGGAAGGAAGGAGAAGCTTGTGCTTTGTATTATAAACCTTCAGAGTCTACATATGTTAAATTTGAGCTGCTATGATTTATTCTTTTCTTATAGTTATCTTAGGTCACCACTTGCTCTGTATGGAGAAGTGTAACAAAAAGGTAGGAATCAAGGTAAAATGCATTATTGTTTAAGACTTTTATTATTGTGCTGTTAAAAAATAATTCTATGCAGAACAAGTTTAAGAGCAGCAGATACCTAAGAAGCTGTCAAATGGCACTGTTAACTATAATAATTTATCCTATAATATAATGTAGCCTTGACCCCTGTCATAAGTTAATACACCATGAAGAATAGTGTGCAAAAAACATGCTTATTAATGAATTGGAGAAATAATGTGACATTGTTTTTTTCCATTTCCCATGAAATATCTTAATATTGGAGTTAGCAGAGCCTAGACAATTTTTGCTATGTAATTATGGCTGTCCATATCTTACTAACTTGTGCTGTGATTAAAAGCTTTGTAATTTTAATGATGCTATTTGAAACCAGATTGTTTGATGCAAGACAAAAATAACACTATGTATGAACTCTATATCATAATCTTATATTTTGTCTATTTTTGCAAATGGAGTGTCTTAATTTAAAATTCTTTATACATAAAAGCCAGCTGCAGATGTGTGTATATATGCTAGCTCTATGTAAAATACACAATTCCTCAGGAACCATGGTCCAATTATTCTTTCATCTCTTCTGGCTGCAGAGTAGCACAAGGCCCTAAATATGCTGGAACTGTTCTTCTGGAGTTTCTCTGCACAGAGGCAGGTATGGTGTAAGGCTGAACCTCCAAGTGGAAAGGCTGGCTGCAGATGCTGTGATTGTGTTTCAGATATTACCACATCCAGTCTATGGTTTGTACCTTTTTTCCATTCTTGCAGTTCACGTACTGTTATTTTGTGTACTTTGGTCCAGAAGATGTGCTAGCCTTTGTCACCAGGGGAAACTAGATCCTTTTCTCTGAAAAGCTTGTATATGGGGTCTTTTTATCCCCCCAAAAATATATAATCAATTTCCACCACCTACTAAGAAGAGAGGTTCTTGCATCGGGTAACAGGTTCAAACTTAAACAGGGGAAGTTTAGATTTGATATAAGGAAGAAGATCTTTACTGTGAGGGTGGTGAGGCACTGGAATTGATTGCCCAGGGAGGTTGTGAATGCTCCATCCTTGGCGGTGTTCAAGGCCAGGTTGGATGAGGCCTTAGGTGGCATGGTTTAATGTGAGGTGTCCCCGCCCATGGCAGGGAGGTTGGAACTAGATGATCTCAAGGTCCTTTCCAACCCGAACTATTCTATGATTCTATGATCCGAGAGAAGCTTTCTGAAAATATCGTCTGTATTCTCATACTAATTCTAAAGACATCTGAAAGTCACAGATAAAGCCTTTGGAATAGTAAATAATCTTCATTCTCCACATTATCTGGCTGCATGCTGGCGTTAGTAGTATGTAACTCTGCTTTAAAATTCCTGATGCAGAAGAACTGTATAAAATTTGAGGATAAGCTTCTTTGTAGCTAGGCTGGAGCTGTACTCTCTGAGTTTTCCTTGACGCTCTCAAATGTATCTTAAGCTGAGGAACTTTTGTCAAGAAGAATTTGTGATATGACTACTGACAGCTGAGGAAGCAGTGCAACTTTAAGATAATGAGTGTCTCTGGAAAAAGGAGATGTATCCAGTAGCCAGCCTGCATAGAGTCTCCTACTCTATAGTTACAGTGCTAACAAAGTATGAGTTATCTTCTCTAAAGAAGAAATATATCAAGTATTTCTAGACTGGGCATTAACACTGCAAGGTAGTCACATTGTAAAACAGTGACAATTTTTCTTACAGCTGAATTTAAAGAAAAAAAAATAATTTATTTTCTTTTTTTTAAATTGAGATCTTAAATTTTGTCTTTCAATTGTATTTTTTCAAAAATAGGCTTCAATTCAACAAAGTATTCCTGTATGATACACAAGTTCACTTTTCAATAAAATGTTTGGACATTGAAGTCAATGGGATTCCTGGACAAGCTTAATAATTTCTCTTTTTTTTCCCATAGAAACGGACTGCCCTAAGTGCTTTGGTTTTTCCAGACCAATGAAAACTAACAAGTTCTCACTGATATCGAATGTCTGACCACTTGTTTAACAATTGACTTAATGGGCTAAACTCAAGCCAGTTTTAAAAGGCTTTCCTTTGTTTGTGTAAACACCTGATAGGATTGTTTCTGGATACATATTATTTTTTTAATAACTTTCCAGTAGAAATGCTGAGCCATTTAAACACTCACTTGATTCCTCTGAGGTTTTCTAACTTGTATAGCTTGTATACAATGCTCAAAAGCAATGAAAGTGTTAAATCTCTTGTTATTTTTAGGCTTGTACTGTATACAGGGACTTGACATTTTCACAGTAATTAAAACAGACTGCCTCAGTCCCTATGTACATGTAACTCATATTTAATTCAATGGAATTGTTGAATGTGCATTGATGGAAGAACTGAGTCCCTACATTTAGTATTGTGGCAATCAGGAAATGTCTTATCCAGTGGTATATTTAATTTACCCACAGCCCAAATACTGAAATATTCAAGCCTTTGAAATACTTTGTTTAAATTAAGTATTCATTTCAATAAGGGAAATCTTCAAGACTTTCCTTAAGCAAAACATAAGTTTGGAACTTGAACATCTTTACAAACACCACCTCCAGTACACTAATGTTATTGTAGAGGGTTTTGTTGCTGCCATGCAGTATGAATCATACTTACCCACACAAAGTGTAGGAATTTATGATACATAAGTTTTCATGGACTTCATTTCCTATTTAAGATCACATTCACTGGAATCCCATGCGGACGTGTAGCCTTTTTGCTTAAGTTATAGAATATATGATGATTTCTGGTGTCTCTGAGATACTTTTTATTTGTTTGAAAAAAGAAAACCAGATGCTCTGGCTACATCTAGACTTAAGGGTGGGTTCACAACATAGTAATCATAAACTGAGGGTGAGTGATAATAATAGCCAATGAAGGTTGTTTTCCTTTCTTCCAGAACCAAGTCACAGAGAGATGCTTTGTTTCCTGAAATATTCTAATACATTGCTGAGGTGCAGTACTCCATTATCCAACAGTTGACATATAGCCAATGTACAATGGAGTTGTGGTTTTGTCCTCTGTGACTTTGGACCATATCTGTGTACCTTCATTAGGCTCCACACCTTTACCTCTGCATAATGCATAGGGCGGAGGAGGAAGCAGGTTATTAGGTAACAATTGCCTGGCAGAATAATGCTTCAATTCAAGCTGATTTTCAAAGTCTATTAGTTCCATTTTTTCCCTGATCAATGGAAGAAAATAAAAACTAAAGAGGATCAAAAGAACCCTCTGCTGATCTCCATTCAAATATGAAAAGATTTAGGAGCTAAATAATCATAGGGTGTTAGCTCTATTCCGTCTTGAGACTGTTATGAGCACTCATAAGTGTATACAGTTTCTTCTTTAAAATCCCTGGAAATGTTGAACTATGTCTTAATATAGTTTCTTATATTTTACTGAAAGGCAGCTGTAGATGTCATCATGACTATGGACTTTTATAGTGCTGTAAAAATTCAGTGTCATCATAAATTCAGGCTGCTGAAAATGTTGACATTTATAGCAACTTCTACAAGGACATATTTTAAAATTTTATTAAAACTTTATGCAGCAACTTTTATTTAGTTAAAAAAGTAAGATTATAAAGCAAAACATTTACTCTCATGTGAGAAGGAAGAGGTGTGACAAACAGTTTATAAAAAGGACAAAAATGAAATGGTTTTATAAAGCATATTAGACAAAAAAACACATGACACTTGATTCCTGTTTATGTTAAACAAGTAATTGAAGTAAATAATTAATATTCACATCTATTGTCCTTAACATAGATTGTTTATTATTTGGTCATGTATCAGTGCCACAGATATATTACAACATTGCTTTTAAGGCTCAGCATTTCTCTATGTGATTTACACTGAAAAATCCTTATTTCTAGCAAGTTTTTAGGACCCGTAAAAAAGAAGTGAGCTTAATGAATACTGTTAAAAGTAAGACATAATGGAAATTTGGGTTCTTGCGTCTACTAAAGTTTGAGCTGCAATGCTGAAGCCGTTTAGGAATCTTGCTAAAATGGACTGCATGTATCCCAAAATATCATAACCCTACAGGTTGAAACCTACAATACATGGACAGTTGCTCATGAAGCATCTGAGTCAGATCTCTTACACTAAGTTAATCCACTGATTTCAGACAGCTGTGCAGTAAACATAGCCTGTATTTCACAGAAACTAACCAAACACCAACATTAAAGAAGTGGAGTGGCAATGTAAAATGCCACTTGTTTTTTATTCTTTGAAGATATTCAGGAAGTATCAACTAACTTCTCCTGAGTTTCCATCAACTTTCATTGAAGTCTGATGTACCACAGAGAACAAAATACATTGAGTATTCCCTCAAAACAGTGACGTTTATGTTTCAGTAGAGCTTTAGGGACTGAGTTTAGGGATTGAGCCCATTCCTACTAAAGTCAGCAATACAGCCCTATTAACTTCCTTGCAGCAATATCAGGCACTAACACTGAAAAGAGCTGAATCAAAGACTTTAACTTTGATATTAATGCATAAAGAAGATTTGGAATTAATTTTCTGACCCCTATGCTCGGATTTGCCTAATTTTTATATATAAGGACAGGCTTCTTGATGTTTAATGGCAGTTTTAGTTATGCTTCTCTACAGTTTTCAATACATGATCTCCAGCATGTGTAATTCTATTTCAGAATTATTGAAAAAACAAACTTAGAGTCTCTCTGAAAGAACAGCTATACAGTTGCTGTAAGTAAATGTAAAAGAGATGACACACGTATATAGCAAATGGTCTGTTTTCTCACAGGGTTATCCACAAAGTTGCCTTGCTGGTCATTTCAAAGGCTGTTGGTATAGATAGATATTCATTATGTTCAGCAAGAATACTCAGTGCTACAGCCTATTTAACTTTAAGGTTCCAGCACTGTCATTTATATTTTTAAATAATTACATACCTAGGCTGAATTTGAACCTGAACACTCTGCACAAGAAAAACAAAAAAGCAAAACTCAATCAAACCTGTGACCTATTGTCAGGGCTCCCTTTTCTGATCTGCTGCTTCTTTTTTGTCTCTCATTTTATTATTTCTAGGCATTATCCTCTATAAATATGTGTGAGGCTTCCCAAGGAAGCCAACCAATAACTTTCTTTTTTTTTAAATAAAAAATAAAAAAAAATAATCTCAACTCCATTTGACTGAGTCTTTTCAGGTCAACATCACTTCCACAAACCTATGGGGCTGATGTAAGAAGTCTCTTCAAGTCTCAATTTTCATGTGCTGTGCTATGAGTTACTAATACTTTTGCTTAAAATACAGACCTACAGATGCAGATGATCACTAAACAGTACCACTAGTCTAAGACCAAAGAATCACAGAATCATAGAATAGTTAGGGTTGGAAAGGACCTTAAGATCATCTAGTTCCAACCCCCTGCCATGGGCAGGGACATCTCACACTAAACCATGTCATCCAAGGCTCTGTCCAGCCTGGCCTTGAACACTGCCAGGGATGAAGCATTCACAGCATCCCCGGGCAACCAATTCCAGTGCCTCACCACCCTCTCAGTAAAGAATTTCTTCCTTATCTAAACTTCTAATCTAAACTTCCCCTGTTTAAGTTTGAACCTGTTACCCCTTGTCCTATCACTACAGTCCCTGATGATGAGTCCCTCTCCAGCATCCTTGTAGGCCCGCTCCACGTACTGGAAGGCTGCTATGAGGTCTCCATGCAGCCTTCTCTTCTCCAGGCTGAACAGCCCCAACTTTCTCAGCCTGTCTTCATATGGGAAGTGCTCCAGTCCCCTGATCATTCTTGTGGCCCTCCTCTGGACCTGTTTCAACAGTTCCATGTCCTTTTATTTCAGACAGAGAATCTAAAAAGACAGAATGTGGAACAATACCCAGTTGGTTTAATATCTTCAGATATATTTTATGTGATGTGGAGAAGAAAAATACAATAGTGAGGATTTTTTTCCTTACTGTTGTCATAATTTGAGATATTTTTTAAGTAAAAGGAAAAAAGATGTATGCTTGATACAGAAGAAATGTCTGTTTGCACCTAATAGGGTATAGAAAGTTCAAAGACAGCTTAACCTTGCAAAAATGTTGCTTCTGTAATGCTGCCAAGATCAGTGGCTACATGAATTATTACTTTGACTTGCACACATTACTTTTTTCAGTATTTCTCTAACTTATGCATTCATTAATTGGTGATTTTCATATGCTGGTGATTTCATAAATTGGTGATTCATTTCCTCTTTCAATTGAACTTCCACCTTTCAAAAAAGTCACATATCTTTCTGCCCTCAGACTCATAATATTCAGCTCAGGCATTATTTTGGTGAATATTCCACATTCAATTCATTCCAAAACATAATTTATTGGGAAAAAATAAAAATTGTTTAATGTTCAATATCTAACAGCAAACACAGGACTATCGAAATAGCCCTGTGTTGAGGTTCTCCCCCCATTTTATGATACAGGAGAAAGTATTTGGGAAACAGACCTGGGGTCCACTTAGATCAAAATTTCCTTTGTAGGAAGGGACAATATACTTTGATGTTAAATTTTTAGACTAGGTAATTATGACAAAAGCCATTCTTCTCATACCCATGTAGAAAGAGATTGTTTAAACAATAAGCATGCTAAAATTTCTACCTGATATTCTTTCTATTAGTATTCACTATTGATTCTAGGTATGCTGGTTAACTTGTCCATTGACATATGAGAATATTTGGCCTCATGTGATGGTGGCTTTTATAAGAAACTTTTGTCATTCATTGAATATCCCACTTCCCTGGTTTTGAAAATCAATCTGTTCTGCATTTTGAAAATGTGTTTCAATTTGACAAATGTTCCACTCTTGCAGAAAGAGAAAAGCTTCTCAGCTGTATGGTCAGGCACATAAGGCATCATTCTTATTTTTTTCCAAAAGCTTCTCTCATTATTAGTTATATAAAATGCAAAGATATAGGAGCATGTAAACCAATAACAGTTATTCAGTCTAAACTCTAAGGATAACTTACTATAGGCACTGGAGGCTGAGATAGGATATTGTATTTGCATGCATACAGTATGTGGAGAACTGTTCTGTTTTATGGAACAGCAATCATATTTAGTTTAATGTCTTATAAGTCCCATAAAATGACATTAAGAAATTTTGCTATTTGGCTGGTGAACAATCTAAGCAGTGGTGTTAACTCATCATAACACCACTACTCTGAAAGCTCAAGCCTCATAAAATTTGGGAGATAAATATGCCAGCTGAACTAAACGAGATCAGAGATCTTGCATACATTCTTTCATAGGATGGTGTCCAAAAACCTACTGTTCACCTAAATCTTTTATGAATTTCTACAGTTTGTAGGCTATTGAGGAGTCTTAATCTCTGAAAAAAATCACACTCTTTTTGCTTCTAAACATATCCAGTCATCTGGAAACCTAGCAGACAACCTAGCAGACAACCTAGCAGGTGTAGGACATCATCACAGTCCTAGTAGATGTGACATGACACCTCTGAGAGTCCTGCACTTCTATGAAATGGAAGACAGCTAGAAGGAAACATGCATAGGTCATCTAAAATGATATTAGATGATTTCTGGATTGGAGGAGCTAAAACAAAAGGCAATGACAAGAATACAACTGCAACAGAACACTAATATTTTTTCTTTAATGTAGATGATTAATGTTTGAGTTTCCTTTTAATTTGTACTTGAAGATTTAAAGCTGGCCTGACATAAATCTGACTAGCACCTGATGATGCTAATCATGAGCTCTGCAAACTGAAAATAACAGCAACTTCAGTTTAGGATTCTTTTGTATACTCATTGTTCATCTCTGTTTTGATTTGTGTCCTTCTTTTGATGTATTAGGAACTTCCAGGTGGTGGCAGGCGGATTTACAAATGTTAGATAGCAAGGACACAGATTTTGCTCCTGGCTAGACTGATAACCTATATATTGCAAAGTGAAAACAACCTCGCTAAGCCTGAATACACTGGCCTTTCAGTTCTGTACCAAAAGTCCATCTGGGATGTACTTTCTAGTTAAACTCCTCCAATCCTCTTTATGAAAGATGTTAACTCTATATGGGTCTTCTCTGTTTCTTTTGCAGCTTCACAGAACATGGGTAGAGATGCTATCCAAGAAATCATCCACCCATGGTGACAATTTGCCAGAAGCTGATACTAACCTTCTGGCAGATCTACGATCTGCTGCAAGTGAGGCTCCTCACTTCAGGACACAGACACACAGACTTAGCTCACTCAAAATACCTTCTTTATGTTTGATGGTTGGTAAAGAAAAAAAATGCAGACAAGTCAGCTGGGTCTGCTCTACACTACTTTGCGGTGTGTAGACTGAATTCCTTAATGACATTCTCATTAAAAGTTCCTGCTACCAAATACTGTTTGTCCTTAGACACTATTTTTATTAAAGGAAATGCCTTCTTGTCTCTTTGACATCTGGTTCTGAGGTGACTCACCCCACTCTGACTGATTTATCTCACTAGTTAGTGGACACAGCCTGTCCATCCAGAAAGCAGATGAAAAAGTCCTGTAAAACATCTCATGTCAAGTGAGGTTGTTGATCACTTGCTGGCTCTGCTCATCATAGGGGTGATGGTGCTGCATTATAGTAAAGGTTCAGATATTTCCCAGTGAAACAAACACACAGATATTTCATTAAAATACTCTTTTGATGGTCCATAATCTGCAGCTCAGGAATGCCATGAAACACAGATTGTGTCGTTGTGTCTGATGGACTTTGAAGCTGCACCTAGGAATTATTCTCTTCAATTATTTTTAAGTATTTAAGTTCACAACAATTATTCTGGATTGAAATTTTCAATCTGCAAAACAAGTTTTCTTTTTGTAGTGTTAAAAAAATTTAAGCATTTTTTTTCCTATAAACTTCATTTATTTATTGTCAACTAATCATATTACTTTTACTATTAAAATTAGATGTATGCAGACTAACTTAGACTAATTTTTTAAAGTTACCTAAAATTGTACGTCTTTTCTGGAGATTTTAAGAGGTTGAATACCTTTCTTCGTGTCTCTTCTCTAGTGCTTTTTATTATTTTAAACAAGAGAGAAGTGCTTTTTTGTTTACAGTATTGCCAGTCCAGATGGGAGAAGCAAAAGTTTTATTTCCAAAGTGTGGCATTTTATGTCACCACCTTTTTTCACCCAGACAACTGCACCAAGTTTGTCCCTACTCTACAATGTTTAGACATTCAAATAAAGTTTAAGTGAGCATCTATGCTTCTAGTGATTATTCAAACAGTCTCTCAACCTTTTGTGGTTCACCCATCACCAGTTAATATCACATTAAAACCTGACAAATAATGTTGTATTTTATTGTGACTGCACAAGCTGGGTAACCTGCCCATTAATTCTCTGCTGCTTTTCACTTAGCATCATTCTTTTCCTATAACAATAAAAGGACTAAAGATTGTTCACAGCTAAAATTAGTTTTTTATTAGTAGACAACTAAGTCTTTTCTATACTTTGTAATATTCAACCAAGAAAAAAAAAAAAAAAAACCCACAACATTTTGATTATCTACTGTGAAAAATTTATCTAATTCATGGAAAAAAAAAATACTTTTATAATGCATTAAATTCATCTAGAGTGACTCAATTTTGTTTCCTCAAAAAAAAACCCCTTTCCTACAACAAATGCATCTTACAAGATTTTCTTTTTTACTTCATTAGAAATCAACTGTTTGCAGAAAAAAAATGAAATTGATTTTTATTTCTTCTCTTTTCCAAAAGCATAAGCATTTTGTGGCTTTCAGCAGCCAACAATAGTGAATACTTTTTTACCTAGGGAAGAAAAATATTTTCACCAAATCACCAAAAGCATTTCCAGTGCTAATCAGCTCTACATTCACCTGAAAGATGGCAAGATTTTGGCTTCATTAATGGCACTGCACAAAGAAGATGGAATCCCAAGCTATTCACCATGAAATGCTTCATCTTCAAAGTAACCGTTTTTCATATTTTTATCAAAGACAAAGGCACTTGAGATGAAAGATCTAATTCTCTGTAGAGTCACTGGCACAAGCACAAAGCAGTTGTAACATGATACTAAACATGAATTGTATCATTTACACTCATTTTGCATTTACGATGAAGGGCGATCTGAAGAAAATTAACCTAGGCTTTTCTAAAGCACACGTGCAACTCTTATCTTTGTAGGTGGGAGATAATTGTATCTTATGGAAAGTTTTATACACATACAGAGTCATGCAAGCAAATTAATAATTTTTAAGATGCATTTCTAAAAACTGAGCAAAAGACTTTAAACAGCTTTGATCCCCTACATCCTCATTACATCAATCTGATGCTGATGCAACTGGAAGGCAGAGTTGATTATCATGAAGTTAAGGCTCAAGGGGCCGCAGTCTCTCCCCCAACAGAGCTGTGTGCAGTGCAGAGCCACAGGATAAGGCAAAGGTAGCTTTCTATCTCCCCTAATATCCCTGTAGACCATAGGACTACATCCCAGCTGCCTTAACATAGGCTCAGATGGCAGTGCTGGTGGTAATGCTGCACCCCTGTGCCTGGTGAGAAGCTGTGTGCTATTCAGGAGCAGCCCACAGTGCTGATGCCAGCTCAAGATCTGTCCCAGAAAGCAGAGTGACCGCCAGACCATCAGCAACAATGGAGCTGGGACTGCCAAGTCCAGTTCCTTGGCTTCAGGGCTCCCATGGGCATCGGCTTCCCTGTCTTTCAGAGTGTTTGTCTTCTGAGTGGTTGGAGGCTGCATTCACTTCTGCTTGGAGGTGGTCTGACAGAAGACAGCCCAGAAGTCCCCACTTAGTTCCAAAAGATCTAGCTGTAACATTTTCTCAACATGACCAAACATTCTAACGCTCTCTCTGGGAACAATTTCTTGTTATTGTTGACATTTATTGCCATTATTGTTTCAGTCTTTTACCATCTTACTGTTTACAAAAGGCAGTGCAAATCATTAGAACTAGCAGTGTAAAGTTACGCTCTCTTTTTGGCAAAATCCCGCCTGCTGTCATTTTCTGTAGTTAAGACTTTTGCCTGAAGCCTTGAATGTCTCACCCTGACACCAGCCTGCAGTAATTAATCATTAAACAGTGATTGAGGCAGTGGACCCCAGAAAATATCTTCATATTCTACCATATGCTGAAGCCAGCTGCAGCAAGCACTCGGAGAGAAGCCACACAGAGGAAAACACTCTGCCTGACAGTCCCCTGCTGTGAAGTCCAAGCACAAAAAGCCTCTAACGAAGGGCCGTAGACAGACTGTTTGCTTGTATTGACCTTCATTACCTGATATTGTTTAGAAGGCAAAATGTCAGTGTTAATGTGCTAGAATTTTAAACATTATCACATTTTAATGACTATTTCCAGCCTCTCTCATACTCACAATGTGGAAAAAAAATGTGGATTAGTGTAATGAAAGGTTATAACAACAATAACAATAATGAGGGATGGGCAGATGTGTTTTGCTTAATTTCAAACTCCCCTGGAGCATCTCGGATTTGGAATTAAGAGCAGTTTCCACCCACCCGAGGTTCATGTTTTATTTGGGGCTGGCCAAGCGCCACATATGGGCAGTAACAGGCCATAGCACTCATCCAGAGCTGGATATGAGCCTGCCTCCAGCTCTGATGAATGCAGCTGAGTTGGCAGGTCCCCACAGAAATGCTGGGGTCAACAGCAGGGTAAGGGAAAGGCAATAAGCATCTTCTGGATTATGGAGATGCTAGAGCAGGGGTGATTTGCAGGTTGCAGACCAATATTATGGATTCAGAAGTCCCACTAAGACTCAGATGATTTTCTAAAACCCACACTCTTCCTGGGTTTATCTCACATGCTTTCCACACGTGTGTGGTCTGCCTTGCACAGGCATACACGTAAACAGCAATCTACACAAGAGACACATTCTAAAGCATGTTCCCTTCAAAAAAATACAGGTTTTGATGTTCTGCCCTGCATTAGTAAACACAGAATACTTGTCCTCTGTGCTACAGGTATTTCTGCAGGCACATTAGGAGTGGTTTGAAGGCTGAGAAAGAGTCGTAGCATTTATTTTGAGATGGCACCTTCTATTGTCAGTGCTAGAAACAATCTACCTTTCTTTGAAATTCCCATAACTGAGCCCTCTGAATGCCTTTCTGTTTATTCAAATATAAGCCTCCATCTTAAACCTTCCTTAAAAACAGAAAATAACTTTTCCACAAATATCTGTTTTATGGGTATCCTACAGATTTCAGATTCCATTAGAAATCCACGGAAATTTCTAATCCATGGAAAAGCTTTTTTCTACTTGTGTTGCCCTTTCCCTACTCTATTCTACCTTAGAAGAAGTTAGTCATACCTACATGGCATAAAAGATATATGTTTCCAGTGGACCTTTACATATAGAAGCAACAAAGAGATTTAATGCTGAAGGAAGTAATTTTCCATGCAAATCATAGCTGCACCATAATTATTCTTTTTTGCCACAGGATGTTGTAGAATTCAGAAATGTAAACAGATTCAAAATAAACTCTGGGAAACTGAAGAAAGAAAAGGTCAACTCTAACTAGTACGGAGTCACAAAGAAACAAGTCTTTGGCTTAGAACTTCAGTTGCCCTGTCCTTTTCTCTAGCCTGGAAGGAAAAAGATCTCTCTGCACCTGCCCTGCTCCTGTACTCAATCTTTATGTATTAGCTACAGGCCCTTTGCATAGAGAGGAACTGAAGACAAGCACATCTTTCCTCTGCCTCATTCATACATGCTGTAAAGCAGGACAGATCAAGACCGTTGCTAACTACAGAGTACAGAAGCTGCATCAGAGGACTAGACAGTCCTAAATCTGCCAATCCTATTTGCATGGGGCTACATCTCAGTTTCCCAACACCTACATTCAGGAAAATCTGCTGGACTACGTACATGTGGCATAACAAGTACAGAAGTGCTTTTGTTTTGTTAAAAGAAGTTAAATTGGTTTATTTTGAAATTGTTCAATAAATCATTAAACAACATCTCTCTGTAAATACTCAAGGGAGTAGGAGTTCAGCCTTCCACTTTTTTTTCCAAGCCCAAGTTCTTGGAGGATTTTCCATAATGCAATGTGAACTTCTCTCAGACCAGCCTTTGATCAGGGCCTAAAGTAAATCATGACGCTGGGGGAGCATAAGAGATCTGGTTGCACCCAGAGTCTCACTGGGGTTATTCAAAGCCCAAAGTCTCCTGATTATTTTTTAAATTAAATATTAAATTTAAAAAATAAAAAAAAAGAAAAAAGAAAAAAGGAAGTTATTCAAGGTGCTCTGAGAACTCTCTGTTGTCAAACAGGTAAACTTTATAAATGGTTCTTTTCTGCTACCAGCTATGTTTCAATGAGAGATTAATACAGCTTTATTGGGCAGACACTGGTACTTTGGCCTGCCTGTAAATATGCATGATCTCATATTACATAGAACAGTCTTAACAGAAGTTTCTTTGTCACTAAAATGAATTACACAGAAGTGCTGCACATACATTTTACAGCTGTTTTAAAATTACCAGCACTAAGAGTATGATTCATTCCTGTTCTCTTTTAGACTGAGAAAAAAAAATGCTTGCTCTCAGCCTGTTCATCTCATATCAACATTTAAAAAATTAAATGAAAGAATATATGCATACTTAAACACACAAGATTGACCTTCTTGTCTTCAATTATTTCCAGAAAATAATCAATTATATGCTAACTCTATTTTTCAGTTGAATAAAATAAGGCAGATGCTAGTAGCTACACAAGATTGTAGTACAGCAGAGGAGGAAGGACCAGCAGAGAAAATGTGTCATCAGCTGACCACAGCACTCATTCGCCATCCCACTGCATCACTGGCAGAGAGGAGGTAAAGAATTCAGGAATAAAATTAAGCCATGGAATAAGGGAGGGGTGGGGGGAAGGTGATTTTAAGGTTTGGGGTTATTTCTCATTATCCTACTCTGATTTTATTACTAATTCATTAAACTAATTTCACCAAGTCAAGTCTGTTTTGCCCATGACGGTAACTGGTGAATGATCTCTCTGTCCCTATCTCAACCCGCAAGCCTTTCATTATATTTTCTTTTCCCTGCTTTTCCTTTTTCCCTGAGAGGGACAGTGATAAAGCAGCTTTGGTGGGTGCTTGGTGTCCAGAAGGGTCACCATGGAAAGGAAAGTCAGAGGTGCTGTTCTAGAACCTATTTGTTGAAAAGTGAAGGCTTTCAGACCTCAGGAGTTACTAATTGAGTATTCAGCAAAAGACTACAGACAAAATAAGGTTACCTATGAAGCATCTGACAATGAAGATGCGTACCCTACATTCTGAACAGACTGAAGAGGCTGTCAGAGTGCTCTTTGCAGCCACACAGCATGGATATGATCATGTTTGCTAAGGTAACAAAAATGCAATAACCGGAGCAAGGGATAATGAGTACCTGAGAAAGACATTAAACTGTCTGGTTGGAGAAGGCAGGCGCATCTTAAGGATGTAATAAACATCCAGCTGACTTAGATTTATCTTACATCTGACGAGAATAGAGTAAGACCGACCAACCATACAGAAATAACTATCCAGTGACATTTTTTCTTTACTTCAGCAGAGAAAATTTGACTTTGGCCCAAGACCCTTATTCTAATGTGTAAGAATTAATAGTCCTGACAATAGAGCTTAATAATTACACTAGATAAACTGACTGCAGACAGGAGAAAATAATATTGTCAACCACTTTTTTTTCAGGTGGAATACAAAGCAGAAAGACTTGTACAAGAAAGTATGTGGGAGGACAGGAATTATATCTCTTTTTTTCATTCTTGCCCTACTTTCCATCACCCTTCTGCACATACAAGGCTGAATAACAATGTACTTGAAGAGTGGGCTTAAATTTAGCGTATATATGGATGTCTATTGTGTGCAACAAACAGAAACATTAGACACCAGACAGAAAAGAGTGATAGGAATTATTAAAAATTTGTAGCACCCTCACTTTTTTTTTTTTAAACATAATACCTAATTCAACATTTGATGCACTTGACAATTAGAGAAAAATTGCTAAGAGACTTGAGAGCTACAATGGAGTTGGTTTGGTTAACCAGTCATGAAAATACTGAGGTATGATTAGGCCACAGAATTTGGAAATAAGTACATCTTTAGATTCAAATGGCAACTTCAACACATCTCACAAGTATGTGATAAGACAAATGAAGGAGACTAAAATGGAAATATAATATTTTTTTTCAGATCTCTGAGATGAAACCCTTTTCAACCTTACACAAGGTATAAGCAATATCGTGGTGTGGTTCTCACTCATAGAGGCCATCATGCACCTAAGGCCACAGCTGAAGGGGCAATGAAAACTTTCAGGTTTTCTTCCTAGCTCCCCATTCTCTTCTTCTAGTCTCGATATTTGGCAACAGAGGGCAGAATATACCTGAACAATGCTGTTTTCTGTCATCAGCAACTGAGAACAATATGAGAAACATGTTTTACCAGTCCCACCCATGTGGAGAGTTTGGAGGAGTGAATTACTGTACCAGGTTCTCCACTACAAAATAATTCCACTACTAGCCAATGTACTTGTTCCATTCAGAACATTTACCTATGGCTGGAAATCCATAATTTGGATAATTTCAGACTAGCCAGAAACACCATTACCAAGAAAACAATACACAATTCTGGAGCATCACTGTTATGGTACCCTGACAAATATGAAGATGACCACCAGTAAATTGTTGATTCTACCCAAAATGAGATTCAGAGTCTACGTTACTGTCCCCATATGCCATAATGTACTTTGATAAAGGATGGTGATGCACTCCTAAAAGATTATATGCAGCATAATATGAGGCAGGATATAAAACACCTTTGCCTGAAAGAAGAAGAAATATATTTGTCTATGTCACTCCCAAAGTTGGGCTTGATAGGGCTCATCATGCAAGTAGCTCAATTTTTGCTGGTACCTGGCCCGAGAGTCACACTGATACAGAGCTGTTTTTCAAGGCAGTCAAGTAGATAAATGAGCTGTAATCAACAAGCTATAGGTGTATGAACATATGTTTGATTATGAAGGAGCCATATCAACTAAATTTGTTGCAACACCTAAAAAGTGAGTAGGTCTTAGTAAAACACTTAAGCTATTTGCTTTTTTATAGTGTAGGACAAGGAGGTAGAACATTTAAAGATATAAAAAAGTTATGAAGGTAATCCTGGAGTCCTATTTTATTGGTTAGATCCACATCCCTTTGAAAAGAATAGATTACTTCACACTGATTTCCATTATTTTTAACAGATCTAAACAGAGACTTTATGCTTACCGGAAGTAGAGGCATTTTGGGAAGTAAGCTGTACAGAAACTGTCTAGCGGGTAAGTGGGCTGTTTTGCCCTTTGTGCTGTCAATGTTATTAATGCTTTTTGGTACGCTATCTAAATTTACGCTGCCTAAAGATATTTTACATATATTTTCCCAAATTACAAATTGGAGCAGCCTTGAATTTTTCTTTTCCTGAGGACTTTTTCACAGCTATATATGCAGAGTATCTCTAATAAATTGATTCATACTTCTCTATTCCATAACAGAATTACTTATTGTAAAAAAATACCTCTTAAGAACACCTGGTTTTATAAACAATGAGTCAGTAAATGTGAATATTTAACAAGATAGACTCCGCACTTCCAAAGAGCAGTGAAACCTAGTCTACAAACTTCTTTAATGTAAAATATAATGAGTTCCTTTGTTTGTTAATAACTATCTCACTGTTTCCTTTTTCTTGTTATTAGAAAAGTTTTGACATTCCCATGGAATCTTTATATGACTGCAGTTTACTGAGCCAATAAGACTTTGGATGATGTAATAATAAAAACAAAAAAAGAAAAGAAAAAAAAAACAAAAAAACAGCAATCAACCAACCTACCAAAAACACCCCTAAAACTTTCTCTCTTTTTGCCTGACAGTACATATTTTGTCTGAGGGAACAATGAGGTGAAACCTAGTGCTTATATATCCTTCCCAATTCTTCATTTTACAAATTAATTTAGCTGTCCTCAGTGCCCGCCCTCATTTAATCAATGGTTTTCACTGTCATTTCAAAGCTACTCACATACCATATATATTTTTTCTTTTTTATTGGTAAATATTCTACCACATTGGAAAAAAACAAAAGAACAGCCTGAAAGTCAGAAAAAAAAAAAGCTTACCCAAACGTGATAAATTCCATATGACAGGGACAGCCAACAGCCTTGACACTATAAACCTCATGCGTATATTACGCATCTGTATAAGTCTTTGAAGGACACAAGCTTGTAATATCTACCTTCAGTAAGACACTTATTGTATTATTCTCTATAGGACCCAATGCAGTGAACCACCCAAACACAATAACTTTCTTATGGGAATCAACTGGCTATTCATGAACGTAAGTGCTTTACATGATCAAGGTCTGGACTGGCACTGAAACATTTTCCAGCTGCAGGAAGCAGCTGTTTCTAGCCATCTCTTGGGAGCTGGCTTCTCTCAGTGATTTTGAGATGGATGCTTTAGCCAGAAGAAATTAGTTTTTTCAGAGGCTGGGGTCTGAGAAAGCAAATAATGTAGTGGTTTGCAAAAAGCAACACAAACTGAATGTATGTGTTTAGAAAGGGGAGTAAATGTGCAGACCTGTCTTCCACACCAGAGCAAAGACTAGGTTCCGTGGCTGCGTTCGACTTTTTCTCAAACCTGAAACAAAAAGAATATCAAAACAAGGCTTCAGTGTACCATGAGATTTTTACCATGGGAGTAATTAACAATGTCCTCAATATTAACAAGCAATTAGAGTGCAGTCCACTTGTCTTGCAGCTCAAATGGCAAAGATCCTGGGACATCCCCGAAGCAAGCCCAGGCCTGTATCGCAACGCTGCTGTGACAGGGAACACACTGTCTCATCCCTCCACAGATCTCCAGCCTCCTTGTGGTGAAGAAATTAAGAGGGAACCAAAATGTAGTGTTCTCACTAATACTGTTTTGCAGGAAGGAAAATAAAAAAATACTCACTGCAATACTTCTGAAAATGTGTTTCATTAGGAGCTGAATCTGCAAGGTTATCTCTGTCCACAAAACTAATATCCTAATGTTGTAAGCACCTATACTGTTAAGTGCCTTAATTATTTTGTGATCTCGTTGGGAACCAGTATTTTTATTCTGTTGAGATCTGATGGTTTAGGTTTGTCTTTTTTTTTTTCTGATTTGAGCCAAAAACGAGATTTGCAGTTTAAAATTTTGTACCAGAAGGAGAAAGGAAAGAAAAAGGATTTGAGACATAAAAATAGTCTTTAAATAGATACTTTTAATCCATTTAAAGTTCATTGTTGCATTTCATTAGTACCTTAAATAATATGTAGATATTAGTGATTTATGAAAAAACTTCTTGTGACAAAAACAGTTCAAACAAAATATGTTACCAATTCTGCCATTTGGATTGACATTCCTTTGGCACCTGCACATGGATAATTACTTTCCTATTTAATTAATAATAAGTTTACATGTTCAGTGAAGTTAAATGTGTTTGCATTTAATACCCATTGTGTTGTCAAATTCCAGACTAGTACATACACAGCTGAGGCCTACTATATTCTGATATTCCTATAGAATTCTAGCTATATACATATAAAGACAGGAAAGAATAGGTGAATACATGAAATTTGTTTAAATTGTATTTGTTCCTGTTTAGAAAAACAGAGAAGGAAAATTTTCTCACACCAAATAAACGGTATGGTGGCAACATTCAAAGCAATGTTGGTCAGCTCTTGAACACAGGCCTAAAGCTTGAAACAAAGGAAATTTTAGGAAATTTACTGACAGTGCAAAATACACATGGGATGCTATGGTAGATCTCTTTAAGGGGACAGAAATTCATAATTAGATTCTCTGACAGTTATGCCTACCATGAGATAAGAAAGGTAAAGAAGTCCATTTAAACCCAGTTGAATCAATTCAACATTGCTTGATCTGTCCCAGGTAAGAAGACAGATTTATTCGTGTTATTTATTTATGTGATGCCAGTCTACAGGGAAACTAGAGAAGTGTTTCAACTCTTCCCACTAGTCTCAGGAGAAATGTTGAGGGGTATCTCCCTCTGTTGCATGAAACATCCAGAGGCTGCCAAATGTAGCATTGTAGTTTTTCATCCTGTAGAAGCAAGCAGATTTGAAGAATCTGCATCCCATACAATATGCATGTACAGGTGTCTTAACAGTAAAGTTAATCAGAGTCAGTTGAATTTTTAACATGGAATTAATGTATTAGGTAAAACAAACTTTGTTGAAAAAATGTTTTATTTGCAGATTTTCAGTTAATCTACAAATTTCTTCACATTTCCACTGTCTTATTCTTTTTTTTTTTTTTTTAATGGCTTTTTTGGTTTTGCTTTTTCCCTTTTATTCTATTAAAAGCAAAGAGAATAAGAAGACAACATGAAAGAAATGGACATGATGCTTTTAAAGCATCTTGTATTATTTTCAAAACAAAACCTATTTGTTTTGGGCAGAAGGGCAGAAGAAATTATTTCAAATAGCTGAAATGTTTCTATTTTTTTCCCTTGCAGACTTTTCATCAGAAAGTACATCCATGATTTGCCCAACCTCACCAGAAAGTATGAAAGAATAGACGACTTGATGCTATGACAGCAACATTCAAGGCAATGTTGGTCAGCTCTTGCACATAGGCATCAAGCTTGAAAAGAAGGAAATTGTAGCAAATTTTCTGACAATGCAAATCATAGAAGATGGCAAAAATCTGTTTCCTTGACAACATGACTGCCCTAGAGGATGCTGAATTTTTTTTACTTTGGTGAGGAGGGGCTGGAAGATGGAGGATTTTGACAAATGAGGCTTGAAAAGTAGCATGCTGAAATCAGTACAAATATATATTTCTGTACATGCTATCTTTTCTTTTTGGTGCCTAACCAACACTGGGGTTTGAAATGGAGCACTTCCAGCAGTGGAGTTTTATATGTTTAAATCTGCTCATGGAAATATATTTTGATATGTGAGTTACATTTCTTCCTTGCCAACAGAAGTCAGCTACTAAGCTGAGGCTGCCTGCTATTAATTAAACTATGTTCCACTAAAAACCTGCAGCACAAATACATGGTAGCAGAGCATGTTCTGTGTGCTGCTCCTCCTCATGTGATAAGCAGCACATTTCCTCAATGGATGCACATTGCTTACATTTTTAGAGCTATTCAGCCAGCTAGATTGTTCCATAATTATGGAACAATCTAGGCAATGTTCAATAGCCCATGCAGATGCCTGACAGGGCATGTTGTCCCTTAATTAGGAATTTGAATGCCTAATGCTTGTATATTAACTGAAATAATTGGATAGATGTTTTACATTTTCTTCACTTTTGCTGACAACCAAGCCAAGGACCACAGGAATCAACATATCTTCCTAAGCCAGCTCATTTCATTTGCACTTTTCATACTATTGTCATGTACACAGTGTGATTACCTGCCTGTATTTTTTTTGTTCCTCAGAAGTCATGTAAAATTACTATAGTTGTTATCACTTTTTAACATTTCTAAATGCTGATAATGGGATATATAGTGTTTCAAATCTAGTTCTGATATCATGCTAGCAAAATTTGCTACTGCTGATGTGAAAGCCTGCTTTGCACAATGCTGCTTTCCACAGATTGAGGCTGCCCTTCAGGGGTTGGGCTTGCTGACTGGACTCTGCAGCTCTAGCTGCAAAGGAGAGGTCTACTTGGACATCCCTACCCTTACCCTCACCTTCACTAAACACACAGAGAGCCTTATCAGCTCTGATGAAACTCTGTGGAAGCATTGCATTCAGTGGTACCAACCATTAGCCAATTTCCACAGCTGTGACACTGTTCATCTCCTATCAATGTAATCAAAACAGTAGAAAAAATCCTCTGGGCTCCATGTTAGCAGAACTGGGCAACTGAACAACTTCTTTAAGCCATATCTACCATGTATGTGAGGAGTACTATGCTTGCCAGCATATACTTTGTTTATATTTAGGATGCCTCATAAATGTGTTTATTCACAACTATTAGTATAAAAGCTCCTTTAAAAGCAACAAATTGCTCTCTATTAGTAATGTGCATAATGACCTATTTCCATAAACATTTTTAGTAAGAGAAATTTTAATGTGTAAAACCCTGCAGACATTTTATGGAAATTTTACTGTATTCTCCAAAAGTGCATCACAGTCATATTTTGTTCTTTAATATTTTGTTTTGAAAAGTGAATTATTTTCATTCTGATATATAGTACAAAAGAAGTAACCTGGCATAGGAAAAAGGAAAATGAGTCTTAATGTGTTTCTTTCTTGCTAATATATATTTGATTGATTGATGTAAGGATGTTTTTTACAGAAATTATACAGCCCCTGTTGGTTGTGGGTTTGTTTGTTGTTGTGTTTTGTTTTCTTTTTTTTTTTAATATTTATTTTAAAAGGGTGATGAAGGCTTTAAAAGAGCTCTTTAAATCCAGTCATAAGGGAAAAGAATAATAAAAGAATGTCTTTCTGATCAAAATGATAAATAGATCTTCTGAGTTTCTATCTTTATCAGTTATATTGCAACTGATTTCTATACCTAAATGGAGGTCAAGTGTGCAAAACTGTATTGACAAAATATTGTGATGCAGTTTTAGAGATATGGCTTAAAAATTAGCCTGAGCGGGTTAAACGTGTTAGGTTTACTTTTTTGTTTGAAAAACATGCAAGCAAATCTTTGATATTCTGTGGAGTCTTAACAGCATTTCTGTATGTTATGTACTAAATGCAACCTGAACAGTAGCAGAGCTTTTCATATTAATTTACGATAACTTTAGAGCAAATGATGCTTTTTTTCTTCCACACAGAGCTTAAAGCTGCTAAACTACCAACAGTTTCAACAAAAGTCTGTAAAAATAACCTGACATATCAGGTGCCAACTGTCTCATTTGTAGTTCCACTAAAATTATATGGGGAAAGAAAACAAGGTTTTATTTTAAATTAAGCTAATCTTGTAGCCATTCAGAGGAGGTGGAAATCATAGAAACATAGAATAGTTAGAGTTGGAAAGGACCTTAAGATCATCTAGTTCCAACCTCTCTGCCATGGGCAGGGACATCTCACACTAAACCATGTCATCCAAGGTTTTGTCCAACCTGGCCTTGAACACCGCCAAGGATGGAGCATTCACAACTTTCCTGGGCAACCCATTCCAGTGCCTCACCACCCTAACAGTAAAGAATTCCTTCCTTATATCCAATCTAAACTTCCTCTGTTTAAGTTTGAACCCGTTACCCCTTGTCCTGTCACTACTAATGTATTAATAATATTAATAATACAATATAATAATATTAATAATACAAACCCTAATGAAGAGTCCATCCCCAGCATCTCTATAACCCCTTTTCAGGTACTGGAAGGCTGCTATGAGGTCTCCATGCAGCCTTCTCTTCTCCACACTGAACAGCCCCAACTTTCTCAGCCCATCTTCATACAGGAGGTGCTCCAGTCCCCTGATCATCCTCGTGGGCCTCCTCTGGACTTGTTCCAACAGTTCCATGTCCTTTTTATGCTGAGGACACCAGAACTGTACACAATACTCCAAGTGAGGTCTCACAAGAGTAGAGTAGAGGGGTAGGATCACCTCCTTCGACCTGCTGGTCACGTTCCTCTTGATGCAGCCCAGGATACGGTTGGCTTTCTGGGCTGCGAGCGCACACTGAAGCTGGCTCATGTTCATTTTCTCATCGACCAACATCCCCAAGTCCTTCTCTGCAGGGCTGCTCTGAATCTCTTCTCTGCCCAACCTGTAGCTGTGCCTGGCATTGCTCCGACCCAGGTGTAGGACCTTGCACTTGTCATGGTTAATGGAAATGGAAAAACTGTCCATAGATCTAATACTAAAAAATACTAAAGAATACTAAAAACATACTAAAAAAACTGTGCGGTATTTCAACTCTGCTTTGAAGGCATTCTAGGCAGCCTTTTTTAAAGGAAAGTTTGGTCTATGTTGGTCAATGCACAGGCAGTGCACAACTCTGAATTCACTTCTGCCTTTGACACTGACTGCAAATTTGAACAAACCACCAAAGTGAAATTTTTAGGCTGGAAGATGTTAACCCCTAACATGGTTAACCCATCTCTTCTGCAGAGAATGTTGGGTTGACTAGTAAAGGGCTCTGCAGATCTATGGAAAAAAAGTGTGGTGAAAGATGCCAAGGGGGTGAAAAAGATGAAAACAGGAACACTTTTAGAGATATCTATGAGAAAAGCAGGTTCCTGTGTTTCTGATTTTGTCTAATAAATGTTGATCTGCTTTGCAGTATCCATATGTTCCATTGAAAAATAAGGATATAGCCCAGCTGGAAAGAAAGCATAAATTAAAACCTAAATTGGTGAGGAGGTATATGGAGTAGAAACATGGCCTTGAATCGTCCTATTTGTTGAGTAGTTGCTTAACTTTTAGTATGTGCCATTGGTTCCTATGATCTTTAAAAGAGAAGGGGTTATAAATGTGATGTCCAACTGAGTAAGAGGCTAGACCTTCCTGTTACAGTGGAGGGTCAGCTTCAGCATATCAGTGTTGCAGCTGTGGTAATACATTTGCTTTAAGATCTCTTTTTCACGAGCGCTGAGCAGCCCTTATTAGCTCCCACACATACAGTGACAACTGAGAGCACATAGATGTACCAAGGCTTATGCACACCCCTTGTCTTATCACACTGAAGTAAATGGCTAGCTATAATTAATTTCAGTGGGATCACGAATGGATACATAAAGCTTCCAAAGGAAACCTTCTTCCTTGTCCCAGTCATTTTATATGCTCTTTCTTGTCATTACCACTGCTGTACATTCATGTAATAGACAGTTGTAAAACCTTATATGAGAATGAATGAAATTTGAAGTGTTGAATTAGTCAAATAAATTAATGACTATGATTTAGTGGTTTTTTTGCTCTAAGAAGTGTAAAGAATCAGTCAAGATTTTCTCTTGTGGGGGCTGTATTGTATCGATTTCTTTTTTAAATGACCAAGCAATTAGCATAGCAAAAACCTAGGTGCTCAGCACCTTCTCCATTAAACAGAATAAATGTCAAGTCCTATTAATATAGTCAGCTGTTCTATAGTGGTTGATCAGACGCTATCTATCATTATACATTTATTATCTTGTTGAAATAGTATTATGAGGTTTTGCTGACAATAACTTTGGATGATGCTCTCTTTTTCATTTTAATCCGTCTTTGTAGGTTCACGCACAAACAATTTTATCACATTCAGGCTGTTAAACCATTAATTGTGAGAGCGCAGATTTTCAGCAGTTCATGCTGGTACAATAAGTCTTTCCCCATCTCCTCTCCCAAGTGTAAAGAATCTGTATTTTTAATAATAATAAAAAGAGATAATCACTTAATGCATAAATGTCCATTGCACCCAAACAGCAAATCCAGCTTAAGTAGAAATTTACACAAAGAATTATTTATAGGAATCAATCATAATTACATTTAATGCATGCTGCAGCTGTTTATAATTGTGGTTTTCCCAAGGTTATTCTCCTCCTACCGTCCACCCACACACACATGAAATTTGTTTCTGTGGAAATGCTTAGGAAGCATTATAATTTTCCCGTAACTTGTTACAATGGCAGCTGACTGTTGTGAGGCACACTAGATCCTAATTAGTGAGTGCAATAAAAAACAAGACTATTTTGCAGACCAGTAAAACAGTCTTGAGAAGCTGGTTGGTAAGAATTATCAGGACAAACATTTTCCATGTCATTGTGTTTGTTATTTACTATGACAAGTAAATCTGACTGCTAAAATAGAAAGTTAATTTTTGGTAATCATAAATTCAAGATAGCATAGGCCAAACTGAGAAGCCATGCATAAAGTGGTATAACTGGGACCTTTTCACACTCAATTAAAAATTTCCTTCCCTGAAAACTCATTGTTATAGAACTGATTGTGAAATGCATTTATTTTTTTTTAACTACTGAAAAGGACTGTTTTTCATAGAAAAAGAAATTTAATTTGGAATATTTCTTAGATCCAGTTATTTGATTAAAAAAATTAAGGCTATATAGGAAAGAAAATACATGTCATACAGGTTTTATTGTGTTGAAGGCCCAGAAAGTTTAGAACGGAACACATTGGGCAGACATTGGATGTAAGGGTATGGCTATCCATAAAGGACCCTGCATTGCTTTTTCATACATAGTGTGAGTCAGGAGAAGGTATAATTTTAAAACAATAATTCTTTCTGACACACATTCCTCTGGCCCCTCAGCCAGTAAGTTTTACATTTTAAATTTAATTGCATATTGACAGATTTCCTATACGGTGACTAGCTCTAAAGTAGTTCAGAAGAAAGTATGACCCATGTTATACTATTGTATTCATTCCTCTGAAGTATGATCTGTCTCTGTAGTACTCATATCAGAGTTAAGTCATCTCAGTCAAGCCAAACACTATTGAGGGAAAACTCTATGAAGCTTGAAATGTAAATTCCCCTGGGCCTTAAGGACAGTGGTATTCATACTGGTGTCTGGGGGTTTCGGGTTTCAGGGTGTTTTTTATTATTTTTTTAAGTCCATCTTTACAAAATATCTCTTTGACATGTGAACATTTTATTTTAGATGTTCAGTTAGGCACCCGCATTCAGAAGTTATGCACGTGTCTATTATGAACATCTTTGAGTCATATGGTGGAGAATTCGTGTTGTAGTGATATTGTAGTGAAACTGTAGCTCATACACTACAAAAAATTCTGAGGGTGGAAATAGTACATAATTAAGTATGACTTTATTTTCTTAATCCTATCTTCCGGATCACCACTGAGGAAATCTTTCACTGAAAGACCAGTTATATATAATGATACAGATTATTAAATTTGTGATTAGATGTGGAAAATCTTGAGTCAAAAGTTTGGCAACGTAGGATGGGTCCCTTCTGCCGGCACAGTTAACTGAAATGTGGCCAGGGTTTTCCTCTTACACTGCGTTACCAGTGCATTACTAATGCATCACCAGAAACACATTACCAGGGGTTCTGAGAGAATCAGAACAGTTGGTGTTGATTTGGTAAAGATGCCCAAGTGACTGTGGAAGTGCCTGTCCCTCTGAAGAGCTTTATCGGTGAGTGAGACATAGTGAGGAGAGCTACAGAGGTCCCACCACCCACCCCAGCCTCTGAGATCAAGTAAGTTGAGCTCCTTACTTATCAGCAGCTGAACTGCTTCAGTTTACAGTGCAGCTTCTTAGGACAACTCAGAATCCCAACTCTCAGATTACTTTGTGGGGAGCCTTGAAAATCCCTCCTCTTCTGTAGTATCCTGAGGCATAAAAATAGGTTCAAGCCCATTCCAAATCAATCCGCTCACTTCCTATTTGTGCTTTTATTTCTCCCCACAAATCTTGTAACATAGAATTTAACTGTAGCTAAGATACAGCATAAGTAAACAACCAATGGGGACCAATAATATTTGCAATAAACCTATAACTTTGATGCTCCAGTATTTAACATTGTGGATCAAATTCTGCCCAGCCTTACACTCTCCAGAACCCTCCTGAGGGCAATAGGATTTCATGGGGTATAAATCAGGGCAGAATGAGGTGATTTCAGAGTAGGTGAAATTGCAAATGTAACTTCCCCATCTTAAAGAGACTTCAGCCAAAAAGTAGGGTAGTGAGGGCAATAGGGAAGAAGGTCATGCTAAGACATTTAAAACTGAACTAGAAAAGTGTTTAAATAGTTTACTGTTCTATGGATATTGACCTGTTATTTGTAATGATTGTACCAGTTTGGCAAGAAGAAAAGGATTAACTATATCAATTGCTGTACAAAGCATACCTTCTAAAACAGGTGTTTGAATTTTCCTCTTGCTTGTAATACTCTACCTGAATGAAAAAATAGTCTCTCCAGGATGTCTCAAGATAGCTCTGCTGTTTGATGCATTATTTCTTAGCATCTAAGACTGACTATTTTCTGAGCATTGCAGCAATTTCGCATTGACTCTACAAAAACTAACCGTATTTTTACTCTTGCAGGCAAGAGGCCTTGAAAACCTACAGATGAAGTGAACATTAGAGTTGAAAGTCAGATGAAGTTCTGTGGAACAGCACCTTCTTCTGCAGATGAGGAAAATGAAATCTCATTTATTCCAAGAGAATTTCCAATACTAAACATGTTAAAAAAGCCCAAACTTACTTGTTTTTCAAGTAAGATTCTACTTCAGAAGTTTCTTTATTTTACCTTCTGAAAGATCCAAAGTGATATCTATATGGGGGTGTGTGTGTGTGTGTATTATTTTCAGGAAACGAAAGTGGCTATAAATATTTTTGTTCTCATTCATTTTCTTTAAAAGAACTGAAAGGTTTCACCAGATGGAAGATTCTCCTTATTAAAAAAAAAAAAAAAAAAATCTATAGAAAGGTAAGTTGGGTAGAAAATAAATATTTAACAGAAGAAAAGAACAGACTTATTGGGCCTCTAAGAGAACTAGAGCAATGAAGAAACTTGCAGCTACAAGATGCCTTTGCTATAACACCTGCAGAATAGAGTTGTTGTCAGAGATTATTTGCCCTTCCAAAGCTACTATCACTTCAGCTCAAGGAGCTTTCCCTAAGGATGTAATCCATTATATTTTCTATGACCTATTAGTATAAGACGACATCTTGCAAGGAAACCGGTGTCCTCTATTTTATCTTGTTACTGACATCCCACAGCTGCTCTTATTCAACCAGCTTTCTCAAAATCAACATTTTGCTTCTGCATTTTTCTCTTAGATAACTTTTCCTGCATATTCCAGCAGAAGTGGACCTGTGGACTGAGCTGTGTACCTCTTTCATTACCTGTGTTGAAGAATGTGCTTTCTTGTATGTGCCTGGCAGCTCAGGGAGAACAGCCCTCCACGTCTGCGCTGCAGGAGGGAGGGAGAGAAGGAGGGAGGATTCTAGAGGAGGTGGGGATCATGTGCTCTTAATCCCTAATGCCCTACAGTCTCCATCACCACTCACATTTCTACAAGAAAGGTTTAACACCAACACAAACAAGGAGATGGCTGAAGCAATTTTATAATAATTTAAAAGGTGACACAATGTACAGGGTACTGAAATCAAATAATGCTTATGAGCTAGATACTAAGCACAGCGGTTACGGTGAGTAAGAAGGTGCCACAGAGGCTTAAAATCGTTAGAAGAACAAATAAACCTCTCCGAAAGAAAGCTCTGAATGTCAGAAGAATTGATTTTCAATGTAACTATCCATATGCTGAGAATCCCCAAAGGGGCTTTTTCAGGTGGGGTTGAAAAGAGACTATTTTAGTGCAAGGATGTATTCTTAAGCATTAAATGGAAAAGCTGTGCCACCTGTCCTGTATTCATGTAAAGTGGCGCAAAATCTCTGAAAGTCAAGCTCCACATACTGATTTTTGAGACTGGATGCCAGACAGGCAATAAAACAGTACCAAACAACTATATTTAAATTATGCTCTTGTCACTTATAAAGGCATATTATTGTAGTTTTCAGGTGCCAAGAGATGCATCGGCATGCAAACCTAAACTTTGCCACTTCTGCTCTGTCTTGAACTATAGTTTCCAACCGGAAAAAAGTGGAGTCTAGAGCTTCAGAGAAGTGTTGGGTAGCATTAGAAACCAGCACACCTGCCATGTGCTGAAAAATGCATCCGGAGTTCCTGGTCCAGTTCTGGCATCATTTAATCACTCTCAGGAGGAAAGTGAGGTAGGTCCCATGTGTCAGCCACAGACTGAGTTTCCTATCCTCTCCACTTCCACTTCAATGTACACCTCTGATGGGTGATACATGGAGCTGGATCTGCAAATAATTCAGCAGTTTGCGAACATCTGAATGGCAGTACTTTGCACCTCATGGCAGCGGTGAGGAGCAATGCTCCTCACAGTGTTGGCTCATGGTTAGCAGTGGCTTGACCATTTCTATCGTTATATGTAGCAGGAATGCTGTCAGGGATAAGTAGGTTTAAATTGTGATTTTTGTTTTATAGAAGCCTTGCTTAATAGTGGTTGCTTTGCTCATTTCCAGGGAAACTGGACGAAATTAATAGTGACAGCATTTCATATAGCTGTATCAACACATGGGACCTTTCACAATGACCTTTAGTTTTCAAGCCAATATTGTGGGAACAACACAGGACCAAAAGCTTGTGGTTTGCTGCCTTTCTTAACAGTCCTCTACCTGCAGAGGAAGCTTCCCTGCCTGGCTACTTGATCTTCCCAGGCTGAGAGCAATGGCTGTCGTGCAGGACTGTAATTCTCTCCAGGGAAATTTTCCTATTACAGATGTTTTTAGACACTGAGCTCAGATCAGACTTAGACCATCATTTAAATACCTATTTCTGCCAGGTGCACACAGTCACTAGCAATGATTAAAAAAAAGTGTATCTCAAGATTTTCAAAGATATAGCCACTACTAGTATTTAGTGCAGATAGACAAGGCAGCTATAGATTAATTAACTCATGTACCATTAGCTGTTCCACAAAACAAGAAAGCTCAGGACAAGACTGCAATAAATTCAATTTTACTTTTAGATGGTTTTCTTGGCAACACTAAGTACTGTGGTTACTTAGGCCTTTTCCTCCAAACCAGCCACTTCTACCTTTGAAAATTAGGGTGCACAAGAAGGTGTCATATTTTAAATAGATGTTTAGGAGTCAGAGGATTCAGAAGAGCACCAAAAGGTATAGTCAAAGTCTCTTCCTCTGCCAGAGGTTTCAGATGCACTTCCATGTCTGGTAGACTTAGCCACTGGGATATAAGCAGACTAGGGAGAAAGGGGAAGAAAATGGAACGCAAATTTTGGATTTTGATTCCCAAGTCCTCCTTTGCCTATGTTGTTTTAACTTGTAAGCATGAACAATAATGACCAGATTTTTAGGATGTGCTAAGGCGCACACAAAAACACTCACAAAAACACCTGCCTCCCTGTTGTTAATCTGGTTCATAAATTCACAGTGGTTTTTAGTTCTGGGAGCAGGGTAAATCCTTGTCTTTCTAGCAAACACGCTGTAAATAAAACTGGGAGGACTTGGTCCAGAAATCCTTATCATGTTTCCAGCTCTAGAGAAACAATGTCCCATACCTACTTTGTTGGTAAAGACAAAAACACAGCAGAAATTCTGGCATGCTGTTGGTTAGCAGTAAAGGCTGCTAGTGCATATTAATTAATTAAAAATTATGGTTACCTCTGTATAACACAGGCAGCTTTCTCCACAAGCACACACGTGCACAAGCTCACACATGCTAAAGCTTGTGCACATACGTGCTTGTGCGCCAGTGTGTCTCTGAGTGTGTTAGATTTATTTTTCCTCTGCAGTGAAAGCTGTGCCAAAAAGTGCCTCACTCTCAGCAAATCCAAGACCAGGGCTGGAAGCCATGAGAATTAGCTGCAGGTGCTTAGGGTTTAGAAACTGCTGAAGGGACGAAAGACCAAGGTGTTGGCTCCAGGTTACTTCTTATGATCAACTATTCTTTTTATCTTCCCATAAGACCACCTCACTCTTTTGTTGGCAAGGAGGAAGGAGAACGGAGGGCAAAAAAAGAGTTAGACTGTTTGATTTCAAATGGGAGGTGGAATTCCTCAGAAGATGAGCCTGTAGCGATCAGGAAAAGCAGATTAAGGGAAGCAGATGTAGGGAAGATGGAAGATGGGGAGGGGGGTGGATTTATTCATGCAATTTAAGATATTAGCAGTAAATTGGGAAGGTGATTTGTTCTGCATTTAGTCTTATACAAATTCTGCCCCCCTTTTCAGCACATTTTCCTTTTGTTTATCTCCTGAGAGATGCCCACATGTGTACAATACAAAGAATCAAGTCATAAAAGCGCAGGCCTGTCAGCCTCCCTGAGGACCAATTAATGGTGTTCCAAATCTTGTGGGCAGGCAGATGAAAAGGATACAGATAGAGAAGGCGAGGTAGATGAATACTCAGAGAGAGCAAGGCAGGTTTTTCAGATGTTGGTAGGAACTTCTTTAGGTATTCTTAGCTAACTTATTTGGGGTTTGGGCTTCTCTCCCACTTCTGCGGTCCCTTGGTCATAGCTGCAAGAGAGGAAAAAGCTGCTCTTCAAATTATCAATTAGGCTTTTATCCAGACCTGCAACAAAACAATGCAGATGTGGGAGAGGGGGCAGGAAAAGGCCATTTAGAATTTTTCCAACCCTCCTTTCATATATTGGCAGTTTTATTGATAGGTACTTGAGTTTATGTTATCATTTGTATTTCCAAGCTGAGTAGTGCTCTGAATGCAGCAAGCTTTGTAGTGCAACCTTTTACTCCTGTCTCACCCCCTACGTGTCCACAGGCCTTTGAACAGCAAGCGAATGGCACTTTGAAATCAGGAGTTGAAAGTGTTTGACATGGAAAGGGGAGCATGAAAGTCTTGCTCTTTGAACCTTTTCTTTTTAAAGTCCCACAGTAAGTAGAGACAGGACAATAATGGACAGGCTGGGGGCTCTCAGGGTGAAGTGGGGATATGTGGTAATGAGGTTTTAAGTATTTCGGCAGTTGTTCAACCCCACAGTTTCCTCCCGTACGTACTCTTGCTGAATTAAATCTTCTGTGAGATATCACAGAAATCTTTAGCAAGATATATATTCTGTCCCTGCTTAATTCATTCCTTGATTAAGTTCTGGAAATGAAATTGAGCTGATGAAATCATGAAAAAAATGGTCAAAATTATCATTAGGTTGCTGACTACTGAAGGAAGATCAATTTTAATTTTTGTTTGTTTTGTTTTCTAATTAAATGAAGCCAGATGTACAGTACACGCAAGTTGCATGAGAAATGCAGCCAGCTGTTGCGTCAAATATCAGGCACAGGCCCCTTCATGCTCATAAGCAAACTCACTGTCTCACCTGTTGGGTAACCTTGGCAGCTGCTAAGATTTGCTTCAGTTATTTCACCTGCATGTGAGATCAGCTAGCATGGAGAGAATGAAAGAAACTTGAAGGCCCTGAAATGAAACAGCTCATTTAAGAGCTTCATTATGTTTAAGAAGAGAAGAAGTAGAAGGCTAAGTTATTATTCTATGAGGTCCATGAGCTGATCTTTCACTCTTTGGAGAAAGGTAAAAAAAAACCTAACCAAGTTCAGAAGCCTCTTTATAATGCATCTTCTCAATTGTGTAATCCTCTACCTGGGAAGGAAAAAAAATCCTTTCTGAGTGATGTAGCAATCATTTTACACACTCAAGCATGAAATTTCATCACCATTATCTTAGCTTGGATGACTGTACAGATGTCGTTTGGCCATAAAATGTATTCAGCCCTTTTTTAAATCTAACTACAGCATCTGACTCGATGACCTCCCGCAGCAGTTGGTTCCATGGGTTTGGACTATGTTTTGATGAGCAAAATTTATTTGTATTGACTATAGAATTAGCAAAGGTAGGAGAGGAAGAAGTGAATAAAACCTAGCTATCAAAATGCTCCAGATTGTTCTGACCAGTCTAGTTTTTCTGATCTCCTCCGCTTCTCGTGTCATTCGTCCTGTCCAACACAAGCCCTTTAGTGCTAGAGTCAGAGAACATAAAAGTGTGTCATTCTTTCAAATTTGCTGATGCTAGAGTTCTCCAGCCAAATATCACTGTTTTAAAAATCTGACCCTGAATTTTAATTACTTCAGATGGACTGTTTTTTTTCCCCCATGGAGCATGCATAATACAGACATTAACCTGACCTGATGCTGGCAGTCATTTTCAGTGAATACCAGTAAAGCTGGTGCCACCATACTGCTGTGTGTCACGCACACAACTCCAGCTTCTCAGCAGAACTTCAGTAATGCCCCCAGGCACCCCTCTGGTGCATGGTCACTGTGCTATGCTTGTGTCAGGTTTAGTGCTTGAGAGGATGAAATATAAGATCTCTGCAGAAGCTGCCCTTTTGGAGGCTATCCCTGGAAGCCCCTCTGTTTCAATGACTGAAAGCAGAATTGAGAGTCTTTCTTTCTTTTTCTAAATGTGTAGGTTTGGAAAGAGAAGGGTTGTCTTTAATTTCTGTTTCTCAAGAATGTCTTTGGGGTCCCAAAGATATGAACCTCTTAAGGCTTTTCAAAGGGCTGGTTATAGTTTGTCTGTTGACAAGTATTGTGGATTGCCACACATCCAGAGCTAGATTTTCCTTGCATGTCAGCTAGCATAGCTGACCATGCGCCATGCTCTTGAGGCACAAGAAGTTGTGTGGTGTGTGGTGGAGTGAAGCAGGGGCGGATACTACTTCCTCTGAAGCCCAGATCATCTTGCTTCACCTGCCTGTCTTACTTCTCCAGTTTCAATCAAGGTTGGTAATGACTGTCTACATCATAAGCCTAGATATATTGACTAATTGCTGTCTGTACAAGGGTGTGTCTACACACAAGTATGCAAAATCATATACTAACCACCTCATATTGTTTCATTTTTTGTTTCCTATATTTTGAAAATCTAAATGCTTGACAATAGCTAGAAAGATAATTAGGTTAGTGTTCTATAATCATGTATCTTTGGCGTTCATACAACCAAACTGAATGGTAATGTTCAGCATAGTACTAAAAGCAACAGTGTTATATGCAATACTTTAGCATCCAGAATGAAAAATAAAGAAGAGAAAGTTGTAGATACCTGAATTTTTTCTGACCTGGCAGAATAATATTGGAAGCAGACAATGGACACGGTTGTTTCTGTCATGCCTCTGTCAAACCTCATTCCTGCATCTCAAGGCATTGAACTACATTGACTAACACCGAGTCTCACATGATTCTCCAAAACCTGACTATTATGCTTTGGATTTTTCTGCCAAAAGTTCTACTACTTTTTAAAAATAATACTATAACATGCCTTAGCAACATGACAGTCTCTGAACTAGTGTGCCCTTACTTGGTTTGAAGAACTCCAGTGGAATATTCTCCCCTCATCCCCCTATCTGCTTTCTTACATGTATGCTTTCCTCACAAGTGAATTCCTCCAGTGAACTTACTTCTTGGAGGAGGAGGGAGGTCAGTGTTTTCACTTCTTTTCTGTAAGTTTCAGATAGTCTATGTCTCAGTCATGATTCAATACATTCAATTCAATGTCATGATATGACATAAATCAGGACCACAATTTGCTCAAATTTTTAGGACCACAATTTGCTCAATTTTTCATTCTCTTCAGTAATTTATACTAATTCCATTGGAGCAATTACTACTATTTCAAAAGAGACTTCCACTCAGCCCAGCCACCCCAAATTACCATCTATTTTGAAAGAGGAATTTGAACAGGCTTCTCTCAAGCATTCAGATCTTTATCCCAAAGGTACATGCAAACCTTAGTGATGGGATTTTGTCCCCTTAGTCCACATTTTACAGCCTAACTGACCTCCCTGCCAGGGTGCTCTTTTGAAGACCCAGATGATTATTTTTTTTCTTCTTTACTTGCAGCTCTAGTTATAACCTCATATCCAATTTAATTTGTTCCTCCCCATTCTCCACACAAGATTAGGAACACTTGCAGAGTCTTAACATATATCCTCTCTTAATTATCTCATAGCTGAGCCATACATATATAGCTCTTTTTATCTTCCCTCATATGTAAATTCCTCTGGTCCCCTGACCATTTTTGTTTCTCTTCTCTGAACTCCCTCTAATTTGTCAATATGTTTTTGGTAATTAAGATTCCCGCAACTAAATGCAATGTTCCATATGCTTTCATGCCAGATCCCTACAGATTTTCGGGAGAGGTCACTGCTGACAGCTGGGGCCAGATTTCCAAAACACTTTCAATGTTGAGTGCTTTTGAAAATATGGCTATAAAATATCATTATGGGAGCTTTTGGCTAAGGAGCATTTTGAAAATCTTAGCTCTCATGTAGGTGTTTAAATGGAGTTCAGACTCTGTTAAAAATGTGGTGCCATTAAAAATCTTGAGCATATGAATATCTGTCCCTTTTGGAAATCAGACTTATAGAGAATAACTTTTTTTTTCCTTTTACATATCTTCTATTTCTGTTTCATGTTATTCACATCAGTGATATCTGTTATGCTATATTCCTGTACATGATTTTAAGTAAAGTTTTCAAAATCTACTTAAACACATAATTTGTGAAATTGCATTGAAAGTAGTTAATAGTCATGGAGGAATGGTGCCCAAAGATGCCTACTTATAAGCTGTGCTAACTGTGCCAGCTTGCCATGTTTTTTTTTTTTTTTTGCACATCATAAAGAGTGCAGACATTGAACAAAACCAAGTACATAAATCAGGCTGGATAGTTGGTTAACTTTTTTTTAGCTTCCTGTGGGTTATCATCACTTTTACAAATCTGTTTTCTTAAGTATTTTCACAGTGGAAAAAGACAAAACTGTCTTTCTTCTGCTGAATATATGTGACTTAACCAACATTGTCTTGGCACTAAAATGCAGAGCTTCCCACAGATGAGTTTAGTATTTAACTAGTTTCTTTGGATCTTTTGGGATTTTGTCTTTTCTGTTTGAGGTCAGAAGGAAAAACTATTCCAATCTCTTTTTCTAACTCTCCAGAGCACCCATATCATTGAAAGAAATGTTTGGATCACAAGATTTTTAGAAATATATGTCTAGGAGTCAAAAATTATTGATGCATGCTGTGGAACACCATCCACAGAAAAGTTCTTGTTTTACTTCCCAGTTACCTCTACTAAGCAAGCTTCATGCTGGACAGTACTGAGAGAATGGGAGGGAGGACAATTTTTCATTTTTGTTTGGGGAGGGGGCTTAAAATTGCAAAACAACTGCAGCTGAAAAAATGAATTACAGAAAGTTAAATAATCTGGATCCACTTCTGTGCTGCAGTAAACATATTCACTAGACAGTTAAAAAATTGTTTATGATGTGCCTAATAGAGCTATTCTAGTTTATCAGTTAAATATGTATTCATAATTTTTTTAAAAGGAATGTTATTTACCCAGAAGACCAGAACAGTTTCTAAAAGAGCTTTTCCAGTCCATAATGTAAATATGTATTTAGGACAAGTGCTGTGTGTACAGTATTAAAAAAAATCCTCTGAAAATCTCTTTGAAAAGTTATTACACATGTCCACTGCTGCAGCAAAGTTTTAAATATTCATATCTCAGCTGTTTCCTTTTTCAGACTTCTCAATTTGGTTTCTATATATTTTGGGTGAAGTGCTGTGTGAGAGCTTCATTTGTTGAATGTTAACAGGCTTACGTTCCAAAGGACTGCTCATGTGTGTCAAGTTACATATGTGCTTAAGTCTTTACCAGATCAGGGACTTCATTTTGTCAGGCTAACTTAAATATCACATTAATGTGCAAAGAACTGTCTTCCTTACATGCTCGCGAATCACTGTCTCTCCCTCCCATTTTCCCTTTGGTGAATTATCTGCACACAATGTGTCCACTATTTGGACTCTGGTGTACATAGGAAAGCTATCACTGCCCTACCAATCATCATCAGCCCTTCAGAAGTTGTTTCAGAGGTCCCTAGCATACACTACTGGAAGACAGCATGTGTGGGTGTAATAAGAGGTGTGTATCTCTGTTGAGATTTTGAGCTTGTTTTGTCCTTTCTCTGTGATACCAGTCATGTACTGAACAGGCAAAACCAGGTGAAAAGGAGAATTCTTGGAAGAGAGAAGGAAGGGAAATGACAGTGCAATAAATCCTCTTTGTGGTTGGCCTGGACACCAGAAAACTAACTGTGGAGACCTACCATGTCTGGGTAGACGTGAGAGTTGATCAGGAAGATCACTGTCATTTGCATAGTTATGTTGGGGATTTGGAAAATGTTTTTACCTCTCTTCTTCATAATTAAAAAAAAAAAAAAAATTAAAAACAAACAAACAAAAAAGATAATGAAAGCCCAGCCCCATGTTTCTCAGTATGTACTTTGCATGAGTTTGCTACAAAATCTGTTACGAACTAACAAAATTGTAGGGGATAAAAACGGGCTTATCTCTGTGTTGCTTTGCATTTGTACTTTTATTTGTGCTGTGAGTACAAAATGGTGTACAGCAGTAGCAAAACTGAGTTGGGGTCTGTTGTATTAATTTAGCAGTGTTGCAAATGGTTATGCAGTGTGACAGATTAACTACAGTTTCAGTAGCATAATATTGATTTATTTTCTCAGGTAACCACTCTAACAGAGAATTGAATGCATCTTACGTCTCCTTTCTTATGTTTCTGACCATATGCCAGTGCAGAATAGTATTTATTATTAATTCCATTAATTGGAATTTTACATTTTTTTCTCAATTTTATATCAATTTATATTTTCTTGTAGGTATTGCAGAGATTTAAGAATTAAGAGTTAATTTTTCTTGTTTTTTTCATTATAAACTCATTTGGGTTTTTTTTTTTCCTTCAGTAACATTGCAAATATTTGATTCTTCAGGTCATTGAAGCAAAGTTCTCATTGAATTCACCAGAATATTTGGCTTTCAATGATGGCAAGGTTTTAACCAAAACAGCAAGCACAAATGCATTAAAATTTCAAAGATTTACATTTATAACAACATGGCAGATACAAAGAGAAAGTATGGAGTGTCTAAGCAAACATTTTGCATGTTTTCATTCTGTCACAATGCTTTAAAATGCTGTTCAATTCTCAGCAAAGCAGGGTGGGATTTTTAATATGAAAACTGACAGCTGTCTTGAATTTCAAAAATGCCAATATAGATCTAAATTTTGAAACAATCTGAAGTTCTTCCAATAAAATAAAGCAGTAAAAAATTGCATGTGCTTATTGAAAAACAATCAGTCTGAACTTTTTTCAAAAATGAATATATTTACATATCGAATTCCCATTTTTTCAAAAACTTGTTGTGGAATCTGTCATGATAATTTTTGTCAACATTTTTCTTGAAATAGCTGTTAAGGTTTTTACTGAAAACAAAGTTTTAATTACATAAAAAAGATGATAAATCAAAAATTTTATCTAAAATTCAAGTTAAATCACCTAAAATCACTTTTAGCATTATATCAACAAAAGATCAACATCTTCTTTACAACTGCTTTTCCATTTTACAGGTCAGTTTCAGAATGGAATTTTCTTTGTTTTCTTTCTATTTTTCTATCTGTTTTCTCTATATTTGACTGACCAGAGCTGCAATAGAAAAGGATCAGAAAATCCTCCACTATGTATCAGAGTTTATCTAATTATTTAATTGTTGCTACTGGTATAATTGGCTTGTGTAAGAGATTCTGTTTTCCAAATTTGATTTGAAGACTGGGAAATTGTTTAGGATATTCATGTTTACTCCATCAATCTTTCTTTCCCTTTTTTAGAAATCCATGGTCAGCAGCACCATCTGAATCTCTTCTGTGACTGCCAGTATACCTTCTTCATCATTCTGATATACCTCACAGTCTGTCTTGCTTTATGCAGATCAGAGGGAATACTCTGCTCTCAGTGAATATATGTAATATGTTTTAAAGACAAATACGTATGTAAGGCGGTGGCTATATGCTGCAAGTTTAAGGTCTTCCAGTTAAGGGGGCTGAAAGGGGTTTATTAGCTAATATGAGCACTGTGATTGAATGTTACTTGTTTTAGAAATGTTCCATTCACATACTTGCTTTTAAGTTATCTTCCACACATTGCATGGAACTTTGTTTTGATGATTACCTTAATCATTAATTTTTAACCTGGGGATCATTAATAATGCTACCAGCACCTCAGCACCTTGATATTTTTATGTCCCTTTAAAACTTTATAAGTGTTCTTATGTTTGATATTTCAACTCTCCCTCTCCTGTGGCTCTTGTCATGAGTTGGCTGTGTTCTTCCCCATTTTTCCCAAAGGGAGAATCTGATTAGCTATTCCTAGGAGGTTGCTGAGCCTGCTTAAACACAAAGATATTGCCCTATTTAATCAGTTTCTTGATCTTGTATTTCTTGTTTTCTATTTGGTTTTGACTTTAGCACTTATTGCAAGTAGCCTGAGGAAATATTAAACTAGCAAAGCTCTTCTGCTTCTAGGACATTGGTTTCCATCTACATAAGGTTGATCACCATCAGATAGTAAATCTATACAGGAGAAAAAGTGATCTGTAAGCAGTAGGTAGTGTGCCTTTATATCTGTTAAAATGCAGAGGTTGATTATAAGATCTAAAGAGGTTACATTCACACTCATTGAATTTAATGACAGAACTTCAGTTTCTTCCACTGGGAGCAGGTTTGGACTTGACTCCTCAGATGACAAAGATACATATATATTTTTCTCATTTTACATATCTGAGAGTACCACATATTTTTAGTTTAATGCTTGCATGATACATACAACTTAAAGGAAGTGTTCTTCTTCAAAGTCTGATTCTATTAAAACAACACCAGGCTTAACATTTTTCAGTTATTCTCTGTAAAACCTATAAATAAATCTATAAATTATTTATTTTTTTTTTATTTTAATTGCTAGTCTGACAAACTCAAAGCTGTTCTTACCATTACACAGCCTCTTCCCTATTAATAGAAAGGTTTTCTGTGCCAAATTAGGCTGCTTACCATGACAATTGTACTTCAGGTTTCCTTACATGGCATATACCATTGATGGCATGACTTCTTTCAGCATTTTATTTGGATAGACCTTATCAGAATGGAAGCCATTCTGTTGCTATTTCTTAAGACAGGGTAAAGTTTAGTTTGTTGGTATTAGCTAACTGTCCCTACAGAGGTAAGAGGGTGCTATGAGTTTGTTTCATTTAATTAAGTCTGTAAGATTCTTTATTTTCTTTTTTCATTGGAAAAACAAATAAAGCTCATAAAGCTCCATGGTTTCTAAGACATATTTCGCTGTTGGTTCTGTGCTGTTCCAGTCTTTTGTTGTTAACCAGATCAAGACAGTTTGCTGCTGAGAAAGTAACAGTAGTGCCACCAGACTGCAATCTGTCAATCCCCCCCGAAAACTTCCTTCAATTGCTTTTGTAGGCTTACTGTCTCTTTACAGAGTCCCTGGGCTACATCCCTGCTGCATCTTAATAAAAGTTCTCCTCACTTCCTGTGTAAATGTCAATAATTGCATGAAAGCACAGAAGTATCTTCTTGAGGGCTCCAGAAAGTGGAGCATCCTGCCACCTTTCTTTGTCAACCAACAAAAATAAAAGATGTTAATGACAGCTGTGAAAGAGTTCTTGAATGTGTACTTTGCCCTTTGCCTCCTGGTAGCTGTTGCCTTATTTTCAACATAAAGCTGTGTGCTGAAGTTCAATATGACTGTCCCTAAGAAGTTCTCCCACACTTTACATTGCCAATGTAAACAGCGGAGCTCTCCTTGAGCCATTTCAGCACTTTGGCTGCAGCACTGTCTCTTCAGAGAGAGGACTGGTAGGGCTAAGTAAGGACTTACCTGAGCATCACAACATTTGATAACAATGGTGGCATCAAAGCATCTCATTTGAGAAATATCATTCTTGCGATAATCTGCTCTCCCACTTCTACAAAGAACTTTTTATTCAATAGCTAATTTGACCTTGAGAAACCTTCAGAGCTGATTTTCTGCAGTTCAAAAAAAGCCTCGGTCTTTTCTGTCTTGTTACTTAACAATCCCATACAATGTTTAAATTTTACTTCAGATGAAATATCTATTTCCATTACTTTAGTATATTCATTCACCTGTTTCTTATCACCTTTTTCAGCCAGGGGAATTTTAAATTGAATATATTAATATACAGACACGCAGAAGGATCTTTCCATTGGTTTTCAAGTATAGGGAGAGTTAGTCAAATTATTTTTTCACAGAAAATCTCAGCAAAGATAAAAACATACTCATTGTTAACACTTCTCCAAAAATGTTCTGCTGGTTTGCTTTGTTTTTAAATAATGAAAATAAAACCATTTTGGCTAAGGCCAGAATATTTTGATTTAGGAATGCCACTGCAGTTCCTCACAGTATAATTCCATTTCAACACTTCTTATTGACAGTCTAACATCTCAGATTGCTACCTAGGGAACACATCTTAACGGAAATTCCATATTGTTATATATTAGGGGAAAAGACAGTGACCAGTCTTTGGAGTGACAGAAAAAGTGACATGGATTGTAGTTCCCTTGAAGCATTGTGATAATAAAAACCATTACTTTTAGTTAGTAAGAAAAACAATGGTTTTGATGCAAATTAAAACTAATGCTTAAAGATTCATCTAATTGAAAACATAATTTCACATAATAAAAAAATAGAAAGAAAAAATTAATCAATTTTAAAATAGACTTACTCATATTTTAAATTACCACAATGAGGATCTTACGAAATAATTTTACCCCTCTTTTAGAATTCAACAAAATTGAACTCTTCTTCCACCTCAGGTATTCTCCTTCACAGAAGGCATCTATACTGTGCCTTAACTCTCTATTCCTGACGAAAAAAATAGAACTTTGATTTTTCATCATGTCTTACTTTACTCCTTAAAAGTTAACTTATTTCAGTCACAGACTGCAATAACAGTTATTATTCTTATTATATATATAACAGGAAATTTCTACAAATACGCTGAGTTTCCATAAATGTTTAAGAATATCATAAAAGAACAAACAATTGAAATATCTTTCTGAAAAAGAAAAAAAAATTTTCTCGCTATCCTACTTGCATAAAGGTGTATTTTTCTCACTAGTTTATGCTAGTATAAATCTTACTGCATTGTGAAAATATTTATGGCATAAAGAAGTGTCATATATCATTGTTGGGTTTTTCTGTAAACAGAAACACAATTTCATTTTTACGGGGTTTATATATATATACATGTTAATTAATCAATTGAGGAACCCCTAATTCATTCTCGTGAGTGTTTATGCATTTTTGCACAAAAATAAGCACTTGAAAAATGAGAGAAGGTTGTTTGCAGAGAAGATTAAAACAAAGTATCTCGCATGTCTCTAGGGTATGACCCTTACCAAGAGCAGGGACCCCAGAACCTGGCAGTACCAGAGACATCTCATGAACTCACCTCTGAGTAGTCTAGCAACATAAGATAAAAGAACTACAATTCCAACAGTGCATGAACATGACATATTTAAAATACATCTTGTGATGTGGGCGATGAGGGTTTGAATTTTCTTGAGCTGATGAGGACAGCAATGCCAGCTCTCACACCCTCAGAGAAGTTATCCAGTCAATGAGATATTAAAGAAAAGGGATGATGACAACCCTCTCCACACTTCTGAATAGATATTTTTAATCATAGATGATCAAGTCATGTCTCCTACATTCAATATTGTCAGCATGAGTCAGTGATTCTTGGCACATACTAAATGGAAAAGGCTCCACTGGACTCCTGAGTTGATGATCTGTGGTCCTTGGTGGCTTTGTTTGATAGGGGATGCTCATGTGAGCTGAGACATTCAGCTCAGCCAAGATGAGACAGCTTTTTTTGTTCAGTAGAACTTCAGCAGTCTAAGTAAAAATTAACCCAGTTTAATAAAGCTATTAGCCAAAACACAACTTCCTACCATTTCTCACACACCAAACTGGAATATACAGAGGATTTGTGAACTCAAACACTTTTTACCCAGGCAGAACAAACACTTTTCTTGGAACTAATCTACCTATCTCAGTTCCCCATCTGTACAACAGCCATAACTATGCCTTCCTGGCTTATATAGGTGTTATAAGGACAGCTACTTTAAGAAGGTGTTTTGACATACCTCAGGAAGCAGAGCTTTGAGGCATACAAATTTTTAAGATATGATTTATCATGTTTTAATGTGTAATAGCACCTGTAGATTGTTCTAGAGGAAATTCCTGTGTTCTGTGTTGACAGAGCTTAGAAGCCATTGTAAGTAATTATATTCAGGTACAAAGATAATCAATTCACTTTGCTGGTGCATGTGATCCCTTGTATTGGTTTATTTAGGAGCCTCCAGGTGATAAGCACATTTCATTTTGCAGGAATCTCCTCAGGAAACTAAAGTATCCCAGGTGCTAAACCGACTGATAACACATTCATAGAACTAGTGTCTCACAGGTGCATAGGCAAGATTTTGTTGTTCTGTATTTTATATAAAAAAAAAAAAAACACCAAAACAACCTTTGCAAAAAAATTTAATAAAGTAATTAGACATAACAAATGGAACAATTAGTACACCAACAGAAAAGGTGATTGGCACTTCCACTGAGGTAAGAGATGCAATGCCATCTGACACCCCACACTGTTTTCATTCTACAGAACAGTAGCAGTACTTTGTAAAGACCAGTGTGGGAGCACAGCATATGCTACTGTTTGTCAACACAGTTTTTTGCTAAACAACCAAAAATAAATACATAGTCCTAACTACTCTTTGACCTTTCAGAAACACTATAAGGATCCACACTCTTAAATGGCTCACAGAGAACAGGGTCAAAAAAACCTTACAGGCCCTCAGGTCATTTCATCTCATCCCCATGCTTTGCCTTCTGCTGTCTGTTTTTGGGGCTACTTCTACTTGGGGCTACTGAACTGGGTCAGGGAACTCATTAGGTTATAAATAACCCAAAACCAACCCTAAACAGTTGCAAGAGCATTTAAGAGGGACAGCATGTGCTAATGGTGGGCGGCAGGGTAGCTCAGAGGCTATTTATCCTGACCTGTTGCCGAAAGAAATGTTCTTCAAACTACAACTTACGCCACCAGACTCTCTTCTGCTTCCTGCTCTGTAGTCTTTCATCCTGTCTGTCATTGGCACCTCCTGCAGCTGTGGCTAAGCTTAAAAACTTCAGTTGTCCAACTTGAATCAATAAGAACTGGAGTTTTCTTGGTAGTGGTGTTTGGCTTCGTTGGTTCTTTTTAAATTCAGTTTTCCCTAGTTGGCCTGTGGAATGTATTTCAACAGATGGTCATGGATTTTTAAATGCTGTGAGTGGATTTTTAATAAGTCTGACTAATTTTATGATCATTGCAGTTCATGTGCACTCAACATTCCCACTGACTTCAGCAGGAAGGGTTGGATGTGCACAAAATGTCATATTGCACTCAGCCGATGTAACTCTGGCAGCATAGATATATAAGGGAATTCTGGCCTCATGCTCTGGGCTGTAACAGTCAGGTTTGATTATTTTCCTCCACTCATTTGACTGAAATATATTATGGGGCTTTTTCCCTTCCCTTGGTAGCATCAGGTATCGGCCACAGCTGGAGCAGAAGTTAGAGCAGTTGTCTGATCAGTGGTGACAAACACCATGTTTTTTAAAATGGTGTGATTTGTGGGTAGCTTCAGCTTCTTCCTTCACTGCACAAAAAACCCCACCACCACTGTTAAAAACTCCTGTTCATTTTTCCTCTTTCCAATCTGAGAGTTTCTCCCCTCCTTCTTTAAATTCAGTGAATGAGATCATGATGTCTCTTTGAAACCTTACTTGTTATTGTCTCTGTGCCAAAACACAATATGTCATTGAGAAATGCCCTACAGCTATGCCTTAGAAAGCTGAAGGGGAAAAAGGTATTCTGCCCATTGTCAAATATTCTTGGTGCGGTATTGCTACAGCAGAGATCCACTGTCCTCCTGCATTTTCTTCCTGCTGACAAGTTCACATCTCAGACCATCTGTCCTGATTTGATAAAGTGTTTGGTCATCCTGCAAGTCAGAGAGGATCAGCAGCACAGGTCTCCCTGAACTGGCTGCTTAGAAAATTTCTATCAACAAGTTCACAAAGCAGTAAAATGTAATTGTTACCAAGAGAGTGCACCTTCACATTTCTTTTCTGCACGTTTGGTGGGGTTTTCTTGAGTTTTGCTTGCTACTGACAAGCCTAATCTAGCAACACATTACAAACCCCCTTTTGGCAGCCATAGGAATATATTTCAAACAGGTTTTGTTTGATATCTACAAGAAATCTCTGTTCAGTTTATGTAATAAGACAAATGTATTCAAATCTGTCCTCCAATCCTGTAAATTAGATGCCTGGAATCAGTAAGCAATACAGTAAAAGCTCACTAAGTTGCATTTTACCTATTCACATAGCCCATAAAACTCACATGAAAAACAATGGTTCCTTCACTATTCTCAACAAATATTTGATACAATATTTTGTAAGGTCTCACATTATACAACTTTCTTTGTACAAAATATAGTGAGATTGATTCTTTATAAAAAAGAATGCTTCACAACCTTTATTATTACTCTGCAGTGCAAGTATGAATAAATATTTTGAACTGTTACCAAGCAAATGTAGCTGTTGAGATTAATATATTGGTTTTGTGTATTTCTTCATCTGCACTGCCATTTTTTACAATTCAGTAATTAACTGATAACTACTGAATTAATATTCAGTCTCTTAGAACATTTCAAAAAGGGATATATGCCTAGGACTAGTAATACTGCTCTCATTTAGGGCTAAATTCACAACAGATCACAATGCTGGTGGTTTCCAGCACCTCCAGTCTCAAATGCCTGCTTCCAGGAGAATGTACAACCCTAAATGGATGGCAAGCTGCTTAAGATGAGGACAATTGGGTCCTAAAACTTGGGTCCAGAAAAGTGTGAGTGTAAAGAAAGCTGGGTCTATCAAACTAGCCTCTTTAACCTGCTGTGTATGCAAAAGTGTCAGACCCTGGTTCTTTTCCATACCTTGACCAACCCAGAGTCTTCTTGAGTCTGATACCAGTGTCCACCCCACCTCCCAGCACATATTGAAGGATAAAATACTTCTGCCTTTTTCTTTGGGTCACATTGATAAATGTTCAGAGGCCTTAAAGGAGCCAGTGGAAGATCTGGATTTGTATTCCTGCTTTGTGAAAATGGGTTTGAAACTGACTTTTTGTGAACCTGACAGCTAAAAGTGTGCTGCTGGGTGGATCTCTCACTGACCCATCCATCTGAACCTGCTGTGATGGTCAAAGACCCTTTTTGTGTTTGTCTCAAAACAACTCAAAAGAATGACAGGTTGTTATCGCTTTGGCAAACGGCAGCGGGGCAGAGCAGGAATCCGCTCCACCAAGGTGGGCTGGTGCTTCCCTTGTTGTCTGCCCTGGAGCCATGAAGATCAACTGCCCCAGCAACAAATTGCCCGGAGATAGAGTGACAGACACTGCGCCGCCTACCAGGACACAACGTTAGCTGGGTCTGGGGGCTTGCCAGTCTCCGCCTGTGGGAGGGCTTCAAGAAACCCTGACCCTATAAAAAGGCAGCTGTCCCACCGTCCTGTGGCTGTGTGGTTCATCTCTCCACCTTGTGCCGCATCGGGTTCACTGACTACAGGGACCACAAGGACCGCAAGAACCACAACTGAAATAATTTCCACTCGCTGACCAAGAAGATGTCGATAAATCCACAGGGTGGTGAGCCTCTTTCTCTGTTTTCTTCTTTGTTTCTTTCCTTTCTCCTTTTCTCCTTCTACTTCGTATCTTTTATAAGAACTTGCCAAGACTTTTGAACCTCCTGACACCTTTTGAGTGAAGTTTACAACAAAGTTAATGGTGGTTTCATTTTTAAACCTCTGGAGGGTCTGTCGCAGCCGAAATCACCTCCCCACGGACCCAGCAAGTGGGACAGGACACCTGCCTGTTAGAATCATAAAATCATGGAGTGGTTTGGGTTGAAAGGGACCTGCAAAGACCATATAGTTCCAGCCCTCCTGCAATGAGCACGGACGTCTTCAACTAGATCAGGGTACCCAGATCTGTTGTGAATCAGAACTAAGTGTTACAGAAATAAGGTGGGGGACGAAAAGCAAGGATTAGCATGGTTCTTCTCTATTGACAATGAGAGCTATTGGGAAGTAGAGAAGCCCAAGGGCTACTCCCTGCTCCAGCAAATACCACAATATGTCTACAAATCTCACATGTGTGTGGATGCACATAGACTTCTGTGAGTCTGCTAATCATTGGCTACAAAGTCTTGCTCATGCATCGTTTTCCTCTATGGCCCAATGTATGTTTATTATTCCATACAAGGCTTCAACAAGGAGAACTGAGCAAGATCATCATTCCGGAATACCTGTTAGCATAATGGTTGGAGTTTTCCCCTGGAAGATGCAGGTTTGTTTATGTTCAAGAGAGAGAAAAGAATTGAACCCACATTTCCCATATGAATGCTCTAATCAGTGAACCCATTTAACAGAAGAATGGAGCCAATCTAGCAGGCATGCTCAGAGAATGAGTGCTGGCCAGGTCCTGCGAGCCAGATACATAGAACAGTGACTAGGTGTCTGCCTTTTGCTGCTACTGAATGTGACCCTTATTCTATGCTTTGATCAGGGATCATTCCTTCCTTCACTGAATAAGGGTAACAGGCTGTTTTGCAATTGCAACGTGTAAGAATTGACCCTACTTGCAAGATTTTTCTTTGCTGCAGAGACTGCAAGGGTAGACTTAGAATCTGCTGCACACTGCTGCTTTTCCCTATTATTCCCTTCAGCATAATTATTTCAAAATAGTTGTAAGAATTAGCATTACAGCTAGAGCCAGAAAACTAGAGCTTGACAACAGTCTGGTGGAATATCTTCCATTGTTGAAATGCTGTTTTGCCGAAACCAACATTTCCATCAGTCAGTTTGATTGAAGAAATAAAACTAAAAAGGGCTTCTACTTTTCATAGACTTTTTTGTTTGGTTTTAACAAAAGGTAAGGGTAATATAGAAAAATAAAGTGGAGAAAAATTTATTTGTTTCCTCACAAATAGGTAGGACTGCGCATGACTGCCTCGTTCACCAGGTATATTTCTAGGGCGCCTTTTCCAAGGGCATCCCAAAGTAATTTGGGATTAGATACTTCTATTTCTTAAACTTGTAAAGCTTTATTAAAAAAAATTAGTTAGTTGTTCCCCACTACTTTTACTGGAACCTGTTTCAACAACTCCCACCAGATTTTTGTAGTTTTTCAGCTTAAATTTTTTCAGGGACATTTAAGTGCCTTTTTCTTTTCCTCTTGCCAGAATACTCTGAAACTTGAGAACTTTAACTCATCTAGCTCTTTGGTATTTATCCTTTCACTTCTGAATGTAAAAACATTCAAATTCTTTAGCCATTGTGTTAGGCCGGTCAGGTTCAAAATTTTGGGAAACTTGTGTTCTCACATGTCAAGCTAATTGAGAAGTATCCAACTACAGTGGCGTAGTGTTTAGCCTAATATACCCACCCTCATGGAAATACATCTTAGCTTGTTTTCAGCACTGTATTTGTGGCTGCTGAGCTACAGAGCAGCTTGGAGCCCAGACACACAGCTTTTTAGAGAGTTTTTTGTTTTCCCTTATGAAGAAAGATCTCCCTTCCCCTCACTAGTACTTTGCTGTATCAGTTCTGGTTTGCATTCACATTTCTTGTATGAAAATAAGCTAAATTACATATAGCATTTCAGGTCTTACTAGGTATTGTAAGCTTGTATGGTATCATTAATCACTTCTCCGGCTCCAGTGCCTGTTACAGCTTAAGCCTGCTTCCTTGTCTTGCTCACAGGCACTTTTCCTTCTCTTCATCATGTTCAGTGCAGAGTGTATAGAGCAATTGTTTGTTTGGGCTTGTACTTCTACCTGCTTGCTCATTTTTTTCTAAATGTCTTACAAATCTTGTTCTATAGTGCTCATGTCTCCCAAATTTTCCATCATACTTCTCCAGTGTTTTGCTCTTCTTTTTTTATGCTGGGTTCACCAGTGAAAGCATGAAATTAAAGCAACTTAAAGCTCTCCTTATCAGAATAACCCACAGAAGTCTCATGATTAGCCACTACCCTTTGTACAGTACTATATTGGTAGAATGGCTTTCTAGTTCTATCTAAAAGATACATTGCTCTTGTGTTCAAATCTATGGGAAAGTCAGAGTGATCTCGGATCACTCAGTACGTTACCTGTATTCAATACAGGTAGTAATTTTATTCTTTTATGCAAAAAAAAAGATGGTTTACATTAATGTTCACTCCATGTGCCAGCTCTTCTCCAGAGTCTGCCACAGGGATCCTCTAGTTCTCTTTATCTGAACTTATTAACATCTTTAGCTTTGCTTGTGTGAGATACATTAAAATTTTCCTGCAAACCCTCGGCCACCCGCTTTGCCCCTACCTGCTCAATCGTTTTACCATTACTGAGAGCTGATGTCAGTCTCTCACTTGATTGATGGACTGAATCTTAATTTTTTTCACTGAAAAATTGTATTTATTTTAAAATATCTGATTTTCCATGGAAAAAAAAAAGATTTTAAAAAAATAACTTATAAAAATCTAAAAAGTACACATTCAGAGGGAAAAGAGGCTGCTTGAAAATTAATAATTCCTCTTTGCAGAAGTTTAGCAAAACTAAGGTTAGCACAATTTTAAGTACTATTCTGCGATCCAAACTGCTATGAAAACTTACAAAACAAACCGGAGAGTTAACCTGGTACCAAAATATGCAATGATTGTATAGTTTTTGTTAAGCAAACCAGGAAAGCATTCTATGGATACCCATTCTCTGCACTGACAACTAGGAGATTTCATAATGAGCTGATCAGCTGACAACACCTACAGAAGACAGATGGTTACAATACTTGGTTACTTCCAAAAACCTATCAGAGCCCAAAATTGACGAGGTAAAGTTTTTGAAGTCAAATAACAGTCCCTGGAAACTTCTAGTACCCCTTTACATACCAGAAATGTTTTTGGCAGTTCCAAGAAGTGATATGGGAAATATTCAAATCATTGCACAGAGCTTCAGCTACATATCTTACATTGACTTCAGTGGGAAACACGCAGTGAAATTCCCACTTATTGCTTTGAAAATGTACCCCTTAGTGTTTCATATCATGCTGAGAGACAGAGCAGTGATCCAGGATCCAGATCCACAGCAGGCAGCAGTACACACGATATGCTGGAATCCTGTAAGGCACCACTGTTTTAAAATATGCAAGCTGTAATTTAAAATGACAGAAATCAAGGGCATTCCAAATTAAAGTTCCTAAAAGCTTCCTCCTGTTTGTCCCATTTAGTGACGGTCATACCTTTAGAGCTCTAATATGTAAAGTTATTTTTTCTTCTTCCTTTACTCTTTTCTATCCTGCCCTCTATATGACCTCTCTCCTAATTCGAATATATCTTGTTTTTCGATAATAGAATTTCCCCAGGAGATAGTCAATTTTTAGAGCTGAAAATTAATTTACAGACCCTGCTTGATTGCATGCATCAGATATGTTTGTCTTTTACTACATACTGACCTTCTCCTCCCCTCTCCCTTTACATCTTCATAGCTAGGAATTCACTTCAGAGTCAGATAGCATGCCTTTTCAGTCTGTGAAACAGGTATTTGTGTCATGCTTTTCACGTGTTGATGTTTGCCTACTGATAGTACTCTTGGGGAATTGTGTCCCAGTCAAAAGATCTGAATTTCTATTGTTCCTTGCACAGCAGCTCGCAGTACTGCAGCCTTTCTGATTTTGTAGTAGCTTCCACTTCATGTATGTAGAAGTGCCCAGGGCAGAGAATAGGGTCCATACCACTCAGAGACAGAATTGCCTCACAGTTTGGTACTTCAGCATGAATCTGTTCACGGTTTACCTAAGACCTCTCTCCTGGGCTGTTTGAGATTAAACGAATAGGTCCATACAGTTTGTTGCCACATTGTGTGGATACAGTTTTGTGTGGATCTGTTTCCTTCCAGTCCCTCTAATATCTACCCAAAAAAATAGATCTCTTCATAAGACATGACATAAGAATGGTAACCAGAATGTATTGAGGCATTTTATTTTATCAGTTAAGATTTCTATTTTTCAAGTACACTAGCATGTTTCCACAAAATATACTCCTATGCACAGCCAGTCTTTTATTCTGTTCAATTGATATACTGGAGTGCTCAATTTGAAATGAAAAGTTGAGCAAACACAGATGCTATTCAGAGCAGTGAGTTTGTTCATGCTTGGTGTTAAGGACACTTGTTCAATGTTCTTTTGACGGGTTTATTTAAGACAGCGAGTGTGGGATTCAGCTCACCTAGACTTAGATGGCCACAGCATAAATTTTTACACCTCAGCTAGCCATCCTCAGTGCCCTTTCTAGTTGATAGAGAGGAATAGGCACATTGAACTCATAATTCGTCTGCCCTATTTTAGATATTTCCAGTGAATATAGGAGGAGTATAAGTGGCTATATCAGATCTAGATGTCAGCAACTGATACGTTTCACACTGGTTGAATGGATCCCACTCAAAGTTACATGGCAACATCTTCCACAAAGTAAAATCTATGTGGAACCTTTGATTTTGAAAATTTGATCAGCCAATTATATGGTGCCTACGAAGAGGTTTTTGCTGGGGCTCAGCTCAGAGCTGACAGTCTTTAGGTTAAAGAAGTCTTTCAGAGCAATCTATAACAAGTCTTATTTTAATGACTGGTTCCTACTTAGTTTCAAATGTTAATATGGTCACAAAGTCAGTCAATGAGCTTGTTCAGGCTACATATTGCTGTAAATTTGATCCTAGATTTTGCATACCTGTAGACACACCCATGCATACATGCACATACATGCACAGTAATTTGCAACTGTTAAGATCAGTAGGTCATCAAACAAGAGAAGTTTGCTCTTTAAATTAAATTATCTTGGACTATTTGAATAGACACAGAATTTAAGTCAGTATACCACATTGAAAGGAAAATCTTTGGGAGCAAGGGAACAAACTTTACAGATACCATAATAGAAATTAATTAATGAGGTGAACTGTATAGCAGCAATAGTAGTGTTGAAATAACACTATAACCTTGAAGTGTAAGAAAATGAGATGGTGTGCATATATGCATACATTGCCAAGAAAGATCGAACAGATCCAGGTTTTCAGCAGCTATCAGATTTCTAGGCCTTATTTTGAACGTCTGTAGACCAGCCCAGCACAGTTCCCTAACCAGAGAGCTCTTCCAATTTGTGACAGCTGAGAATCTTGTCCCTCGTTTTTATTCTGGAAGGAAGGAAGAACAAATAGAAAAAAGAACCACAATAAAATCTCTCCGAGCAAACTTTTATCTGTTTACTGCAGGTGTGCCTAATCTTTCACAGTCCAAGAGCAAAGAAAATAAAATGTACAAAGTCAAAATGCTGCAAGCTTTTAAAAAGCACTTAAATTAGTATTTCACTGATATTTTTATTGGAATTACCACTAGAAGTAGACAATACAACATTAAATTTTGCTGACCTTCATTTGTCACAGACTTAACATTGATAAATATTTTAAAACTCATTGGTATAATGCTAGAGTTTTATTTAATTTCTTTATGGGTAACCAATGCCAAAATGTCAATGCCTTGCAAAATACATAGTAAATGTACAACCTTAGAACCACTCTTCTGCCACAAGACCCTTATGTCTATTAACTGCATCCCCAGGCACAAATTCTTGGCTTCCAGCTTTGGCAGGAGCCACAGCCTGCTGCTATTTACAAGATACTACTGATCCCCTAAACTTGCCTGTCAGCAGCCCAAGGTGAGGTCAGAGTTCATCACCATTATGTGTGTCAGGTAGCTTAGGTCCCATTTCACGTTATCTCATTGGAACCATAGAAGAGCCTTTGTGAGAAGTGAAGCTCTCATAAATATAAGAGCAGACTGGAGGGGGATAAAATGGGTGAGTTATAATTTGGGTTGTTCTATGTTATCTACTATTTCACATCAGCTGTTATTAATGTTTTCTTCTCATTCAAGTGAAGCTTATGAGTAGGGGTGGAAGTAATTGAGCTCATAGTTTCTATAGTTTCTCCTGTGCAGGCTGAAAGAAACAGGGGAAGCTTCACAGGTGTATCTATTAAGCTCCCAAGTAAAACCATAGCCTCTTTCAGTACCTCTAAAATATCCACTGTGGTATTTTATCATCTGACATTTTCAGCACAGGTGATAAACTGTCTGTTATGCAAAAAAAACCACTTCTACTTTTTCCTCACTTTCCCACCTGCTGTCTTCCCTTATGTCTGGGTTTTTTCTTGTCATAAATCTATTTTTGCAATTCTGGCCCAAAGACTGTCTTCATTTGTCGACCACCTGGCATTATAGGGTCTTAATCTCTTGATTGCTAGTCCTCAAATGCTGCTATATTACAAAGAATTTATCGAACAATTTCAAAATAGATGTCATTTGGAGAAATTACCTTGAGTGTGTTCAGATCTCCAGCTTTCTTTTCTTTTTTTTTTTTTTTTTAACTTCTTTAGAAATTCTTGTGGATAAAAATAAAATTCAGTCCAAAAAGCTGATTTTACGTAGCTGAGTGTTAGAAAATATTTGCTTCTGGCTGACAATTTGTATGCAAATGAAAACAACAGAGCTATAGCTGGTGCTCTCTTGTAACCTTCAGTGTTGCTCATTGGGTGCCTTTACAGTAAAGTGTGATGGTTTTGACAGACTTACCAACATTTTTAGAGAAGTAATTCTGAGTAGAATTAAAATGACCTTCTGCACCTTAAAAGGGCAATGAAAGGGGAGGAGAAGGAAAAGAGGGAGTAAATTGGTGCATTCCTGTTCATTATGAATATAACAATTTAAATCAGGCCACTCCACAGAGTGAGACATGAGCTAGTATTTTGTTGCCAGAATTCTGAAAGCCGTGCTTCTCAAGGAGAAAAGCATTTCCTAAGCAGCCATTGGCTGAGTCTACTGTGACAGCATCCCTGTGCTATTTACAGAGAATTAGGTGTGGAGAACAAGTATGCCTGCAAATACCTAATTGTTCAGTTGTTAAGCTGAACGCTCTTTACTTCTCACTGAAGATCACAAGGTTCAAGACATTTTGTAATTCACAGGGGTTTGATCCTCAGGTATCACCTTGCAGTAGTGAGTCTGGAAGTCTCTGGGGGAAAATACATCATCCAAAATTTTCCTGGTGTGTACATCTCTTCCTTCAAAAGTGTCAGTGGCTGCTTCTTCCTTGTTTCATCCTACTGTATCCATTACTGTTTAGAGAAGACATACACTAGGACCCAGAAAAATATCTCTACAAGTTGTTATTTATGCTCATACTTCAAAACCAGCTAGTACGTTTTTCCTAATATGATGGCTGGAGTGTGTTTCCTGCATCAGTTTCTATCTCACAACCAGCCAGACCATTTTACCAATAACAGCAAGCTGGCAACCCGTAAAAAGACATACAAACTTAAATTATTTTGTTGGGTTTGTGGGATCCCAAAGAAAGATGAGTCCTTGAGGTTTAGGGGAGGTGAGGTCCAAATTAACAATGGATTACTCTGTATTGGTAGTTGAACAGAGCAGGCTTTACATAAAGCAGAGTATGATCTGTGCCTGCTATTGAAATGCATTTAAAATAATTCTGTGAAAACTGTGCAAAACTTTCATATGGTTTAATGATCAAATTCTGCATTACACTGGAATGTAGATGTGCTAGAAAGACTTTGTGTTATGACCCAGCATGCACTTCAGTGATGATTTTGGCCTGATTTTGAGCATTCTGCTAGCTGGCTGAGGCATCGAGTTAAGCCTATGATCTGTTGTCAAAAACTGACTGAAAATCAGCTCTCAAAGATAGCAGATGATGAAGAAGGACTAAGAGAGTTTTAGTCTTCAGGCTGGGCACAGTTATGTAGGGGACACTTGCCCATTCGCGTTCCAGAGTGAAAAACTTCTGCCCAGTATTTGCTTTTCAGCGTTGTTATAAATTTAGCCTGAATCGAGGTATTTTATGGAGAGGAGAAAGCTGCCTTGCTTTTACATTCCTGCTGACACCCAGTGGCTTGCCAGCACAATTACACACTGCGCTGCACACTGCGTAACCTCCTCAGTAGCAAGGAAATAATAAGAGTCGCAGTAGCATTTCAGGGAGTTGCAGTGAATCTAACTGACATCGGCATTCTCTTCTTTAGTCAATTTTTAGAGGGAAAAACAAAGATAGAACAAACAAGAAACATGACTTGTCTGAAAACGTTGCAGGACAGCACCCGGGCTCGGACAGTCCTGCTTCATCAGTGGGACTTGGATGCAGCTTTGGAAAACATAAATGATCTTAGCAAAAAAACCCATGGGAGAAGCTCCCTCTGACTCTTGGCTTTTCGTGCAAGAAGAGGAGAGGAATGGTTTTGTGACTGCAAAAGGCATTTGAGCATAAACTAATTTTTCACAGTACAATATGCCATCACCTCCAACCCCCAAAAGTTTTCATATACAGTTTTGGGAAAAGAAAAGTGAAAAAAATCCTTTACACAGCTTCAATTTTCTGTAAAATAAGGTGATTTCCTATAAAAACAAATTTCATACCCTGCCAAGTATGAGTACCAGGGCCTTGATATTGGTGGATATTTGATGTTTTCTTTCACTTCCTCTCAGCCGTTGGTAAAAGAAGTCCCCAAATAAAAAGCCCTGCTAAGGATCTTAAGCCTGGCCTATTATTGCTTTCTTAACAACAGCCCTTTCTGCTTTGGGAGACAGCTGTCTTGTAACTTGTTCTGAGCAAAGGGGAATGGGATTTGTATAAAATCCCAGGCATTTGTATAAAAACTCATTTATGTGCAGGATCCAGCTTTGTGAATGTAAGCAGTGGGTAAAAACAGCCTTCATATTTTCTGCTCCAGAAATATGGCAAAAAAGCAGCCTTTATAAAGCATGTGGAATTCACTCAAACAAACTTGATCATCCAAGTGTATTAAAAGTAAAAAGAGTGAAATAATGATATAAAAGCTAGGTAGTATCAAAACCTAATATCAGTCCCCCCTCAATGGTAGTTCACAGGCTAAATGAAGCAGCGGTGCAAAGAATGCGCAGGCACAAGGAGTGCACCCAGACATCATGCATTTTAAGGACTCGCCAGCTAATATTTCCTATCTTTTTCCAGAAGCCATACGGTAAACAGATAGCACTAACAAAGTCAAATATTAATAACCAAGAACTGCACATCTCCAAATCCCCTTCCCCCAACCAGCAAAATCCATAGAAATTTACACTGACCAAAGCAAATAGAAAATAAAAGTCAAAGCACTTACATGGTTGACATTTAGGGATAGAACCAAGTACCTTTTCCATCCTTTTGAATTTCCTAAGTTATAACATTAACAGAAAATAAATACACATTGAAATGGAATAACTCATGATCATGACATATAGTCACTGAAAAGTTACAGTAATAAGGCCTTAAAACAGAACATCCTAAGACGAAATCTTAAACTGTCTCCAGACAACTCAGATCAATTTAGCGTTTTGTCACACTCTTAAGTGATCTGGTTGGCTTTGTCCACTGAAAACAGGTTTCTCAGTGTAATTACTTTCTGCCATCCAGTCCTTCTTTTGAGGAGTGGCATATTTTCAACTCTCTCAAGATTGATTTCTTGTGTGATAGAAAGAGATATGGTTTGCAGAAGCATGAAAACAAATCTATGAAAATGTTGATGGAGAGGACACGACTTAACCCTTCACCTAAAACCTGAATGATGTGTTGGGTGGTGGTGTAGAATTAATTTAGTAGGAGGAAAAAAGTTATTTCATATTTTATTGATGCTTCTGAGACTTGTCCTGTTTCAGAAGTAGATACCCCAGAGCAATACATAGAAAACCTCAGCATTAAGAAACCATTCCTTCTACCCCATGTAACTGAGCAAATGACACTAAAAATGTTCCCCGTACTTTCTTGGCTGTTCAAGAGTTAGACCTCACAAAGCCTGCTCACAAAAGTGATTTTGACTACCAACAGCTATCTCAAATTCTTACACTTGAGTTGTCCGAAAGAGAGACTGACATTGTTTCTTACCCTCCATTTTAACACCTTGTTTCTTTTAATTGAAATACAAACTGTGCAATGTCTTGCAAACTTATTTCCCACTGAATGAAGTTCAGTTCAGAATTCTCAGGCATTATTATTATTATTATTGATAAGATTTTGTTAAGATGAAGGTTGGAGGAGGACTTGGGTGCCTTACAGACTTGCTGGTTCACCATTCAGAAAGGCAATAACTACTGTTTGCAAATACGTGATGTTAGTTCAGGCAGATGAGAAGCCTTTTTGATAAAATAGATGAAAATAGATGTGCCAAGAAAAGACAAACTTTTTGTCTTAGTGGAGGTGTTTTCTTTCCTTCAATTATTTCCTCCCTGTTTGTTACTTTCCATTATCTCATTCCACAAAGTACTTGTTTGAAAGGAGTAAATCTCAGCTTTTTACATCAAATGCAGGGGTAAATGGTGTAAGTATTTAGACAACAAAAGTTATGTGCTTTTATGAAAGAGATTTCTAGCTTCAGAACTTGTGAATTTTATGAGAACTTTCTGTTTGTTTTCTGAAGTGAAGGAGACTTTCCTGACTATTAACTCTGCAATTGAACATAATCTTTTCTCTTTTATCCTGTGATAGGTTATATGTTGCTAATCTTTGTGTGGTCTCATGCAAAGAGGTTCATTTTGCCATCCATTAATAGTTAGAAAAGCAGTAACCTGGTGAATACACACAAAAAATGAGCATGAAAAATCCACAGCTGAGAATGTGTCACTGATGCTCCTTGCTGCTATACGATATGTGCCAGTCTCAGTAAAGAAACAGGGCCAGCCAGTAAAAGGCTATTTGCACCATAGCTAAGCAAGATGTCTTCACACTGTCCCTTTTCTACCTTCTTGTTTATTACTATTACTGTTTTTCCCTCATTTAGCATTGGTTCATAATTGGTTCCTTAGTTTGGATGGGATTGGTTCTACCTGAATAAATACCTTTTCAACCAGGAAAACAAGGCTGTAAAATAATGAGCACTCTTTTCCATAGGAATACCAGTGATGCAGATGTGAGTGTTTAACCAACAGAAACTGCTGTCAAGTCCAGGGACCCTGAGCAAGGTAAGTGGCACTGTGTAAGCTCTACTGAGTAGTACACAGATGCCTCATGTGAACTGAGAGTTGTGCTGCATCAACCGAAGGGCAACTGATCCCCAGCTGAAGAACAATTTAAGCCCCTAAGAATAGCAGTTGACCATGCAACCATGCCAATAAACATTATTTGCTTGCAAATAATCAATACAGAGAAGTAGTCAAGATCAACACCAAGTTTGTAAAAACACCCATACCTAACTACTGGTGCATCATTCAGGCACTTCTAATGGTTTATGATCTATTGAATTCCTTGCTATAGACAGGCATTAAATATACTTTTTGTGCCCTTTGGCATTCCTGAAGCCATGAAAATACCAAACAAAAAATTAGAAGAGAAATCCTGGACTTTACTGAAAATTTTGACTAAACTTGAAGAGTCTGTTTTTTTACTGAACTTCTTTCTAATTTGCCCTTTACACTTGCAACTTCGTTCTCTCTCTCTGTACTTAGCTATATTGGGGCAGTGCTTTCAAGTCCAAGTAATTCATGAGGACATTTATCTGTGACCATAACTATGTAAAACCACACAAAAAAATCACTATATGATTTCCAACATGAATATAAAATGTTAAGTAGTGTATAGATACAGACACACAAGTGTAGAAAAGAGTAAGACTGCATAGTTGCATCATCCTTAAAGCAAGGAAAAAAAAAATAAACCCTGCTATGTCAGAATTTTCAGCATGCACTAAACATGTAGCTACCTTGACAGACTTCTGTCCTGCTGTCTGAAACTCCTAGGTTTCATGCAATTTAAACGCCATTATAAACTATGTTTGCCAAGTGAGGATTTTTTCTAGCATATGGGACTTGTTTGGCCTAAATTGGAAATTTAGCCAAATATCGGTCAAAATTCACCACAGATATAGTTAGCGGGTCATGTTGTGCTTATATTTTTAGTATAAATTATAAATTTCTTTGATAAACTTTTTGGTATAGGAATCAAGTTTTCTCCTGACAGAAGAATGATGGATGCCATCAGCACTCAGCAAATTACGAGTAATTATATTCAAACTAGCTGTGCTATCTTCAGTTAACCACACGTAGGAGATAGTAATAGTTTAGGGAAAATGTGTTTGATGTGGGCCTCATTTTAGGGAAACAGTGTATGAAACTGCATCCAGTGTCTTAACAGGTAAATATATAAAAAGACTGAGTAACTGCCTGCACAAATGAGACAGAGGAACTATCCTGGCATTTTGTATATGGGACTAGGCGCTTTTTTTAATCAATACAACACAACAGCAACGTTAAAAAGTGCATACATCCTTACATTCTTAAAGGACTAGAGAAATTTGTTGTCTTTGCTAAGCTGCTGTTGGATCTATTTGTCTGAATGTATTTGGTTAATATATTATAGCAGATATTGCTTTGCTTCTCATGACATGATTGAAATCTATAGCTGAACTGATTATGTATTATTTCAAAACCAAATAAATGGAGAGAATCTCTATTTCTGGGTGACAGTACTCAGGCAGATAAGTAATAATAAGAGGAATGCATGTGCTCTAGAAATCCATTTATTCAGAAAGATCCCAAAGCACTTACTAGGTTATTAAGAGAAATCACTTGCACAACCACTTTAACAGTCGCAATGTAACAATACTACTCAGACATCTGCAATGAGAAGAATGTCTTACCGCAGTGATTGTCCCACTGCAGTCTATAGATCATCAGTAACCTCTACAATAGCTACTGTTAGTAATTGGTTGTAAATACCTTTCTTAGAGCCTTAGACAATATATAGAAGATGAAGTATGTCAAAAGCTTGATCCAAAACTCTTTGGAGTAAGTATCCAGGGAGTCTGTTGGCTTCCTTCATTTCAGTGGCACTACTTGATTGATAGAAGATAACTATATTTTTTCAGAGCAATACTGTTTGGATGTGTCATATAAACCATAGCTCAGAAATGTTTTGATTCAAAATAACAGTGGGAAGGAGGAATCGTGAGATCTCAACAGCAGAGTTGAAGTGACCTGGAACGTCAAAGCTCTGACTGTAGCAGAGGATGATGCTCTTGAAACAGTGATAACACAGTAAGCAATGTCAAATAAATCAAGAGCAGTGGCTGTATTTCCACAAGAGATAGATGGGGAGGGAGGTAGTGTAATTCTTTTTAATGTAAGCAGATATAGAGGGTCTGCTGGTCATACATATTTTTATTTTTGCTAAGGCTGTTTGTTACCCACTCCCAGCCAAAGGCTTTCATATACCTTAATGCTAGAAGTAGAAACTGGAGTCCCTGTAGTGCCCATATAGTTCAAGTACTGAAGACAGGAACTAGAAGCATATATGTGAATTAAACCCCTCACATTCTGGTTCCAATACGTTGTTGTTTTCTAGAGAAAATGGACATAAATGCGTAACTCATGTACGCCATTATCTTCCCTCTGAATCCCATTAACTGCTTTACATTAAACCCTAGTTAGTATTTTTCTACTACCGCATCAGCTCTTACAAATCTGAATGGTGACATCATTGCCTCAGTTGTATCATCCCAGTGTGAGCACAGGTGCATATCAAAGGACTGTTAAATTATCAATGTCTCTCTGATGCCACTCTGATTTTAGAAGTTGGCATGCTCTAGAGGCAGGACAATAGCATCAGAAAAAGACATGAACAAGGGCCCAGCTCTACTTTCCTCACTTGCATGCTAGGGAACTTACAGTGAATTGCTGATGCTGATTGTTGCACTCCCTCAGAGAGCATGACCTAGAGAGTCACCAGCCAGGTTTCTGAGCCTCTTTGTAGGAGGACCAGTGTTGGAAGGCAGCTTCCTTGTTCACCACACCTCATCTCGGCAATCCATTCTCCACTTACATGGTCTCTGTGTTGGACATTCCTCCAGGTAGACCTCCGTGTGGGTTTCTCAATCTGTAGGAGTGGTTGGCATCATGTTAAGATGTTTGGATGTCAACGTGACAAAGTAAGCAGTACTGAAGAAATTAAGTTAATTATCTCTATAATATGTGACGGAGTAGAAGGGAATGTTGGTACTCTGTGCAAAGGACCCTGGAGAGAATGAGGAAGGAGTAATTCGAAGAAGTATGGAGTGGTATGTAGATGAATTTGATCAAAAAGTCCCTTGGAAATCAACTGACTATGTTAATGTTTCAGCAATGAATTTTGTTTCTTTTGTGCAATTGTAGCAGTTAAAAGAACAGTGCTTCATTTAGTAGTGAATCAGCATTTCCATTTTCTTTCTTTTTCCTCCTTTCCAAGCTTAAAAAGAATTTTGTGGAAAAGAGTGAGACTACCAGAAAGCAAAGGCAGGCATAGGTTATACTGAAATGAATACACATTTGAAGCAGCTTTATCCATCCTTGCTTTTAATGGGGCCCTGAACTCCACAGAGACTGTTAGATGCTTTTGTAATACAGATTAACAGTAATACTAAAGTTCCTCCCATATCTCATTCCTCCCAAAGAGAGAGACTTAGGCTAAGTTACTTTAAAGCTCTGCTTAGGCTGTTGTGAGTTCAGTGTGAAAATACATCCGTTGCCATGTCACGTTAACACTTATGGCTCTAGAAGAGAGGGCCTTTTGCTTTTACTGTAGCTTGTCAGATTATGGAACTGAAGGAACCATTGATCCCTGAAGGATAAAAATCAGTGGAAGGCTCCTTAAAAGAAAAATACAGTATATTCAAACAGTGTTAGAGGAAGTCCTCCCTTTGTAGTTTGAGATGTTGAAGGTCAAGGGAAAAAAAAAAAAAAAAAGAAAAAGAGTCCTACATAAAAGTTAAGGGAATAAAAGAAAAAAGTTAAGGCAAAGCAACTGTTGGAAGCTAAAGCAGAAATAGAAGTAAAACTTAAAGGTTTTTCTAGTGTCTGTCCTTTGTTTTTACAGTGTTAGCTATTAAATAAAAAAAAGCCCTTTGCTTTCAAACTGCTGCTTTAAGGTGAGTAAATAAAGTACCTCATTTTTTGCTGAAGAGCAAAAATGTTGTATTCTTAAAAAAATAGAAAGAAAACATTACAAAAATAATTGTTCAGGAATTCTGGAGGATTTGGATACCTAATTGAAGAATCATAGAATCATAGAATAGTTAGGGTTGGAAAGGACCTTAAGATCATCTACTTCCAACCCCCCTGCCATGGGCAGGGACACCCCACACTAAACCATGTCACCCAAGGCCTCATCCAACCTGGCCTTGAACACCGCCAAGGATGGAGCATTCACAACCTCCCTGGGCAACCCATTCCAGTGCCTCACCACCCTCTCAGTAAAGAATTTCTTCCTTAGATCCAATCTAAACTTCCCCTGTTTAAGTTTGAACCGGTTACCCCTTGTGTGTCACTACAGTCCCTGATGAATAGTCCCTCCCCAGCATCCTTGTAGGCCCCCTTCAGATACAAGAAAATGACATCATATTTAATGGGAGCCATATATCCACATTTCTCTAGAAAGAAGGGTGGCTTTGGAAACTTTAGCATTAAGCTGCGCACGTACTTAGTTTTAATTGGGATAACACTTTGCAGTGGGAGTGAGGAAAACTGAAGCATCTGGATGCTGCTGCTCAAGAGGTAAGTTTATGAATTCCTCCTGTCTCCTACCTTGTGTTATATCCTAGTAAATGACATCAGTGAAGTAAAACTTGAGAATTTTACATCAGAGGCTTTGGTCCTGTCCCTCTGGAGGAAGATAAACCTCCCTCTGGCTCCAGCCTGTGCTGGATCAGACTGGCAAGGCCAGCCAGCATAGTTTGTGCCACAGTCATTGCACTTGGGGGATCCAGTGCAGAGAAAAAAAGGTAAGACACCCAGTGAAGACTATAAAACTCAAAAAGTGAGTTACGACTCAAATGGGAGGTGGGGGGAAGAACCAAGTGAGATTTCACAGAAAAGCGAGTTTTGTGTTGTTTGCGATACTTGCTGTTTACCAAGCTGGAAGTATACACTGCACTTAAAACAAAGAGCTAAAGCATTTTCTTTTGTTTTTCACTTACTAACCTCTTTTTTTTTGCCGTGACCACAATATGCTCACTTTATGCCCATCAATTTAAATGAGTTTTAATTTTTATATCAGATGAATTAATTTTGTGGTCTTCAAAAAGGCTAGGCGAAGAGTTTTCCAGAAACATAGCATTTCCAAATAGCCCCTTCAAGTGGAATCACTTACTGCAATTTAAATATTCAAGCACTTTTGTTTCAAAGTTAATATTGTTTATAGGAAGCAAATGCAAATAAGGGGTAAAAACCTTTTGGAATTAGGTCATTAAAAATCCGTTCTTGACTTCCTGCCCACAACTACATCTTTTTTTGGACCTGTCACCCATTTCATTTGAGCACTTAGCTTTCTTCTAATGAATGAATTGGCATTTGATATTACCTTATTATCCTATAAAGCAAAATGCATACTCAATAACATTAACGGTAATTTCTCATAAAGACACATTATCGATCTGGGTGCTACCTGTAAGCATTGAAAATTGCAGCCCGCACAGAGAGCTTTTCACATCTGGGCCTGAAGAATTAAGGAAAAATTAAATTTGACAGCAGTAAATTCACAGGCACAATCTAGGCACCAATTTATATGCAAAATGAAATGCTTTATGAAAATTTCCTCTATTTTCTCACGGAGATTTGGGAAAAAGATTTCACTAGATGCTTCTTTCTCTAATATCCCTCTACTTAAATATTATACGGCAGTCACTGCAGACTCCCTTTGATGTATAAATAATCAAGTTAAATTATGTGCAGCAAGGAGACTAGTGCTCTGCCATTCTTATTTTACAAAGTAATATCTACCCTAGAGGGTCAAATTTCCCTGACAAATTCTTAATTACTATGTTGCAACAGAAGCAGAATCTATTTGTGCATAAATCCTGGGCATTCCCATGTGGTAAGTAACTAATATTACCAACCATTTCACTTGGCCTGTTCACTGAACTCCATAATTAGATAATACTTTTGATGATGGTACATTTGAAGTCTTAATCCATTTAATTTTTTATGAGATTTTTTTTATTTTAATAGGGATATGTTAGTGACCGCTGCCTATTTAAAAATCATTAAAATTCTGTCCACAGCAGTAATAAAGATTAAAGATTACTAATATGGCATTCATAACCTTTCTGGTTTTCTAGAAATCTGGGGCTTAAGGTAAATGTTAAAGGTCATTTAATATGTTAGTCAGTAATTATAATCCTGGGTAATAGGTTCCTTTTCTAATTATCCTGGCATAAAAGTTCTATTGTTTGGATCTGTTCTTCTGATTTTCTTATTTGGGTTTTTGGGGGAATGAGTAATCCTGGAATTAAGTTTCCGAACATTGATGAAAGTAGGTTATGCACAATGATTAACTGGATAAAAGCCATATGTTTGAATGCCGCATAATATCTTGCCTTGAAGTTACTTACAAAAGATGCAGCATCCCTTTCCAGGTGAAATAAAGCAGAAAGGTCACTGCAGAGATTAGTACCTTTTTTTATTTTAATATCAAACATTGACAAATAAGATAAAGGCTTTGTGAGCAAGCTCAGAAGAAAGCGAGAGTGGTTAAACACTAGATGGGAGAAAATCTTAAAAGAATAATCTGCTGGTCAATTCAGAGGCAGGGAAAGGAAGCTTCCTCCTTGAGGCCCCCATTCAGGAAAACATTCAGGCATGTGTTTCATTGGATGCAGCTTATTCTGTGTGCTTTCCTGGGGTACAGCTTGGATCTGCACCTATCTACTGCCCTGCAATGCAAGTAGATTTACTAAGACTAGCTGAAGAAAATATTCTTTCCATTTTGCTCATGCCAAAAAAATCTGGGTGATTTTTGTCTGAGAAATACTCTTATTTTCTATGATATGGATATTCTGCAATGACTTTCTTCCCTTACCTGCACATAGATATATATCCATGATGCTTGTAGATTATGCACTAACAAAATTTACATATCAGGGCCTGAATTCTGGAGTAAGCATTTAAAATCACATCTAAGTACAAGGCATTTGATATTAAACACAGTCTTAAGCTCCCTTTAAGTTTAGTGTTTACTAAAATGCTGTGTTAGGTCACAGTGCCCTGCTGAATCAGCTCATCCCCTGTAAAGGGTCAAAAGAACAAAAGTGCTCCTACAAAACCTGGGTTTCTGACCAGATGTTTTCCTGCTGGCTTTGGATCTCATGCCACACACCGCAGCTGAGAGACATCATGCTCTCAGTGAAGGAGGAAAAATGTAAGAGAAAAGCAGAACAGTAAGGAAATGTCTTTAGGAGGTGACCTGCTCTTTATAGTGTTTTTCAATTTTAGCACAATACAAATACATAATAGCATTAAAAAAAAACCCCAATGTCACTAAGTCTAAATTCAGTGGTAATTATATCTCAGTAGCTGTCCTTGGGCAAGTCACTAAGGTCACATTTGAAAGGCACCTGCAGGTCGTGATTTTTCTCCATGAGCACTGAGCAGCTTGAACTACAGAGTTGATGTTCTGTACTTTTGAAAATCAGGCCTCAGTGTCTTAGTATGGGAGTAGAAAAAATGTTGACAAACATGAAAATTCTAGTCTTAGGATCTCCATTTTAAAGGGATGACAGTGATATGGCCTGCTGAGGTGGTATGAAATTTAAATGATCAGCTTTTATAAGGCATTTCCCTTTTCAAGTGAAAGACAACTGCTAGTATACGAGTTGATAAACCACTAAAAATCATAGCCCAAATCCTTTTCAGCAGTCCTTTTTATTTTTGAAGCTGTACAAATTCACAGCCTCTTGTGCTTGGAGTTATTTCAAAGGAGCTAAAAAGCAGACTGATGAATGTAATTTAACTATGATTGGTGAATTTTCGAGAATGCTAAATCAGAATTGTATATAAACCCTTGATTAAGAAATTAATCTCTTACAAGCATTTCCTTCATACTGAAACCAAAGTAGCAAAATCTGAGGCTCTCTTGTAAAGAAGCAATAGCTGACTTGAGAAAAAGCTTAACTTCCTGATTTTATCAGTAAATCCATAAGAAAAGCAGCCTTCTTTCAGATCTATTTTGAAATATTAGAGTGAAGACAGTATGTTAAAGTTCCAGTTCTTTTCTACCTCTATTTTTTTGCGTCTATTTTTTTTGCCTTCTGTATAGCTGCAGCCTTCCGATGAGTCTTTCAAACCAAATACTACACAACATTCTTTTAAACAAAAATTAAGACAGCAGGAGTTTTGTTTACACGCTTGCACAAAATTCACCCATTCACCAGTCCTATAACAGATAAATTTCATGTGCAATTCTCATAGCTATTTCTGATTTAAAGTGCCACTCAGATCCCAAATTAACAAACATGGTTGAAATTAGTAATAGTCTAGTTATTACAATATTCACTGGAATCTTTGGCTCAGTTTCTACCTGAAGTATCTGTGAGTATGTGTCCAAGGAAAGATCACTGAAAAAGGAAGACACATACGTTGTACGTCACCAAACAATCTTCCAGTCACTGAATGACAAGAATCAGACTGTGCTTACCCTTTGGACCTGCATAGCACACCACCAGCACAGCACGCAGTCTCCAAGTCATCTCGGTGCTGTCAGAGCTCTCCAGCCCTTCACAAAAGTTGGAGCAGCTTCAAGACTTCATCTAATCTATATTTAGCTAAGATATTTTGTCTTCTCTTGGGTCAGATTGCTCTTCCTGTGCTTCCTTCCTACACCACATCTCCCATGGTAGTGGTCAAATGTAACTGGACCTGATTTGCCTGTCCTGGATGTATTCTGTGGGCAGGAGGACCCTTGTGGATAAACCACATCTTGCACAGCCACAGCTGCCTAAAGGCTGATGCAAAGTGCCCCTGCAAAGTGTAACAAAGATTTTGCTTATGGGATATTTATTTGTATTATATTGATCTTTACTATGCTTCTTCAGAGAGCTTTCCTAAAATTTTTTCCATTATTCTGCAATGTGAATAAAAAGTGTAGGCAGAATTATATTATTCAGTCATCTGCTGCTTAATCCTCACAACTGTGAAGAAGAGTGAGATTTCATGGGACTGGGGAGGAAAGATCCACAGTGAATAATGATTGAGTACAGTGGAAAACTGCAGTACTCTCAGCACCTTCTTTCCATTTCTAGCAGTGGGTGCAGCCATGTTTCACATAAATATTCACAGTAATTCCATCACCCCGAAAGTCAAACTGGTAAAAGCCTGTGGATGACTTTTAAGCATTACTGGTGAACCACAAGTGGTATAGCTCCGTGATACCTTCTCGCATATTACTCCATTTCTGAGTGCTGTTCTATATACCAACAAACCCAAGAAAAAGTAAATTTCATCATAAGCAAGAGCTAACATTACATTTCACCCAGTCATCTCCTTAGTATAACTGCGAGATTAAATTTGTGGTCTGGGCCAGTAAATTTTTGTAACAGCTTTGTGCATTTAGTAAGAATTAACTTCATAGCATTTAAATATACTATGTTTGTTATTTCTAAGTTTAAGACTGCAAATGAACTGCTGATGTAAAGGGAGAGCTGAGAAACTCAGAAAATATACAAAGCAATACTATAAAATTATTTTATATGTTTTTGTTTATTTTCTCTCAAACATAGGTTCAAAGTATTGAGGCAGAATGAAAGGAAGGATAACATTCATAATGTTTTAAGCAATGCTTTAGCACAAAACGTTTTTAATATTAGAATTATTTTAGATCTACATATACCTTTCCACTGTTTGTTTTTTTGCATAATTGTCAAAAGTTTTTCCATATAAGTGTATAATATATTACTACATCTGTAAATATGCTTAGAGAGTCCTAAGGCTTATAAAACTATATAGGCATAACTTACAGTATAACCTGTCTTGCAGATCTGAGGGATAGTTCAACAGCGCAGGGCAACATAATTGGAGCTATCAAACTATGTTACTTTCTGTCACAGATTTTTACTTGAAAAAATTACAGAACAGAAAAGAACAGATTCTAGTGCCCTATAGCCATGCTCAGAAACAGCAGAAGACAAATCCATATCTTCCATGAAAAATTCATGGAGACATATACAGGTTAGCTTGTTTTCTACCTGAGGTATTTGAAATCTAAATTCAGATTTGGCTCTGTTAGTTTTAATAAACAATATCATAATATATTATAAAATGAGCAATTTCCTGGTTTAAGCATTGAATTACTGAAATAGGAAAAAACTAGGAGAAAATCACATTTAATTACGTGTTCTTCTTTTCCTGCTTGAATTCCAAAATAAAAAAAAAGCCCACATTTATTTTTAGTAAGTTGTTATTTGATTTTCTTTTTCTCAGGGTTTTTTTTTTGTTTTGTTTTTAATACATATAAATCTCCTCTTACGGTGACTGCTTATACTCTCAATCATCTTAGGCTAAATTCTGAAACTAATTGCTAGAGCTGCGTCTGGAAGGAGGAAAGCAGAGTGACATCTACCAGATACACAAACCTCCTGCTACTGCAGGATAGACTGGTGTAGAATAACAAGGCTTGTTCCAGCAACAGTAACTACTACAGCTGGCCTGAGACATGCAAAATTACATTCCTTTAGTTAGCACTAGCCTCTCCTCTGCTTCATGAGCCAGCCTGGGCTGTGATCACCTTTTTCTTTGTGGTTCTGGGGCAATAACTGAAGGAATACTGCAGGCTACTCCTGAGCTCTGGCAAAGTATGCTGCCCTAGCAGACAGCTGGGAGTAAAGACTTGGCTGGTGACACAAAGATCTCACTAAAATATATAATTCATGGTCTGAAATAATTTTGTGACTCTGAATACATCTGTCCTCTGTATGGATTTAGATAGAACTACATTCATGATGTGATTTTTTCATCGCAAATGGAGATGAATAGAGGTATCCAAGCCATATCAGAACACATAACTCTGAATTAGGTGGTTTGGGGCTAGGATAGGAAACAGTAAACATTCTTAATAAGAGAACTGCTTATTGCTGTTGAAAGGAATTGGTATACAGAAAATTGTGTCTTAAATACTGCCAGTCTTTGCGACTTGTGGCAGTTCTGGTAAGAGAGGATCAAAGTGACAACTGAGATACAAATAGGTAGGAATCACAGTAAACAATGCAAGATTAGTTACATGCAGAAATGCCAGATAAAAATAGGAAGAGACTCAGAGAGTCATAGGATGGAGGCACTGGAGTGGTGATGATGTAGAAAAAAAATGCATATATATATATATATATGCCTTTAGTTTGATAGCTAAGTTAACTGCTTGCTATAACTGGATAGTCCAGGGATAGCAGATGAGTGCTATTTTGCCTACATTAAAAAAGTTCATGGTTCTGCATTTCCTTTGTTTTCTACCTCTAATGTAATGCAAATAGCAGAAATGCAAATACCAGCCATCACCTTTGTATCATGTAAAAAATCACACCTTGTGTTTCTGGAGGGGTTCTTTTGGTATTACAAGAACCAACGGAAATTTGCATCTTACTGTAAATTCGTGTAGGTTATGCCTACTGAGATTGCTCTGTTTCTGTGTCGCATCACAGTTGAGACTAGAAGTTTTGGATTTTTTTTTTTTTTTGCTTTCTTTGCATCACAGCAGTTAAAAATCACCTTTCAGACACCTTCTTAGTCTCCAGGTTATAAAATCCTATGAGATTATTCAATTCAAATGAGGACAGAAAGGAAAAAACATTAGAAGTTGGGATTCTCATCTAGGAGAAGTGGAGTCACAAACTCCATCCAGTTTTTGCTCATATGGCTGTGTACACATTTCATAATAGGACACAATCCCTCATTGCCGTGCTACACGATCTAATATAGTTACATTTGAAAGGTGGGAAGGAACGCTGCTTCTATACTGTTGCTGTAATAGAAAATAACGCTTCCTGTATAGCTGGCTCTATTCTGGTGGCAGTATGGATATGTACAAAGTCTATATGCTTATCGATAGGTTTGACTGGAGCTCAGGTATTTAGCCACTGGTCAGGACAGATAATGACACTACAGGTCTTTGCTCTACTAGTCCCATGATTCCTGTTTATCCTTCTGAGGATGGAAATTGGGAGGTAAAACTTCTGAAACCCTTACTTTTAAAGATCCCTTCTGCCCTGCGTGAGCATCCAGTTTGATCTTTGCCTCAGTTTCTGTCTGCTAATTAAAATGTAGAGACTTGTTGCACTGGAGTGTCATAAGGATTATTTCAGTGGTTAGAAACTTCAGGAATTGTATAGTAATAAGTATTATTTGTATGCCAGGACCTGAAAAAGAAGGTGTTTTGCATAATATAGAGCTACTGTTTTGTATTTATATGGATATCTGGAGTACATCAGTGAAAGTTTAGAGAGCAAACTTTTAATAGCATATTGTGGTGCATGAAAAAACCACAGAGGCATAGGTATATGCATATGTGAAAGAATTAATGGACATTTAAAATAACAGGGGAACCTCTCTGTTCAGAAATACTGGTACTCAAATATATAATTTTACATATATATATATATAAGCATATTGCTATGTTCTCTTTTAACTAACCTTTGCATGAAAGAAACTTTTGCTGATGTCAAACAACCAGAAGGACATTAGCAACTGATATTGGTGCCTGTCGGGTGCTGTTGGGTTTGTCTCCCCACCACCAGGTTGGCTTCCTTCACTATTGCCACTGACCTTGCAAACAGCTCCGACAAAGGTCGGAATGGATTCATTGATCAGCCAGGCCAAGCATATGACAGTCTGTGCCTTAATTGAATCCCAAAAGGGGGCAGACTGGGTTTTTATTACAGAGGCCAGACGATAGTACTCATTAAAGCTCCACAGACTGTGTGGTTTACTAATTAGTTTATTATACAGACACCTTGACGATGGGCAAAGTTGTCATTTTGCCCTTTATCGCACAGGGGATGTTGTTAAAAGTTTAATCAGCTAACACTGACCAACTTAGCTTGGCAGGCTGTGGACAGTCATTACTGAGGTCACCCCTGCTGTAGCAATTCTGACAGGGTCACAGCATGAATCTCCAATAAAAGCACGTTACATAAGGTAAGAGTGCACCTGAAAAGGAACCAGGAAAAGAGATGTGCTCAGTGGGGAGTAAGAAACAGATGGACTGTTAGGACAAGTGAAGGCTGTTACGGTTTCTCTTTGCTTACATTGTTTAACATATGCTTTTTGGAAATATGGGGAGCTCTGAGCTATTGCTGTGATATGTTCATTAGAACACAAGATAGCCTGAACCAAGTGGTGTGAGAATAAGCATTAAGTATCTCTGCTTTTGAGAAAGCAGAGATGATTTCACTGGTTAAGCAATGCCTAACACCCAGGTAATGCGCTTGTCCAGAGGTGTAGGAGAACTTGAACTGAGAAAACTGAAGAGTGAGACAACACAGGTTTACCCCTAGCATTTCTTTTCCTTCAAACATACTCTGAGTCATTTCATAATGTACCCTAATATCTTTATTCCCTTCAGGTGTGGGCATGTGTAACAACTTAGAGAAACTTTTCATAAGGTTACTTCTATGTAGTTTTATTACAGTGACATTTGGAAGTCCCAGCAGAGTTCAGGGCCTGTTAATATTCAGTCTTACACAAACAAATGGTCTGCATCAGCTCCATGTCAAAAGACAGAGTATAACTACATATGTCAGATTAAGTCTGATGTAAAAAACAGCAGAAAAATGACAGAGGTTCTTGTTTTCTTTTCAGAGTCCCACTGACTAAACCATACTGCAACATGATCTTTTTTCTTAGTTTAGGAAACTAGCTAAAAATAAAAATAGCTTGATCTGTCTGTCGGTCACACTTGTGAGTCAAGTTCAGTCAAATCTAAGGGCCTCAGTTCCTTTAAGTCTTCTGGTAGTATTTTCTACAAATGCTGGTAGATTACCATTTTTAATTTTTTTCTTGAGGGAAAGACAGGGAAAACAGCAGTCATCCCTCTTGTTTGGTCACAGCTGGCTGGCAACTCAACTGGTCAGTGCGACTAATGTACCAGATAGGCCATGGCACTTGCTGTCTCTTATTGAGACACAAAGAAATTCAAGTAGGGAACTCAAAGTGGATGGAGAATCTGTGATAGACTACATGGAGCAAGAGGGTATTTGAGGGCAGGTTGGGGAAACATCACTTCACATGAAGGAACTGGGGAAGTGGGTTAACACTGAGTTTAGCTTAACTCATTAAACAAATGAGTTTAGAACAGGCTTTTAAGGATGGAAAGAAAATTAGTTTGTTGAGGTTCATACCTGTAGAGGATATAGATGATTATATAAAATGAGACTTTGATAACTGCTGCATATAGAACAAATAATTTCTTTCAGTGTAGAGCAGTGTGACATAAAAATCACTTTCCAATCCTTGAACAGGATCATGACAGAAACAAAGCAGAGATGACCCAACAGGAAATCTCCTGAGCCTCAGTTTCAGTTTGCAGGGACAAGAGTGACTGTTTCTGAATGCACACATTGCCAGAACTATCAACTAACAAAGATACCCACGACACTGGGTCACAGCTACAGCCAGTGATTGATAATAAAAAATGCTTGTCAAATTTTAAGCATTTAATAAGTGTAGTGACTTTATTTCTCTGATAGAATGCTAGGATATTCTTTGCTCCAAGCCACATAGGGCAGAATAATTTGAACATGACTGTATTTTGGCATTGTCGCAAAGCACCGTCTGTATTCTTTGTCTGACAAGTGGGCTAGGGTCTCTTTTTCAAGTATCATTCACAACCAGCAGCTGTAACTCCAGAATACCAGTTTAGAAACCAGAAAAAAACACTAGATATACAGGACATGTTATCTTCTGGGAGCTAAAGCAAAATATTTATAATAAGATATATTGCATTTGTTTCACTTCTAATGTTAGTTTTTTGATTTGTAGACAGGTATCAGCTGAAATTTTGGCTTTGGTTTGTCAAGTGAGGGATTGGTTGGTGACTACAATAGAGAATATCATTTGGAGTATCGCTGCATATTTTTGAGACTCACTTCCTCCAGCCACATGCCACTTATAGTTGCATCACATACCGAACATAGGTGGAAAGTAGGAGACCAGTTTTCTGGTTTCACTTTAGCTTTTTTCGGTTCCAAATGTCCAGCATATCTACTTTAATATTCCATCATCATGGAAGACATGAATGGCAGAGTCCATGTCAATCATGTTCAGTTCAGCATAATCAAACCACTGCTACAGTCTCATGTAAACACAAAATGCAACCATGAAACAAATAGACTAGTATCTGTGTCTAGCTAAGGAATAACCTGTGGTCCTGATTCTCCTACATGCAGGGTGAGAATTTTGTCAGACCAGTCTGTAGCTCTGGCCCAGAAACCTTGGTTCCTCTGCCAAGAAAACAAGTTCTAATGAAGGGGAGCTTATACACATGAAAATCTTGCCCTGTTCTGAAGCTGAGGTACAGAGATCATAGAATCATAGAATAGTTAGGGTTGGAAAGGACCTTAAGATCATCTAGTTCCAACCCCTCTGCCATGGGCAGGGACACCCCACACTAAACCATGCCACCCAAGGCCTCATCCAACCTGGCCTTGAACACCGCCAAGGATGGAGCCTTCACAACTTCCCTGGGCAACCCATTCCAGTGCCTCACCACCCTCTCAGTAAAGAATTTCTTCTTTATATCCAACCTAAACTTCCCCTGTTTAAGTTTGAACCTGTTACCCCTTGTCCTGTGACTACAGTCCCTGATGAATAGTCCATCCCCAGCATCCTTGTAGGCCCCCTTCAGATACTGGAAGGCTGCTATGAGGTCTCCATGCAGCCTTCTCTTCTCCACACTGAACAGCCCCAACTTTCTCAGCCCATCTTCATAAGGGAGGTGCTCCAGTCCCCTGATCATCCTCATGGGCCTCCTCTGGACTTGTTCCAACAGTTCCATGCCCTTTTTATGTTGAGGACACCAGAACTGTACACAATACTCCAAGTGAGGTCTCACAAGAGCAGAGTAGAGGGGCAGGATCACCTCCTTCGACCTGCTGGTCACGCTTCTCTTGATGCAACCCAGGATGCGGTTGGCTTTCTGGGCTGCGAGCGCACACTGAAGCTGGCTCATGTTCATTTTTTCATCGACTAGCACCCCCAAGTCCTTCTCTGCAGGGCTGCTCTGAATCTCTTCTCTGCCCAACCTGTAGCTGTGCCTGGGATTGCTCCGACCCAGGTGTAGGACCTTGCACTTGGCATGGTTAAACTTCATCAGGTTGGCATCAGCCCACCTCGCAAGCGCGTCGAGGTCCCTCTGGATGGCATCCCTTCCCTCCGGCGTATCAACCGATCCACACAGCTTGGTGTCATCGGCAAACTTGCTGAGGGCGCACTCAATCCCACTGTCCATGTCACCAACAAAGATGTCAAACGAGACCGGTCCTAACACCGATCCCTGAGGGACGCCACTCATTACTGGTCTCCAACCAGACATCGAGCCATTGACCACAACTCTTGGATGCGGCCATCCAGCCAGTTCTTTATCCACCAAATGGTCCACCCTTCAAATTGATGTCTCTCCAATTTAGAGATAAAGTTGTCGTGTGGGACATTGTCGAATGCAACGTGTCGAACGAGATGGGCCCAGAAGGTTGGTGTCACCGTCGTATTCCCAAATAAATGCATATGGGCATACAGGAAAGTAAAGCACAGCCTGGTATACTGCAAAATGTACTACTCATTTTCATTTGAACATCAGCATAAGGCGCAGTGGCAGCAAATTTGTATCTGTCATCATATAAAGTTCGATGAGTGTGTACTTACAATATGTCCTGAGCGCAGTGCACTGTGGGGTGTGCAATAAAGGAAATATGAGAGGAAGCCAATGCCATGACAAAGCACAACAGATGCTCTACAATTCACAACAACATTATCTCAATGCTTAGGACAAGAATAAAAGAAGAATATTAGACAGACTCTGAACTTGGTTTTGTCAGCATAGTTCCCTTAATTTGAATTTTGACAAGCTGAGTTTGGCCCATATCTCTTCAGAAAGTGGATCCACTCGTATTTCTCACACAGGAATCTGTCCAGAGTATATTGTAACACGGGAGCGAGCAACAGGTCATGTAAAATGGAGGTACCATTGCTAGTTAACATGTCTTGGTAGTCATTCCAGGAGTCTTCTCACAGTGACAGATTGCTCTGTTACAACCACACAGGCAAACGCTCCATCATTAACTCACTTTAAAAAAAGCTGCCTTAACTGTGAAACTAAAAGACTCCAACTTTTCCTTTTGCTGCAGCTCCCTCAGGCAATGAAGGAATTTGCGATGTGTGTCAATGAGACATTTGAAATCTCACACATTTAAATAGTTCCAACTTCAACAGCATTTTAAATACACTGAAACTAGCAGCATTTCTAAATTCAAACACCAGTTTCCTTCCCACAAGCTTGCTCCTACGAGCCTCAAAGGCAGTAGAAAATGTTATTATGTGAATAAAGTGTCTCTTTGTAACTGAATTAAATATAAATCCATTAAAAAGAGAGATAGATAATATAATAATTATTACTTTGTACCACTGTGTTACCTTTCTATTGAAGACTAAAGGTATTAATTCAGCCTTAGCCCACCATTTCTCTTCCCATTTTATAAATAGAAAAATTGAGGCACAAAGGGTCAAAGTGATTTAGCTGAAGGCTCGAGGCAAATCAGTATCAGGACAGGCATAAAATCCTGAAAATCTGGTTCTCAGGGCTGTTCTGGCACCAACTTAACCACATAGCAAAGATATAGTAGAAAAAAGGTACCTCCAGCAGCACTATCTGAAAATAGAAATACAAATTACTACAATGAAAAACAACAGTGAATCCTCGGTCCCCCAATCTCAGTCTCAGAAAGATGCATGGCTCAGTGGAAAGAAAGCTCTGAGTAGCGTTGCCATTGTTTCAAGCAATATACCGCCTGCATTCAGGGGTGGCAAATTGTGATAACTTCACCTCATCATGTGTGGTATTTCTCGGTGTACATGAAGAAAATCTCATAATCCTATCCTCCAGTCTTTCACCATGCAAGTCGGTAAGGAGTTCCTATTAAGTTCAGTGGCGTGAGACTGCAATTAAGCAGTGATTAAGAATCGCACAATGCAGCCCACTGGAGGGATGAGCTGTGTTCTGGTTAATGCGATCGGCAAACAAACTCTTTTGAAGTGCTTAGACATAGTGTCTTAGAGAAAGTACCCAGCACGAGGAATTACTGTTCTGCCCTCACGCAGACATAAATCCGGGCTTCACTCAGCCCTGTAGATGGATGGACCTGTTTATCCTCTAGAGGGATTTTACATGGCACCAGCAGGCTGCCCACAATGCAAAATCAGGCCTTTAATGATTGCTTGTGGGAACGGAGAACGACAAAGCATTTCATTAATCGTCCATTCCTCATCAGTCTCTTAATAGATCTATAAATGAATAAATACCCAAAGGAAATTGCTACTTTAAAAGAGGAAGAAATTGGGTATCACTTCGAAAATTGGCAGACACAAGAGTTGCCTTTTAACTCTGGAGTCATTCAACTTTTGTTGGAGTGTTACATAAAAGCTTTTAATTTACAGAGTACCTTTTTGTGAGTCGAGGGGATCATTTGTGACTAATGAAGAGCAAAGAAAATTTTAATAATAGTGACAACTGGCTTTGATATTAATATTGTCTCCAAAAAAGTCTCTTTTGAAGTTTCTGAGATTAGGAAAACCCTTTGTATTTTATCCAACCGTGTTAATATAATTGCCTTGCCTACTTAATGCTCTCTCCAAAGTGAAAGTGATTTTTCCCCATTTAGTTCCCTGTACTATCCTTTGGATATTTTTGTATAATTTTTCTTACTTGTCATTTTCCTGTGCATCAACATTTCTAATTTTTTTGTTAGTTTTCAGAAATCATATTTAAATGAAAACCCAAGTGTAATGCTCTACTTCTTACAGGAACTTAAATATATTTCATATCTTTAAAAATGGAAACCTTTTTGCATGTCATAGATATTTCTTAAGACTTTTTTAGGGTGGAAGTAGGACGATGTTAATGGTCCTTCAGTGTTCCTTAGAATTTCTGGAGTCTTATTAAAAGGTCAAAAAAACCCAGGTCACCCAAGAACAATATTTTTAGGTGAAGATCCCTTCCCATGTTTATGTAGGCAAAGAGAACCAGTTGATATCCAGAAATACAAAAATTTAATATGCTGCTGAAAATGGCATCATCAATTTAAACAAGACACTCTCCCTCTATAAATGCTGTAGGGATCACAACAAAAGCCCAAATTAATAGTGGGCCTTTATCCTTTCCCTGTGTTTTAAGGAACGTGTTTTTTTTTCACACCTAGTAGTAGGCTTTCTGACTCCTGACCTCTTCTCATTTATTGTTTCCAAGATGAATTGCAATACCAGTGTTACAGTTATTGTTTCCTCAGATGCAAGGAATTACACTGTACAATCTTCCTGAATTTTGCCACTGTAAAGTTTTCCTCCGTGTTCCAACAAGAGCTTGTTCTCTCATCCTTTTCGTGACAAACTATTGTACATGTCTTTCAGTACATGCCATACTCTGCCCAGAACTGCATTTGAATTGTCTGTGTCACACAGGCAAGTGCTTTTCCCTGTAGGAATGCTGAATAGAAGTTTTTTTCAGGAATGTATAAGTTTTGCAGAAAATATGACAGAAGGAAAACATTTGTCTAATTCTGTTCTAGATTTGTTGTTCTATGAACAATGCCATATAGATGTTACTTATGCAATGACAGATCCTGAGATCATGCCATCTATTCAGGTGAACATGGAGATGACCATAGCTGAGAATAGGTTACTTCTGGTTGGTTTATGAGTTCTTTGTCCTTAAAAATTTTCTTACATCTCACCGACTTGTTTAAGCCATAGTGAAACATGACATATTTCTGAACTGGAAGACACATCGATATTTAGTTCCACTGAAGGGGGTCATCTACAAATGACTAATGTGAAAAAGTGTATCTAAAAAGAGTGAAAACAATACAATGGACCCAGTTCCTCTCGGTTTTAAATTCTGTTCACAGTCTTTCTTTTTTGAATGAAACAGGACTCATTTTCCCCATAGTTTTCAAACAGGGTTACAAGTTAAAGCAATACACTTGCTTAAGAATCTTGTTGGATCAGGACTGCATGTGATATATTGCAAGTCATGAATCATTTGAAGCATAAACCAGAAAAAACCTCTTTTTCTTCAGTTTCTTTCCTGCTGCCCATGATGTATTCCCTCCAGCTCTTTCTTAATTAGAGAAGTTAAAACCAGTAATTTATCTCTAGTTGTTTCCTCCAGGCAGCAGCAGCAATAGGGACAGTAGCATAGACTGGGCTCCAGATGTTTTACCACGTGCTCTAATCCTACTGGGTAAGTTTCCATCAGTCCCAAAAAGCATCAGTGTTGCTTTTGGTACCTTTTCCAAAGAACAGACAGCACAGGTAGCAGTCTACTCAGGATGCAAACACAGAACAAAACAGGTCTACAATCTTATTCTGATTTCTGAAGATGCCCCATGTCCTTCATAAGTTAAGTATGGTTCAGCTGTGTTTTATTCAGTGAGAGACAGAAGAAAGTGAACCACCTCTCTCTCCTTGGGGCAGCCCCCCATAGCACATTTTTTAGTTAGTTCTGACCAAATCCAAGTTCAGGTTCCTATTTTGATTTTTTCATATTATTAGTTACAGGAAAGACTACAGGCTTTGTAACACCTTTTACCAGAAACTCTAGGCGTGTGATAAATATGTGTTATTTTGACACAGAGAAGTTTGCTATGAGGTAACTAAATGTAGGCCTACAGCTAATATTTACAGACAAGTTTCTAACAGAGAGATGGTAAGTCTAGGCTGCTGACTCAGCCTACACTATCTATATAGGGATGCTGTCACTAGAGTAAAGATAACTGAGAAGGTTACGAGGGGCCAGAGAGGCCCCTGTGATCTGCAGGAGCCAGGGCGCCCACAGAGACTCATTCACTTCTGCTGCACCTCAAAGTGGGAGGAAGAAAGGACCTTAGCATTTGTTCAGATGAAGAAACCTTTTATGGGAGTTTCTATAAGGCTTCATTTTGAATGACTTTGTGGTAACTAGAGCTGGATGACTGCATAATAAAGCTCACTGGCTCTGTGATAGAAACTTTCATAAAGGAAAAAGTTCATGATGAAAGTGAAGGGGATTTTGTGTGTGTGTTTCTTGTGCAGCTTGAGGTTTCATCTGGATTTCAGTGCCTGTAAAATGAGGGACAACAGGGGAGCAGGCCACAAACCTTAACTCCCTGTGCTGTCTTCCTGAAAGTAAAGGAAGAGCATCAAAGGGAGTGAGAGTGAGAGACTCTTGAACTGAAAGGCATTGTATATTCTTGCTTTAGGTCACAGCCATGGTTTGCATCACAGAGCAAAGTCTGTCTAATTTAACATTTATGAACTCCTTATTTCCAGGGTACAGTCTTAAGTGGGCTTAGAAATTTAGGGTGATAGTGCAGAGTTACAATTATGGCCTATTATTTGCTTTTTACTTTTAGCAAATTTTAAACTTTTTTTATGCTTGGGCGTTGGATGACTTCTTTAATACAGATCCTTTCCCTCCTTTTCCTTAGCCTCTCCTCTTCTTTGCTCATTAGGCTGAAAAAATAAAAGACCTACCACGTCACCAAGTTTATACCAACATTTTTACATATATACTTTCTTTGTTTATAAAACGTACCAAAACTTTACATTATACAGAACGTAGATAAACCATCAGTGAAGCACGTGTACTCCCACCAAATGCAAAGGAGAACCTTTCCTAACTGATGTTTCTGCATTTATGTTAAATTCACTTTTGCATAGGGCTCAATAAATGAGAAAGTGTAGAAAGAAATGCATGGAAAATATTATAATATGTTGGGAACAACATGGCACAGAACTATAATTACTGTAGTTTTCTTCAAGATGGTGAAAGGTGGTTTTGAAATAGCTTTCAAGCTACTTCATCTTTTTGCTTATTTAACTTTTCAAGTGTTCAGTATGCAAATTGTTACATATATATATATTTATATATGTGCTCATACCATAATCATGCCATCTCATTTATGAGAGCAAATGCGCTCACTTGAATAAGTGCTCACATTTGCAGTGCAATCATGAACTGGTGTACTGTGAACATACTAAACTGGTGCTTCAGTACTGTGTTCCTGTACCAGGCTTCAGCAGTAAGGTGTCTTCTTTGAAATGCAAAATATCTTTTTTGCTTATACAGAAACAAAACAGGAAGATCAAATAGACAAAGTTTTTCTAATCAGCTGACAAGATCATTTGAAGGATAGAATTGATGTTAATAGAAAAAATAGTAAACTAAGTCCCATGCCTTCTGTTAAGTTGTTGGTGTGTGTTTTGGATAGATTCTGCTAGTTCGGACTCTGCCAGTTCAGATTCTGCCCAGTAGAATATCCCATTAGTTCCCTCAGTAGCTACTGGACTGATGATGTTGAAATTCCCAAGGAGTTTTTAGTCTGTTCTTCACAAGTTCAGCTGTCCAGCACAAGAAAAGAAGAGATTCATATAAGCAAAGAATACATTAGAGATCATTTTGACAAACATGAACTTCTTCTGTTATTTCTGGAAGGACTGAAATAATCCAGAACAGGAAAGGTCAATAGGAAAATGAGAGAATGATCTGAAACCTAGAATGCAGGAAATGGGCAAACGTAGTATCTGATTTTTAAACTTGGAAAAATTGCAGATAAATGAATTCTAGGCCAAATATATAAGGAGCAATGCTCAACCCACCTGTGAGCAAAGGATGTAACAATGATAAGTAAGAACTGACAGATACATCAGACTAAGAATCTGTCAAACCAATCAGATTTCCTTCAATAGCAAGGTAACAGGATTCATGGAGTGAAGTAGTTGTGAGTCATGATCCGATTATGACACGTTTTGAAAGATGTTACCATAAATAAAGCAAGAAAATGCAGAACAGGCAAGTACTGTAAGAACATCAAGTTATAAAACTGAATATATACATACACATATATACACACATATATATAAAGTTAGAAGTGGCTTTCTGCTAAACTGGAGCAATGCAGAAAAGGAGAAGAGTCATACTTTGACCTGTTCTGATTTTCAGTAATGAAGGGTGGAATTGAGCATATATAATAATTTTCATGGATTGCACCTAACCAATGTGAACCACAAGTGCCTTGGAGGACAGGATTAGAATTCAAAATGGTCTCAGCAAATTAGAACTGTAGTCTGGAAAAATAGGAGATGGTTTAATAAGGCACAGACAAAGGTGCTGTGCTTATTTTGATTCTTCGTGACCAAACCCATGACTTCTGCACAAATACAAGATGAGAGAGAGCCTCCTATGCAGCAGATTTGACAGAAATGGGTTTAGGCTTATAAGCGATCATAATCTGTACATAAATCAATAATTTTAACCACTTGTACTAGGATGTATAAAAAGAAGTGTCACATATAAATCATGACAAGTAATCTCTTCAATCTTCTGGTAAAGCCCTCAACTCTCATCTCCTGTTCAGGTTACTACATTTTGAGAGAGATGTGAAGAAAGCAGAGGCAGTCCAGAGGAAAGTGACAAAAATGATCAAAGACCTACAGAAAAATGTCTTGTAAGCAAAATTTTAGAGGACTGGGCTTATTTAGTCTGAAGATCAGAAAACCAAAGGAAGAGATAATAACAGTTTTCAAATTAGTTGATTCCTGTGAAGCAAATGGCAATTAGTAAACTTCAATGTACGGTGAAAGAAGAAGGGGGAGGATGGTGAGGGTTATTAAGTGAGCTATCAGTGTCCTTTTTTCTCTATGATTTTCTATGTCCTCTCAGAAAAAGGAAAGAATTCCCTTTCCTTTCCTATCTCTGTTCTTTCTAAATTAAAATCATACAGTAGATTTAAATCCTGAAGTGTAAGTCAGTATTTAGGCAGAGGTTAAATGAAAAATTAAAAAACAAAATAAAAAATCAAAGCCCGGTCTGTTCTCTTTTTATTAAATATTTAAGCGTGTGACTAAATTTAAGCCATTCAAGCCCTTTAATTACTGAAGTAATTGAACTTGGGTGCTATTTGTAACATATCTGAACTGAATCTGAGTTTAGACTAATATTTGTACCTTGCCAATTTAGTTCATTTTTGCTTAGGAATTTATACATATTTAAACAGAAAATTGAAGCAGATGAACTGAGGTCTCAAATTTCTGAACATACATGCTCTAGACCTTCATCTCTTTCCCTCTTTCCCTCACCAGCAGGGGGTCTATACATCAAGATTTTGTGTTCTGACCTTATAGTTTGAAAGATATTGAGTGCTTTAGCCTCCACTATGGAAATCATTGAATGTCTGTTGCTGACTCAGATGGAAACAAGGTTAAGCCTGTAAATAGTAACATTATTGAAAATCACTTTTAAAACTGCAATTTCCTGACTAACAGTGAGGCTCATTTTATCAAACCCCTCTCCTAAAATCATGTGTGAGGGCTTGTACACCTGCACAACTATTAACACACTGTCGGAAAAGCAGTCAGCTTTGCCCACATTTTTCGGAGGACACTTCTGAGCATGTAGCTATTAAAATAGTAATTTCTCTGTTACTCTGCACCTGGGAAGTGATTGCAGCCCAGACCCACATTGACACAACACAGTTCAGGGTCCCAAAGCCACAGCTACCTGGGTTTTCTATAGAAATTCATGCAGATGTGTCACTGCTGCTACTTCATTCTTCATTACTGAGAAGGGTGAATTGGTATAAAAGAATCACTGCATCCCAAGCCTTAGAAAATGTGTGGAATATGTAGGTATGTGAAATAGTAGTTAGCTGCATAATCTCTTTGTGAATCAAGTCCATGGAAAAGAGAGAATTCTAGGCAAATTCTAGAAATCAGCTATTATAATTAACAATTCCTAAGGGGTAGTTGTTTTTTTAATCTTTAGCTCTGTAAACCTTGATGATAAGTCACAACGTATCCTAAATTACAACAGTGGTAGAGAATCACATTCTCTACCTTGGGGTAAAGATCATTTTTAGAATAAAAAAATTTGCAAAAAATAATACAATGCTGCATGCTTATGTATTGTTATAATTATTCACTTTAATATCTTTCTAATGGTTATTAAAAATATTTTGGCTCCTTTAAGCAAAAACACATTGCAGTGCTGTCATTCTATAACATGAAACTTGTCTATGGCTTAAAACCAAGGTAAGTACTAAGTAGAAATTGTTGTTCTTTGCCATTTTGGCATAATAATATTTGCTGTTGAGAACAACTATAGTGATAAGAAGGAAAGTTTGTTCCTTATTTGATATGAATCAGCTTTGTTCCAGTTGTTTCAGAACAGTTACTGGAATTCACACTTCCTGAAGAAAGTTACAGCTGCAGGAAACTACCTTTAAGAAGCTCTAGTCTGTGCTACTCAATGTAATGTTATGCAAAGACTTATGTTATACATATATTACAATTCAAAATTTGCCCACCAAATAGGAAAAATCTCTGGTAGACTCCACAGCTGTCAGTATAAACTGTGTAGCGTAAGGTTCAGGTGAAAACCTGGCTCTTGGGTTCCACCTGCCTGCAGCTGCCCAGCCCAAACTATCACCTTGAAACATTACTTATAACCAGCTGATTGTAGGAAACATTTTGGTGACATGTTGTGGAGAACCGAAAGTTGAAATGAACACTTCAATATCTGTATAATTTTGCCTATGGGGGATTGGTGTCCGATGATCTACAATGAGTTTACCTGTTCTTTAACTTCTCACTACTGTCTCTTCTAGTCATGCAGTTCGTAGGCTGAATTTACACACTGTTTTGCACATATAAACAGGTAACATCGATAAATCATAATAAGAGAATTCAAACTAATTATTTGCGAACAGATCTGCCGTACTTTTATTTTGGTCTACTCTTTACTATTCTGAATTTACTCCACTGGAAAAAAAAAAAAAAAGAGGTTTGGGTTTCTTTTTATTCGTTCACTTTTTAAAAAATTCCCATTAATTTGATCTTTTTCTCTTTTACCTGATCTGGTCAAACAGATAAAGTCTGCTACTGAATGTCAGTAAATTCAAAAGCTGTTATGAATAGTGGTAGCATTGCACAGTGAATTTCCCAAGGTATTCCATAATAGAAACAAACAAGCTCTTGCAGTACAATATTAAGACATACAGCATTTCAGCACTTTCTGTGCTTCCAACAATTAAATTACAGTCTACCATGCACTGGGCTATAGGAGGAGGAGCAGAATTCTCTTCCCTTACGACACTGTGGAGTATTAAACCTAGTTATTTTATTAACTAAAGGCTCTCTTGGGAAAGCCAACTAAAATTATCATATCCTCTCACACATATAATGTAATTAAGGCCCCTATACAAAAAGGTACTTAAGCACATGCTTTACTTTAAGCACAAAGGTAGATGTCTTGATTCAATTGGGATTACTGCTGGGTTTAAAATTAAGTGCATGCTTAAGTGCTTTGTACTGAGGTTCCTATCATCAGAACAGCTAGAGAGCTATCAGGAGATAAGTTTTTCTTGTCATCCAGAATTGAAATGGATGAGCTACAATGTCTTTTCCCCTCAAATAACTCTTGATGCCTCCTTAGAACTTAATGCACAGTGAAACCTGCGAGATATCTGAGGTCTCATCTCAAAAAAAGAAAACCCAATTAGGTTATTTTTGGTTTGCTGTGAGCACCACATCTTTATTTCCTTATTTTAGGCCTTTAGTTGGAATTTCATTGTTTGCAAAAGCATTTAAAGGATATTATATATATTCATTGATTTTCTTAAATGACTGTCGTACATGAACAGCACTGAGAAAGTGTGGCAATAATTGCTCTGGGAGTCAACTTCTCAGTACATAAATGTTTTTACATGAGCTTTATATGGTCAGCACGAGGTAAGCCTCAGTCATCTAACACTGGCAGAATTTTACATCACTTTCTTGTGAGACTGGAAGTGGGACTATCCCTTGATGTACTTCTGTGTCTACAAGCAATGGTAGTGTTCTTCTTCCAAATGAAAACTTCAGTCATACCCAGAAAAAAATTTAGGACTAAAGGCAATAAAAGCAGTTCAGCAGCTGCTGTCAAGTTACTTGTTCTAGATTTGAACTGTTCTACCGCAAGGATGAAATGACATCTAATCTGATGCTGGCATACTCAACCATGATTTTGTATCCAGGTAGCAGTATACAAGAATGCACACCTGTGCTCTTCAACAGCATACATATAGACCCAGATGCTCCAGGCCTGTGAGGTGATTGCAGCTGTGTCACAGTTGCCATTTCTTTGGTAGGGTTGTTTTGACAAATTCAGGAAATGAAAGCAATATCCTTAGCAAGTTTCTTTAATTGTTATGTTTTTTTTTTGTTGTTTGTTTGTTTGTTTGTTGTTTTGTTTTTGGTTTTTTGGGGTTTTTTTTAAGATTATGGTAGACCCATTGTGGTAAGAGAAGACGAAAAGACCAACGGTCTCTGTTTGCTTCATACTCAATAGGAAAGTTCTGGAGATCAATTTAACATTAGCTTGGTAGCACTTTTTATATTTGTGACTTTCAAATGCCATGAAATGCCTGTAACACAAACATTTCCTTGCACTACAAACTTGGAGTAGCCAGGGGGTGTGCATGTCACTCCTCACTCCCCTTTTAAACACAACTGTAAGTGTCTGAGGTGAAATGGAAGTATTGCCATTCTCTGATCATTCTCTGCTGGGTACCAGAAATTTGCATCTAGTCAAATCTCCTAATGGTGATGAGCCAGGGATGCTGTTGGTCATGTTTCACTTTACCTTTAGACAGATCTGTTCATCTGGGTTGTCAGAATACTATGTTCCTGAGCACTAATTTATGATAAAAAATGTGGAACGACCAACCAAATGCATTATCTTTTGTGCATATCCATCTACCTGCTTCTTCTTCCTTTTACTCTTTCAATCAGTCCTTAACGCATATATTCCTCTCTTGGCTGTTAAAGGTATCTTATGCTTAAACTATACGAGAAAATCCCCTAAGCCACAATGCCACATGTTCAATGCAATCGAAAGGACTTTGGCTTGTGTTAATCTAGGTGTGCTATATTGTATGCACCTGGGCGGTATGAGTGGATGTGCCATATTAAGCATACATTACTTGTCTCTGAGCTGTAGCACAGAGAAATAAACAGCCATATGGCAAATTAACTTAATTTTTTATTGCTTTGTTTTATTTGTTTCAAAATAGCACAGTGCCACAAATCCAGAATATTAACAATGCTCCATCTGGAAAGTGGAAAGTTTTGCTGCTTTGCCATCCCAGCATATTAGCTTTCTTGAAAAAATTCAGTTGCTTTCCCTGCCTCCCTGCCTCACACCTTAGGGATTTGCCGTACCCAGGGAGGTCAGTGAGAACAGAACATCTTTCTTCTGTCTTTGCTGGGCTCATTAAAAACTCTGATGCACAAAGCAATATGTCAGATCTGTAATAAAAGAGAATCAAGTTAGAGACATAGCTTGATGATTTCTCTACTCCGTGATTTCTCTTTCTTTTAAAAGGAAATGAAATCGTTTCTCATTCTGCAATTCTATGGCTGAAAGAGCTGTTGGAGAAAGTCAGTGACCAGCTCTATGCCTTTGTTATTCCGATATAAAATGGAGGTAGTTCATACTACTATAAATAAAAAGCAATGATTATTACAGTATGTAGCTATCATTTATCGTTATTCCTATATTGAAATGCACAGCTATATAACCAGACCTCCAAGGAACATGTATGTATAATTTAACACAGTCTGGGTTACCATTCACTTTACTACTGTTTCTTTCCATGTCAGAAAAACTTTTTTCCATCTAAATCACTTAAAATAAACTATTCTTGGCCTATATTTGTAACCATTATTACCTCTTGGGGGCACAAAGTCACAATGTTCATAATCACACAGTGATGTTCTAATGCGCAGTCTCTTTTGTACAGTTTACAGTCTAACTTCCCTTATACATGATCAAGTTAACGTGTATTAGTGATTTGCCCCTTGATGTACCTATAGGCAAGATGCTAGCCAATAACAAACATGATTGCTTCTTTTTCCAGGTAAGATTTTTTTTAAGAATTTTTTTAATGCCTATGGTGACAGGCAAAAACATTTCAATGGAAACTTGTGAAATTTTGTTTTTGAATTTTAAGTCAAGAGAAAAGTAGCAATATTCTTCTTCAAAAGCAAAATTCCTCCTTAAAAATTAGGTATGGCCAATAGGTATAAAAACCAAAGAGGAAGGTTGTTTGAAGATACTGATTGATATTTGCAAGTAAATTGGCTACAGTTCTTACTAGTTATCATTTGTAAGAGGAGCAGTGGCAACTGGCTGTGTGTCTGTACGAGTAATTGCACATCTGCTGCAAACGCCTTGTACAGTTAAAAGGACCTTCATGCTCAATATGCAAAAGGACCTGTGACAGGTCAGGAGCCAGCAAACAAACACCAACATTGTACACAATTATACAACATTGAACACAAATATAAACATTTGTATATGAAAATGCATCTGTCCATGTGCTGGTTTTATGTTAGTGACAATGTTACCTAAGTTCAGATATCATCTCCCAACTCAAAGATCATTATTCTTTTCTTCTTCTGTCCTTATCTCTCCTCTTTCTCTCAAATGGAACTTGCCATTCCTTTCAGATTGTAGGGGGAAAAAATTACAGCTGTGTCTATTTGCATGTGTGGATCATATTTTCAGTGTCTTTAGTTCTTTTTATCCTTTTCATTGCTCAAGCAACAAGAGGTGTGAGTGAGTATATTAAAAACGTCTACAATCATGAACAATGTAGTTCTAATTATAGGGAAGTACCATACTGTAGTCAATCTCTCAGCAGTTCTAATTATAAAACATCATCAGATTAAATTAATAAATAATGAAAGTTAATTTAGAAGTTCTGCAAAAAATGTAAATGACATTTTTACATACAAGTAGAATTTGTATTTAAACCAAAAACTGCCATACAATAACTTCATAGTTGTGTGCACAAATCTGTGAATTCTTTGCTTTGATCTTTTTACTCAGATGTACTGGTGGATCATGTAGGCTGTCAAATGGACATGCTAATTATCCATTTACAAAATTTACTGCTCTCAATATAAACTCAAATCAAACCATACCACAATCTATTCTAGACATGGACAGTTGTGCTATGTCCTCTACCTCTGTACTCGTTCTTTCTGTTCACTTGTTGACTGTTTCACCTTTCTGTATTTTAAGACTTATGTACCTTAATCACACAAAAGAGACTTAAAATCTTTTCATTATGAAAGCAGACTTTTATAACACACAAATTACTATGCATTTTGTTTACCTCTCATCCAAACTTAGATGGTTTTCTTTATTCTTGGCTACTTGTCCTCTCCCAAAATCACCGTGCACAGTTTTATTCTGTCTTCATAATGGTATTATGAAATACATAGCATTTAATAGACAAGGCTTCTCTTTGATGCCTGCTTAGTTTGGTAATTTCATTTGTTTTTTGTGTGGTTTCTCCCTTATCAGATAGATTCCTGAAATCAGCCACTAGAAGGGAAAAGCAAGATGTTCAGAAATGACTAATGATCTGGGGACCCAGGAATTTTAGCTGTCAATTTTTATTTCCAATATTTCCTGGAAGTCAATTTCCTTTATTTATTTGGTGGAACTCAGAGTTAGGTTTTACTTCTCAAACTTCTGGTCAAATGGACTAAACATATAGCTATTTAAAAATCAGTGTCAAACAGGAGCTTTGCCTTTGGTTTTCATAGAAACAGGCATCAGAAAAACATTCACTTATAAAGGACACAAGACTTCAAGCTGCCAAAATTCCTTAGCTTCAATTTACTGCAGCTTTTTCTGGGATCCATACCCATACTATTACAGTTGTCAGAAGCACAAGATATGAGCCTGCAGTTGATCAGAGCCTCAGAAAAGTTTAATGGTTTCATATCAAAGTATTAAATAAAAGGAATTTGTTCCTTATTTTTCTCCTTTAAAGTGGTGAAAGGAATAACAGTGAAACAATGGACAAAAATTTTAAAGCATGGCCTTGTATTCATTGTTTAGCAATGGACAGCCTTGAAAAATATGTGCCTGTGGAATAACATTTTTTGAATATAGTTCTGTCCATGGCCGAGAATTCCCATGTTAATGACAGTGAAAACGAATAACCATGACAAAATAAGCACATTTATCTTCATCTCAATTTTAGCTACTCCTGTGTATTCTTAAAGCTCAGCATCTAAAATCATGACAGATAGACTCTCTGCAACTGTTTACTGCTGTTGTCACCTCCATCACACAGTGAGATCAAAGTAGTCTTCTAGTTTCAAATAAACACTTTACCGTTCTAACATATTTTACAGAGATAATAAAAGAGACTCCACCTCCAGCTTTACTTTGCTCTTCCAGTGGCTTTTCTCTTAAAATTATAACTCGTGTCCTGGAGGGATTTTGTGTCTTTCCCAGCAAGCACCTTTTCTATTCCCACAGCTACTCAATAGTGCAACTGCCATGTTACACCTCCCCTTTCATCCTTACCACAGGGTCCAACTGCTTCCAGAATAACACTTTGAATTTCAGGATATGGTGAACTCACTGGGAAATCTTATCTCTTGTCATGATTATGCAAAGCATCTCAAATAAGCAAGAGCTGAAAACGCAAAAAACTGAAGAACCTGTTTTTCTAATGCCTAAACAAGTCAATGATTTCCATGGGGCCTAATTTATAGTTTCCGAAAACTTTGAACTGGCTATAGTGTAAACAGCCAGTAATAAAAAATTCATTCATCATATACACTGGTAATTTGCATTAATAGTGAAGAATGCCTGACTGGCTCATTGTAAATTAACTGTAAGATTATCAGGCGTTTTGCTGGATCTAATTTAATGCATAAACTAGGGAGGGCACAAGATGAGAAGAGAAGCAGAGGATGGTGAAAATTTTTTTCTTTTTCTTTAATAAGTATATATTATTACTATGAGATACTTTCACAGGTATTTTAAAGATTTGGATGTAGTCATTAGCATTTATATCTCTTTTGTAGAAGAAACCAAAAGTTGTAAGATAATTCAGAACGCAAGTCCCATAGTTGGAAAAATATCCCATGATTTTGAGTTTCAGTCTGGTGTTTTATTTATTGTATATCACTGTGTCCCATGTTGGCTACATTACTTGAAATTATCGCTATCTAAATTTAAATGAAGCTTACTCTGAAGATAGTTTTTCATGTGATTCAGATGATGCTGTGGAGCTCCACTGTGTATCAAAAACATAACATAAAATTAGATTAGATTACCCTATACTTTTAAATTAATAGCTTTTCTTAATTTAACTACCTATAAAATGTGCAGGTTTACTTACCTTTTATTTGTTCCCTGTAAGATTTCATTAATGAGTGTTTTTGGAAAGACAGATTTGATCTTCTCAGGTTTCTATATCCTGCATGTTTGCCTGTTGTCCATAGGGTTATCAAGTGTTTGTTTTAAGATTAGGGGCTTCATGACAAATTTGGGTTCTACCCTTTCACATACAGTTTTAGTTGAATAGCTTGACTTTCAAAACCATCCTATAGGATTTCCTGGCATCAGTCACATGCGCAGGTTTTTGAAAGCTAAGGCTTCTATCACCAGCTTTACTGAAGCCAAAAATGGACCAAGCATGGTGCAACATAGAGAGGGTTTGGTTCTAGGTTGTCAGCAGACAGCAGTTTTAGACTACAACTATCATTCATGAAATGAAAGTGTTTAAGAAAAAAATATGTTAATTTTATAGAAGATTGAAAAATAAACAGTAAATTAAAGCAGAAATAAGCTTTTGTACTTAGCTCATTTCTCCCTTTCTGCTTGGAATAATTTGGTATTTCTCCTGTGCGCATTGAATGCAAATTAATACTAACATCTACTTCTTTGTAAGTTTTCTAAAATTACTTTAACACACATCGTTTATCAAGTGCATGCATTTTTTCTTTTGCTGTAATAATTATTGAAGAGTAAATCAGTGACAGTAAGTGCTAACATAGGTGTTAACTTATTTCTTGAGAGTGTGCATTTGTGTGTATGTGTGTGAAATGTAGTTTGTAACCTAAACCTGGCAGGGGGAGCTGTAACACTTCAGTAATATTTGTGAGCCTAACTTGCTGATATTTCAAGCCATATAGTTTGTTATTTCATAGGAAAAATAAAAGAGTAAAATCAAGGCATCCAACACCCAAATATACTTTCTTTACCTCTTGCATCTTCCCTTCATGTTCCAAAAGGAAGCCTGTTCTCTCTGAGTGGGGATTCTTGTTTAATTTCTAATCTTGTGGTTCAGCAAAATTAGAATTGTGTTTTCCTAGTGTTCATTATATTCACATTTGGCCTCAGAGCAGCAGGTAAAAATCTACTCTGTACAATGCCTGGTTTATTTCCTTTGGATTATCAAAAGCAGAAAGTATTTGAAAGACAGATTTTTGTATGTGCCAGGATGAAGCTGTATATGAAAATAAGAAATGGGATTTAATTTACAGGTATTGATAAATAATATGGTTCTTCCAAACACTAGAAAAATTAGAACTTGAACTTTAAGAATTCGGACTGTTCTGATAATAGTCCTTTGAACATGAATAACTTTGAGGCTTTGCAAGGTGGATCGTATTTAACGTACATGTTACGATTCATGTAGGAATAAATGCATAACTGCTTACACAGACAGAAGCCCAGCCTAATTTCACTGGGGTCATAGTTTTTTTTGTGGGAGCAAGAGAAGTCACAGAACACAAGATCAAACAAATGTTTAGAATTTGACTTCTGAACTTGTTTTCTGTCATATTTTAAACCTTTTAAAATAGATTCAAACAATAACAGAAACAAAAGTGTTTAATGGGTAAGGCTTATTTGTATACGCTGAATACACTTCTTCACTCTAGAAGCATAATAAACAAAACTATTCAGATTCAGATGGGTCCTTGCAGGAAAACACCAAACAAAGTAGAAAATATATGAAGACGTTCTTTGTTCCTCTTTCCATCGGTTGTCTGCAGACCTTAATTTCTTTTCCTTCCTTTCTTTTCCTGGCCAGTCCTTGCAAAATTAACAATAAGAGCAAGTTTTGCACTTGTGAGTTCTCACAAAGAATATTTTTAGGATGTCTTGTCTTCATATTGCTTGTGTGTTATATGAACAGAATCTGTTTGGGCTGCCTATTAAACGATAGCCAAAATCTTCCCCTCAATTGCTTAGGTTTAGAAAACTGTGTTGTAGTCCCACTAAAGGTGTAAGTGCATTGAAATTGCAAGATGACAAATTGAACTGTATCCTCCATTTTACTTTTACAGCAATCTATGAGCAGGACATGGAAAGGACAGCACTGGAAAATTTTCTCATATGCAGTATCAGGTGTGTTTTCACAACCTCTTAGACTACAGAAACATCCTGCATCCCACACATCTCACATGGCAAGAAAATAATGAGAATGGACCAAATGTTGGAGAAAACATGGGTTTGAGGTCTTCTTTCTTCACTTCCTCTACCTTTTTGTCCTAATGGGTAGATATATGAATTTGCTCTGCCTATGCTTTAGGCCAGCAGGAGCTGCTCTGCAAAAATCTGAATAGTGGAACAGTTTGAGCTCTTACACTTTAGCAGGTGTTAGTAAAACAGGCTGAGCAGCACTCTTGCTTCAGAGCTGGTTTGTGTCTGGCTAATCTGGAGCACAGGAAGAACTAACCTGTAGCCTTCCATACACAGGCTACATTTTAGAAATATTTCCTTAAATTTGAGAAAGTTACTTTTATTTCAGACGAAAGTGAAGATCATCACCTAATCCCTTTACCACAGCTGCTGGAACTTTAAGAAGAACAACAAATATCATAACAGTCCCAAAGAAAACAGTGAGAGTTAGCATTGCTGCTGTTGGCAATTTGAATTTACGAACAAAGTTCAGGCAAACTATTGGTTTTAGTCTCATTTTACATTCAGGGCAGTGTTGATTTTTGAGTACTTCTGTGGTGTGACCTAAACAGTTTTTACAATGCTAGTCAGGGTGATTATACCTTTGATGCAGGCTGTAGCCTTTGTGCTTTTGCACCCAGCTTAGTTTGGTTCCCTAAGATTCAGGTAAGAGATCATCATTTACCAATCATCACAATAATAATTTGTATATAACAAGCATACAAGCCTCTGAAGACAAACATGATGGCTACACGAAGCCATAAATCTGACTGCATTTTTGCACTCAGATGAGACACAAATTTTAGACTCTCTGCTCGAAGTGCTTCTCTGTTTTCCAACAACTTTGATTATAATTAAAGTTGAGTCTGTGATAAAGACACTAAATACAGATCAGGAGAGCTTGGTGTTATTCACAGTTCCATTATTGGCCTGAGAGGAAAATCTATAGAGGTAATTTTATTCCTTGGTACCATCTTTTTAGTCCAATTTTACTGATTTAAAATGTAAATTGGAAATTATTGCTGACTCTAGACAATGATGTATCCTTAGATCTAAACGCAGTAAATTAAGAAGTGGATGTGCAAGGGAAATATTTGTACAACTGCTTACCAAACATCTATACACAAATGCCCATTTAAATTTGTGAATTCTGAGCTTTATTGATTGTTAGTCTATTAATTATTTTGTTTCTTATAAACAAGAGTAGTGTCCTATGCTGCCATTTGGGTGCAAATTTCCTTCATGCTCCTGATTCTTTTGATAAAATATTGGCTTAAAAACAAATACTGATTTCCCATGAAAATATTAAGAATTTGAATATGCATGTTTTTATAGAGGATCTCAGCTGTGTATGTTGCCCCAAAGTGTTGTTGACTTGGGAAATTATGTAAAACAAAGAGAATGACTGTCAGTGGAAGACCTTAACAGTTTCTGTCATTCAATACAGAAAAATAACAGTTTAGTTACAAAAACCCCACATTCATTTAAGTCTGCATGTTTCCTATTAATCTTTGCTAAAGAGAAGAAAACCTTTTCTTCCCTCCACCCCCCTTTCAGGCTAATGCTTTACATTTGGAAGAGGTGGGCGGCTGTAGCTTAAGTGGTTCTTTAGCAGCTGGAGTGCTAGTTGAGCTCTTTTCGCTCTTGTGAGTACTCTTAATTTTTTATACTTCACCTTTTTATATCTAATAGGGAATGTATTCTCCCAAAAGGGAGAAGATACAAAGTCAAATTTTCAAGAACTGGAGTGACTTAGAAGTGTAAGGCGTCTTGAAAGGTATTACTGAGAGAAAAAACTTTCTTTTGTGTTTTGGAGTTGTGATGTTTGTGTGGGATGAAAATTGGGGAAAGCTATGGATGAGGTTGTTAGGGACAACTGCTGAGACTGACATTTGAAACTAAAAAATAAGGAAATAATGAGCAAAATGTGATACGAGTTCAAAACAAGGAAATTGTTTGTTGGGGGGAGAGTGGTGGTGCCACATTGAATTAACTTAAGCCTGCTTTATGATTAAAGAAAATTAGTGCTGCTGAGAATATAGTCCCTTTCTAGGGCAGTATATAGTTTATCTTCAGTACCTTCAATGCTTGAAGTCTGAAGAGTTGGAATTTAGTCAGAGAGTAAAAGAAGCAACTGCAATATTCAAAATATGAAGTGACTGTGTTTGCAACAGGATTGCAGGAGAGGAAAACTCAAGGGAAGGACAAATTCAGATAGCTTTCTGGAGGTATCAGTAAGCTTTTTCATACAGAAGTGCTGACTTTTTTTCTTTTCTTTTAAATTTGTTGGCAGTTTCCGTGTTAATTTATCTTCTCACTTGAGGCCTCTCTGCTAATACCATATAAACCAAACTTTCTTGGGAAAGAATGTCAGCAGCTCAATATGTTTCCCTAATTCTTGTCCTAAACTGTTACATGCTTTTGCAGTATGCTGTGAAACATGTACCACAGTCTCCTGTGAGACAGTTGCATTTCAGTGATGGTTACAGTGATGATTACCCACATGCTGGGGAGATCTGTGTATTGTGCTTCAGAGTTATGTGATAAAATAAATCTTAAATCTTTACCACTTTGTCAAAAGTACCTCTAATCAAACTTCTGAGCAATCATGAGAAATCCTAAACTTCCACTTTTTTGTGTGTTTAGGGGTTTTTTTGGTTTTGCTTTTTTAAGTTAGGCCCCGAATCTAAAATTGATTCCCTTTGATAAGGAACCTTCCTACCTTGCAGGAAGGTTAATGATTAGTCTGGGACAAGCAAAGTGTTTGTGAATCAATGGTAACTAATTTACTACTATTGCAAATAAGGAACTTGTCATTACAGGAAAAGAGATGCTCAGTAGCACATTTTAGCATTGCCTCTTCATGCATGGTGGCCCGATGTATGGGCTGTAAAAGTGAGGCATGTTTGATTGATGATGACTGAGTCGAGTTCATTTAATGTCTCTCAAAGCTTACAATCTAACTATTATATCCTGATTAATGTCAGGCATCAAATTCACAGTTGCTAGCTATGACCACCTATGCCAGGCTTTCTTCGTGCTGTGAGATGCAGGAAGTATTATTAGGTCCATTTAGATTGTATCAACCTGCAGTGAGAATTATAGTGAGGTAATCAATTACCATGTGATCACTTTAACAGCTCTTGTGGATATTCTGGGTGGGTTGACTAAAGTTATGCGCCCAAGTCTGAGCAAGTCTCCTAAGGCTCCCTTAATAGTCATGGAAATACAATAGGTATCTCCAGAGTGTGATTTTTCTGACCTATTTTAGACACCCACATCTTGGGATAAGATAAATTGCCCTCTGGAGAGACTGGTTTCTCTATATTTATAATAAAAGGAACTGAGGGTACCTGCCTCAGACCTTGGGCAGATGGTGCCTAAATTAGAGCAGATGAATCACACCTTTGCTATCACTCAAGAAAAGTAAAACAGGATTAGCCTCTTCATTTGGGTGGCAGAAGGAGAAGGAAGGAAAATAAGAATAGGGAATTAATGTACCTCCATATACAATGAGAGAGTTCCAACACTGCCAAATAAAAAGGTGAGTGGTTTATTTCACTTAAGAATTTGGTTAAGATTTCCAGATCAGCAATAGCTTAATCAGAAGAAGAAAAGTAAGGAGTAGTTGAGTGCGTAAAGGCAAAAAAAGTAACAGAAAACAGACTTTTGCCCGCAGACTTAATTTTCCTCCCAGGGCAACCATCAGTCATGTGAGAAAGAGAGCCCCTTAAGCTTTTTAACTCGAATTCACAATTATTTATTCTTACCTGGTGGTTTTTGTACAAAACTTTCAAACCTTTTCAGAAATGGGGGTATTGCTACCTTCAATATATATTGGGAAAAACTGAGGCATAAGAATGGCTATAAAATGTCAAAGATTATATGATTAAGAAGTATTGAACTTGAAATGGGAATTCAAATATTTTACTCCCAGTCATCTGACCTAAACTGGCTATTGCTGCTTTTGTATCTTTCTTCTATCTCCACTGTCAGATGCACAATATGTGCTTGTTGTCATAAAGCTTTTAAATAGCATTTTGGAATGACTCTGAAACTTTTTAAAGGCTCACCTACTTTTTTTGAGAAGGCCATGGAAAGAATTCAGCTTCTATTGGCAATAGGAGCCGCTGGTTGAAGGCAATCAAAGTATAAAATTGACTACTGAGAAAGCAGTGTGGAATCACTCCGAAGTGCAGCTACATTGGGTAGAGGGAGAGAAAAGTTTCTGGAAAATTGTATTTGGGGGCATTTATTTTTTGTCATCTTTTAATTTTTAAATAGGTCTAGTGACACTTCATCAAGATGAGGTCCAAGATGCATGTTGCTATTCTTTATACAGCAAACTGTTCTGTAACTTTAGTTACAGTAGTTACTCTAGTAACTCTAGTCCTCTTCTTACAGATTTAGGCTAAAGGATGTTTTTAAGAACAAAAAAAATTAAAAGTGGTTCACACAAGTGTCAACAAATGGCCGCAATTGGCATTTGGAATAATTCTGCAGGTAGCCCCCCTGATTTTAACAGCCGT